>NW_005842127.1:2070524-2156372 GCF_000455745.1 Alligator sinensis | reverse complement strand
ATGGCACGCAGTCTCTGGACTGTGGCCTGGAGCTCCTCCAGCTGGCGTGCCAGAGACCCCAAAAGGGAGCAGACCCCACAAGGGGAGGTCACCATGCTCCCAGGCCCAAGAGCCTGAAAAAGGGACAGTCTGCGTGGAGCCCGGAACCAGGGGCTCCGTTTGGGTGGCCGTCTCTGAGGTGCCAGAGGGAGGGGCCACGGAGCCCGAGGGGACCCTCAGGGTGCGGCGCATGCCCATCCGTGTCATGCCTCTGGAGGCTGGCTACAGCTGGGACTGTCTACCCTGGGGGGCGTGCTGGCAGGGTCCTGGGCCCTCCTGTGCGCCCTCCCGTGTGAACTCCGCGCCGGCAGAGAAGCGCGCCTGTCCGCGCAGCCTGTTCGCGTGGCTCCGGTCGCGTGGCTCCCTGGGGGGCTGGGCGAAGTAGGGGCCTGGGCGGGGCTTGACCCGGCCTGGCTCCACTCAGCCGCCTCCTCCCACACACACACTAAGGGGTTAGCCCCCTCTCTCCACGGGCCCTGCTTACCTCCGGCTGTGCTGGGGGTCAGCGGGGGGCTCCACAGCTGCTGGAGGGTCTCTGGGGGGCTTCGGGGGAGCGGGGGTGCAGCAGGCTTTCACCCGCACGTCTCTCGCCGCTCCCACGTCTAACTTGGAGTGGGGGACTTGGAGATCCCTGCTGCTGGAAAGGAGGACATAGTTCCTACCTGGGCTCTGGTGGCAGAGCCCACCCCACCAGCGGCAGCTCCCAGGGGAGGGAGCTATCTCCTGCTCCCTGATGGCCCCAGTCTATTCCTGGTCAGCCATCTACAAGAGTGCTACTACACATTTAGTAATCGCAAGTACATTTGCTATTTGCATTTGCAGGTAGCAAATTTATTCATGATTAGCAAGGTTTACTGTGCAGCAAGCATGTGTATGGGTAGATGCACATGCTTACTGTGCTCTAAACTATGCTACTGTGCGGTGACACGTCTCGTGTAGACATACCCAATATGACTAGTCCCAAGTAATATTAAAATAGCATACATAACTCCTCAGCTTCCTACAACCCATTTGATTAGCTTTAAAATATAAGCTTTAAAAGAACAAAAAATTAATGAAATGTCCATTTTTTAAAGATTATGCTTTTATGGAAAGAACTCAGCTTCTATTTACATATTGTTATTTTAATTTCACCACTCAGTTTACAGGCTTTGATTCTCATTTTCATGAATGCCATTCTACACTTCTTGGCAATAAAAACAGACTATAAAGTGAACACAAATTTAATTCATACCTTCTTTAAGGCCCCATTACACAGCTGGAGTTGTTTAGGGTGGCCTTACTATATGGTTTAATCAGCTTACCAAGAATGAAGGCCTATGTTCATTTGAAGATATTTTTTAATTTAAAAATTCTTCTGTTGAAAGTAATGAGAATTTTACCAAATGATTTCAAAAGAACCAAAATTAAGTCCTAACAGAGATAAGCCCTTAGCTATGGATTTCAGTTTTACACCTGGATTCCAAATCCCACCCCCCTCACCCCTCCTCCGATTTACAAAGGATTGTCGAGTCCTGTACTCTGGTCCAAGCCCATCTCTACTCTTTGTTAGTTATTTTTTAAAAACAAATAACACACATACATATACAATACTGTACTTCAAATGATAAAACAAATTTGCAAAGCTTTTTTCAGTCATGATATAATGCTATACTTTTACATCAATTACAATGAAGTAAAACAGTGGGATTACACCTAAGGTTAGGTCCAGACATTACACTTATTCCGTGTTAAGCTAGCAGAAAGCACTCTACATCCATAAACAAACAGACATTTACAGCCCAAGGAGTGCTTTAAAAATGGCAGATCCTGCTCTAAGTTAACCATAGATGGACATGGTATCAGACTAAAGCACTTTAGGTTAGAGTGCTTTATCAAACATCTGTACCATGTCTCATCACAAGTCAAGGTAGGTTCCCCCAGCATCTCAGGCCCCTTGCAGCGGGGTATGCTCACCTTGGCAGGTGCTTATTTGCTCCAGATGAGCATGGGCTCAGCCTTGCCCCCAGGCTGTCACAGAGAGGAGACAGAAAAGGCTCTGTCTCCTCCCTCTGTAGCCAGGTATGAGGAAGAATGGAGCCCCCCTGCCATGTGGGCCCAACCCACTCCCCCAAGACCTGAGGTAGTAAGCTCAGGAAGGGCCTGTGCAGCAGGTAGGCTTTGTTCCCACCCCCCAACTCTATTTCTCAGTACAACAAAAAGCTGTGCTGTAGCTGTCAGGAAGCTATGGCAGGAGAGTTGGGGGAACAAAGTCCTCCTGCTGTGCAACTCCCCCCATCTTGGTGGCTCAGGTCTTAAGGGAGGAGGCAGGCCTGGTCGGCACAGCAGGGTGGCTCTGTTCCTTCCTTCTCACCCCCCATCCTAGCCTCCTGACATCTGCAGAGGAGCTTTTTGCTGGACAGGTGATGAGGGGACAGTATCCCCCTGCTGCACTTACTCAGCCCAGTGCTGCGCATATGCCCCCAATCCCCACCAGGACCCAAGCCAGCAAGCTTGGGGAGGCCGCATTGCAGGAGAGGCTCCATCCTCCCCACCCCCCAGCCACCAGTGCTGACAGCAGCCGGCTGGCAGAGGCATGGGGCTGGGTAGAGGGGTCGTGCTGACCAAGCATAGGTGGCTAGCTACTCAGCTGCTTGGCTGGACTCAGCATTCTCTGACAACCTCCTGGGAGGTGTGTAGGAGCACCAGCCATAGGGTATAATGGGGAAACAATAAAATATCTATAACTTTGTTGGTTTTTGTCTGATTTGGATGAAAATTTCAGGAGTGGTAGATTCTGCAGAGTGCATGAAGCCTGCCAAGTTTCAAGAAGATCAGGGCAGGGGTTTGTGGAGAACTGCCCCTCAAGCTGTGGATAAGCAAAACTCATGCCATGGGTGACACTGTGTGTGTTAAGGTGCAGTGGGGTGACAGCTGCAGGGATGGTAGCCCCTGCTGCAGCCACAAAGCCTGCCAGCTGTCAAGGAGATCGGTGCAGGGGGGTTTTGGGGCCCTGCACCCCTAGCTGCTCACAGGCAAAATTCGTGACATGGGTACTTGTGGGACTGACTGCCTCTGTCTTGGGGCCTGGGAGACTACTTCAGGCCTGGCTGCTAAGCTGCTGTGTTACCAGTTACCAATCAATCATGATTCACTCAGGGACCAGCTCAATACACAGGACCTAGCTAATGTAGCCAGTTAATTGCCGTCAATTAGCACCTACAAAACTAGGCTAAGGAGAGGAAAGAATGGCCTCACCAGGGGCTACAATCCTGCAGCTTTCACCCCCCTGTGTTGTAACACATAGACGTGACATGAGTTTTCTTTCAAGAATTTGAGGTGCAGTTCCCCCCAAACCCCTACACCGATCTTCTTGAAACTTGGCAGGCTTTGTGGCCTCAGTAAAAGCTACCACTACTGCAGTTTTTACCCCCATGTAGTGTAACACATAGACGTGACAGGAGTTTTGCTTTCAAGAATTTGGGTATAGTTTCCCCCAAACCCCTGCACTGATCTTCTTGAAACTTGGCAGGTTTCATGCTCTCAGCAGAGGCTACCATCTCTGCAAGTTTCCTCCACATTGCAAAAAAAAACAACAAAGTTATAGATATTTCATTGATTCCCCCATTATACCCTATGGCGGGATCTCTGAGGTAGCTCCGAAGCTTTGGAGCCACTTTGGCCGGATCAAGGCGGAAACCGAGTCTGGAGCTCTGGATCGGATTGCTGCCATCTGAAGGGGCCAGATCCAAAGCTGAATCAGATCGCTGCCGACTCACACAGGCCTACTTACCACGGCACTGAATAGACTAACTAAAACTTCTTTCCTCTTCCAAACTGTAAACATTTTCCTCTCTCAAGCTCTTGTGATACCATAAACTCATGAGTTGTCTGGTTTGCATAAGAACCTTTGAGGTGAGGTAGAACCTGGATTTTTAAATTGAAAAGTAGATTTTCATACAAAACAAAGCAGCAAAAAAGAGTACAAGAAAAGATCTTTTGTTGGTCACCTTGCAATGCAAACACCATTTAATTATGTTTTGATCTGGCCGCATTCATAGGAAACCAAACCTGGAAGGAGACTTATGAGGTCATCTAGCCCAGCCCCCTGCTCAAGACAGAATCACTGCGACTAAACCATCCCAGAGATGGAGAGTCCAAAACCTCTATCCTAAGATTCTCACAACTATCCTTACAGTGAGGAGGCTCATCCTAAACTATAAACAGACTTCCCTCTATTGCAGTTTGCGGGCGTTACTCCTAATCCTACGCTTTACAGCCACAGAGAACAGCCTGTCTCCATTCTCTTTATAACTGCCATTCAGGTATCTGAAGACTTATCAAATCCCTTTTAGTCTTTCCTACTCCTATTCAGGAAACAGAAACACTTGCATCATCAGAGTTTTAAGAAATACGACTGTTTTTGTGACTGTAACCAACTAAAAGTGGTCCTGAGTGCATCGCCTAGGCTTTGCACCCAGGCCTTTGTCAGGAAGGAGTGTTGCACAGCTCAGTCTCATGACTCCACTGGCTAATACTCACAGCAGGGCTGATTAACTCCAGACCGATCCACAGCGTGACCTCCTCAGCGTGAGGGAAGGCTGCTGCAATGAAGGGCTTTTGAGGGTCAAAGTAGAGTTAAGGGGAGAGGGAGGAGAAGTGAGAGATGCCAGGCTGCCTTCAAATGAAAACATATATGCATAACTTCTTGCCTCTAACAACTGCAGCTTACATCTATGTGGCTTGTAAAAAACAGCTGTGTGATTTTTAGTGCCCTTCTGGCATATGAAGGGCATTTTTGGACAACATCAAGGGTCTTAAACTCAGCTGGTATAAACTCAGTTGAATTCACTGAAGCTGGTATAACCTAGTAGAAATTAAAATACAGATATGGATCCAAGTTACAAAATCTGAACCCCTGGGGAGTTCAGGGTTTTCCCTCTGTAATGAAAGTAAATGTTTGTGCAGCAATTTATAATACTATATATACCTTAGCTCATGAAAATCCCAGAGCAACGAGCTTACAGCTGCTCACGGAAAAGAGTCTATGCTTGCAGATCCAGTAGTTAAGAACAAAGATTTGGCTTGCTGTCAAACCTGACACAGCCAGACCCAAAAGCTTGACTCCTCTTGAACACCAACGAGAGAGGAAAGGGAAATGCAGAAAGGAGAGTCTGCAGCTCTTTCTGTTTTCATACAGCCCTTGAAAATTATGCTTTGTCAATTGCTATCAATTATGTGCCCCAGAATCATAAAGCTTTCTTCTTCTAGTAGAAACAAGGCACAAGCCTCTCAAAAAGAAAGTGCCCCTTGTCTTGTGTGTTAACCCCACTAACTCCTGCAGGCTCTCCCTCCCCTTCCTCCTCCCTTTTTTGTTGAGTGCAGGATTTATAAACTCTTTGAAACATGTTGTTTCCAGATGTAGGCCCCAAGTGGCCTGTCAATAGCTTCCTGTCCTGTTCCAAGTCCTATGCAGATGGAATTACACAAGACTACTGAATGAATCTACCCCTCCATCTCCTTAATTAAACTCTGGGATTGTACTGAGACTGCCCTACTTCTGGCAAGGATCCTTCAGAGGGTTACAACAAACTCCCTCCGCTTTGCCAACATCATAAATTACCAGCTCATTAAAGCCACTATATTCCCACTGATTAGGTGTCTGGAACCAGCATTTTTCCTTAAATAATTGTGTCACTAGACTTCCTAATGAGTGGTGTTCATTTAGGACTGTGTAGCTATGGATATACACAGTTGTTTTATATTAAGACTACATAAACATATGCAATTGTTTAGCTCTGAACATTTGCTTATATGGACCTAATATCTATTCCACTGGCCCAGGTACAGTTTGAACAACAGAATGGTAACACTCTCTCTCAGGTGCAAGTTTTTGAAAATGTCCCTGCTTTTTTACTGGAGTCAGGCCAGTATAGAAATAGCTGTTTGTCCAAAGGTAAAGTAGGAACAATATCAGAAAGGCCTATTAGCCACCAATTAAACTATCCAACATACAAGGAAAAAAAGGGGGGCACTTTAATTAGAGTGGCTCTTAGAGCCACTCTAATTAAAGTGCCTGCAGCATCTCGTGTCGAACGAGCTTGTTGAACGAGCTTTAGTTGAAGTGCCTCCACTGCCATTTTGAAGCATGGGGACACTGATACACAAGATCTGGAGGCTGCTGGAGCGCACTAATTATCACACTCCAGTAGACTTGATTAAACGAGTCTGCTTCAACACACTGTAATTAGAGTGCATTGGAGCAGCTTCTCTGCACATTTACAGGCACCCTTTGAAACACTGTGATTATTGTTTAGGAAATTAAAAACATAATGCTGTTTGCATTTGAGAGAGAGGTTATTTGACAAAAAAAAAAAAAAATCAGTCTTGTAAGGAGAAGTCTCTTTAATGAATGAGCATCAACCAACTAGGTTTTCTAACCTGTCAGACATTGGTTTTAAGCAAAAAGCTAATGACTAGTGGATGGACGGTCTCAGTGCTAATACTCTTCTCAGCTAAATTCCCTTTGAATAATTGATTATTTCTCTGAGTTTCCTTACAGCTACTTGTTATTAGTCATGCACTGGGGCAAAATCTTGCCCTCTGTTTTAGAATTACTGAACTGCTCAAGCAATGCCAAATGGCTATACTAGGTCCCCAATCCTTTAAAATGGGGGGATGGGGCAGGAGTCAATGTTCTAGTAATAAAACCAGTTCTACACCACACATTTTTCTTTTGCAGAACAATCGTGTCAAGTCAACAGGTCAAACTGGGATGGGTGAACCACACAATGCTACAGCTGATCTTCACTAGCAGGCAGGATGTTAAAAGATGACCATTTCAGACTCTGGTTGGGAATGCAGGGTACGTCTGAGTCACAGCAAGAGAGAGTTCAGTCACACCATCAAAGGAATAAGCCCTACCCACCCACTCCACTCTGCATATACGAACCCTTGAAATGAGGCTGTGAAGATACTTTGGGGCACCCTCAGTATTGCATTCAGTTTCTGGTGTGCTCAGGAGTGGTTATTTGGGATACACCTGAATCATCTTCACTGTCTTGTCTGTGACAGTATTTACTTCCAATTGTTATTTAACAGGCCCTACAGGATTTAGCACATGAAGGTGGATTTAACAGTCACATTGGCTGCTACTTCTAACTTCTTAATCATGCTTCTTAGATACCAGAATATCCAAAACGCACACTGGATAGAAGCCTTCACAGAGCCAAAAGTACCATGTCGCAAGAGACTCCTTAATCCAGTGCATACCAGGAGAAAACAATGTCTAGAAGTCAAACTCAGGTACATTCAAATTAAAAATAACGCACAAGTTTTTGACAATGGGGACAACTGGCCATTGGAACCAGCTACCAAAGGAAGTGGTGGAGTCCATTTCTTTTAATACCTCCAAATCAATAGTGAGTGTCTTGATAGAAGTTATGAGTTAGTCTAACCTGTGTTATTGGGCTACATACAGGGTAATTGGGCAAAATTCTGTGGAATGTGCTGTCAAACTAGATGGCCTAATATTTCATTGTGGCTTTAAAGACTATGAAATGACTGAACATCTGTCAGAGTATTTCTGGAGTTTTATGGGCAACACTCCTTACTTCTAGATATTGGGCATTCTGACTCCAGAGTCCATCCCAGAGAGCAAAGGACAGCTTCATAAACCTTGCACATGCTGATTTCTGTAAATGCCATATTTACTTGAATTTAACACAACCCTGATCCCCAAATACTAAGATTCTATACATGGAAAATGTATACATTTGTTATAATTTTCTGTGTATAGAATCTCATTACTGGAGAGTCATCTTCAATTCATTGTCCCATCACTTCAGGAGGCAAGAAATGCAAAGCAGGGAGGGTGAGGTCATGTGGGAAGGTAGAGCAGCTTGCCCTCTGCTTGTGCTTGCCCCCCTGCATTGTTCCCTCTGCCTGCCCACACCACAGCATAAACTTCCCCACTTCCCGCTCTGGTCCTGCCCCCCTCCAGCCTCTGACCCCTCTTCCCCCTGCCTCTGCTTCTCCTCTCTCCTATCTTCCCCTCCTCCCCCACTTACACTTTTTCCATGCCAGCATGCTCTGTACCTGTTCTAGCCGGAGGCACTGAGCACATCCCCCACCCAGGCACTGCCTCAGGTTGCAGCATGTGTCCCAGATGGAAACAGCTGGCACAGAACAAGAGTAGAGAAAGGGAGAGAGGCAGCCAGGGGAGCAGAGGCTGCATGTTGTGGGAGAGGGAGGGGAAATGGCAGAAGGGGAGGGACAGTTAGCAGCTACAGCTATGGTTGGAGCCTAAGCCACAACAGCTACCTGCCCCCACCCACTTCCTACTCGATTTTAAGGTGAGAAGTTTTACCCCCACCATGCTAAACGGGGGAAAAAACCTTGTCTCAGAATCAAGTAAATATGGTACCTTCAATAATTTCTCTCTCTTACTGCCTGACCAATCACCCGCTAAAGTCAGGGCAAGGGGTATGCACAAGGTTGGAATGAATAACTGGAGATATTTTGGTTTTAGGGGGACTTCAATCCTTCTCAGATCAGAAGAAAAGGTACATGCAACACCTGTTCTAGACAGCATTATCATCCTGCATTTCTTTATGTTAACTTGGATAACCATCAGAAAAGATAGTTTATGGAATGGAAAGTATGGCATATAAGATCTTGAAAAATCCTGGCAGCAGATTGCCCAGTAGAAGTAAATGTGTAGAGTAAGAAGTAAATGTGTAGAGACTTTTTCTCTAGAGGGAGAAAAAGTCCTATCAGATGAAAAAGGTTGCTAAAATGAAAGCCAGAACTGAGATAACAATTCAGATCTAGGTTTCTGGGTAGAGTTTATATAAAAATCATAAGAAAAAAATCATAGGGATGACATTCACTCCTTGGGCTCAGTAGAGCCCATGCTGACCAGGTGGTGCACTCAGAGAGCTCACTATATATGCATTGTGTGGTTGAAGGAGGTGTGACTACATTCCTGTTACTGCCCTCCCTCCCACACTCCTCGAATGAGAAGACTTCTACAACAAAATAAAGTAGCAATTTAAACCAATAGAGGGCCATTTCAAGGCATGATATGTGTATGCCATAGGACCCCACTAACATAGCCGAGTGAGTTCATGACACATTCTCCCTATCAGTAGGCATGTCTATACAAGACATTTTTTGCAGAGTAGACTAATTAATTCCACAGGAAACATCTTGCATCTACACGTGCAGTGCTATTAGGCTAATTAACCCCACAGCAGGATAGTACTTGTATTTTCTAGTTTTTTACTTCACAGCACTGCACACCTAGACACTGATGCAGCTGGCTGGGGCAATAGGGTACTTCAGGGCAGGGGCTGCCTGATGGCTAGCCCCATACTGGAGCACTCATGTCCCAGCCAGCCACTCCACAGCACATTGAGCCAGGCAGAAACATGATCTAAATGGGAAATTCTTATTGGGCTCATCTACATGTGCAATTAGATCAAAGCAATAAACTCTAGCACTTATCACTCTTGAGTTTATTGCTTTCTGAGCACCATTTTTACATGTGTGCCTGGGACCACAGCATGTTGAGCCGGGTCACAGCAGCCCCAGCCAGACCCCTGAGCCCCCTGTCGGCTCAGGGGTCTGAGCCAAGCGGCCCTGAGCCTGGGCTACTGTGACCCAGCTCAATATGTTGTGGTCCCAGGAACACGTGTAAACATGGTGCTCAGAGAGCAATAAACTCAAGAGTGATAAATGCTAGAGTTTATTGCTTTGATTTAATTGCATGTGTAGATGAGCTTAATAAGAATTTCCCATTTAGATCATGGTTCTTCAAAGAACTGAATATTTAAACCCAATCTCTCACAAGTGTAACTTTAAGCAAGTGTATAGTTTTCTTGAAATACTAGCAATGAATATAGCTTGTCATATTTAACATTAAATTTGGGGAATGAACTGTAAGTAAATGCTTTTTTGCCCCTGACAGTTGGGGCAAGGATATCATCCTCTCTTTCTATAAAGTTCCATCAGTTCTGTTTGACCCCGCAGTCAGAATAGGCACCAATGAACTTCTACTCCTGCCTTTAAGAAGGGTTCTGTTTCATACACTACCTGGAAAGACAGGATGCCAAGTAATTGCACAAAAAGTATTTCAAATCAGCTAAAAGTCCTATATCCTTATAAGTGGGTCTTTTATACTGCTGCTCTTTGTAGGCCAGTTACCTCTGTTATTAGTTCTTCAGGAAGTTCAATTCCCAAGAAGCAAATTTCAGTCTCTTAAGACAAACAGAACAAACCAAAATTGTCCATCCTGTCCAGACATTAGGAGAAAAGCCACTTCCCACTCAGGCTTTTTCCCAGCACAGCAGCTGGCTTTTCCTCCATGCATACTGCTCCCTCACAGCTTGCCTTACTCTCTGCCCTCTCCTCTGGGTTTTAAAGCTCCCAATGAGACACTCCATCATTAGCAGAATGCCTCACAGTTGAACAACCTTAACAGGGCTGGATGCTCCTTCTTAAGGGGGCAGACCACCCTGTCACAATTCTCAAATGAGGATGGACAGCAATCCCTTTCATAGATATTTTTTTGAAGTGGAGCACCCTTTTTCCCCTTGCAATTCTTTTTTTTTTGCACAGTACTGTCATTTTCAGTGATGCATGTGGAATGCTACTTTCTAATAATATGAATCAGCTACAGAATTCATTCACCACTGTTAAACTCTGATTCTTCTTGGACTCACACTATAAGGTCTTTTCCTGGTGTCCTTTGTACAATCCAGCCAGAATCTGGGGAAAGAAAGTTCAAAGTAACCCAAACCTTATCTTGGCATTTCTAGGGTGGCTCACTAGCTGCAAATTTTGCAAGATTTCAGGACAATGAAATATTTATTCAGGTTCCTTTTCTTTGTTATTTTTGTTAATGTTGTCCCTCCTATGATTTCTTTTCAATATATTTCTGAAGATAAAAAAGACTGTTTTATTTGATCCAACTCACTATGACATATCTATGTGTTAGAATTTTTATAAATAGCATCTAGTTTCTGCAGGTACCACATTTAAAAACATTTCCCAGCTGCAGAACAACAACCCTGCTCCAAATAGGTTGATGTGATCTTTATCCTAAATTTGTTCACTAGTGATATTTTTACCACAAGCAGGATTGTCTTGAAAGTTGGCATTAAGTTACAACCGAAGGTTCCCTATCCTTTCCTCAGTCAAAGCAACTCATATTTTTTTGCAACAGCTGTAAAGATAACGCTGACATTTTTTTCTGATGTTTAAAACATTAATGCTACCAATATCTCAATGGTAATAGAGATCATTCTCTCCCTAAAAGAACTCAGTTGTACTCCCTACTAAATTACATACAGATCTCTGGGACCAGACCTAGTATTTGTGTGGTCTTATCTTAGAAGATAAACATAAAACTAAATTGTAGAGAGTTAGAAAGGGTTCATTCCTGAAGCAGCCCTGCAAGATGCATTAAATCTGAGATTTTTTTAAATTGTCTTGCAACCACAGAACCCTTGACATGCGGGTTAGATTGTGACACAAGGATGGGAAGAAAGTGCTCATGGATACCTGGCTCCAAGATACCTTAAAGGGATGCAGAGGAAAGTGTCTGGGCCCTGTTCCAAAAAGGGACGCGGAGGAGGAAAACTAGTCAGTTTGCTGGATTCATTTCTCACTCTGGTCCAACAAAACCAGAGGACATTGACTCCAAGCTGCATGTGACCCTCTGCTTTCTGGCTCTGACAGAATGGCCCCATATTACGGTGTATTTCTTCAGGTGCTTGTGCAGTGAGTAACCACTGTCGTCTACCCTGTAACATGTCATACTTTAACTGAATTAGCAACTAGCCAGCTTTCTAGGAATATTTTCTTGCATTGTGCACTTTGTTTTTACTAGCCATGAAGGTATTCACAAAACCAATTTTCTGCACCATCTTGCCAAAGCAGTGGGTCTGCCAGAAACATGATTTTTCTGCCATTGCAGAAAAATCATTTTCCATACACAGAAACTTAAAACCTTAGCACAAAATAAGGAAGTCACTTAAATTTGTAAATTCACCCTATGGAGTTTCTATAGCTGAGTATTGCCTTTGGACATAAATTCTTTTTGCAATTTAATTTACAACATAAGCAAACTTTTTTAACCAGCCAAAAGTGTATGTATGACCCAACTCTATGCTATGCAGAATGCTTTTTTTGTCTTGAAGCATCACTTTTTATATTTCATCTCTGAATCTGGATCAAGCATGAATTTTACCCTTGGATCAGAAAGAATTTTTAAAAGTAGATAAAATTCAACTCAATTCAAAACACATGTCCAAGCTAGCCTGGTACCAAAACTTTACCACACAATTTCAAATTTAGTATTGAAATAACTGGGTCTCTGCAGAAACATGTGTGCTGAGAGGACAATGTTTAAGGAAAGAATTTCAAGGTGCAGATAAAATTGACTAACGCAGAGAGTGGGGGAGGGCAGGCAAAAAAATATGTTGGATTAGGAATTCCCTAATGCAGACTGTTCCTCAGTAGAACCAAGGAGATACGAGTCCCTTGCCCAGGGACTTCTTCACATCTTCACTTTTTCCCATAATGATTAACTCTGAGGAGTCAGGGGACAGCTCCACAAGTTCTGGTGTTCTCTCTCACAGCTAATGGCTTAATGTAACCAACAATAATGCTACCATCTAAGGCAGAATCACTGTCTTCATTTGGCACTGCATTAGCTTATAACTGAACTTGTGAATAACTTCCATTTCTAACATATTCTTCATCAAAACTTTCTGCTTTCTGAAGTATCTAAAGAAGCCATGACATCATGAACTTGTTGTGAATTTGAGTATGATAGTCCTGGCATTTAATCCTCCCAAGTGACCTAACCAATACCAGGTATGGATGCTTTCTCATCAGCTGTTAGGTCTCTCATTTGGAAATATTGTAAAACAGATGATTCTGAGTGGCTTCCTCTGTCAAATGAAGGACAGGACAATCATAATTGGCATGATGGACACACGTCTCTAGGTTAAAAGGGCACTGGGCTAAACTGATGAATTTGTGAAAAAAGGGCTCAGTGCAATGAAGCAAAAAGACTTTAACTTACCAGAAAAGGCCTGACTCTCCACAACATATGTAGTCACATTACTCATGATGATGGGCTGAACAATGTTGGCTGGAGACAAGCAGGACAGTTAGTTTACACTTTAGCCATGGAACTAACCTATGAAGACAAGTAGGGCACCTGTGGAAAAAAGTCTGCAGAGTGATAGAGAGCTCTTCAGAAGCTAATTATGTTTTGTCCTTGAACATCTTGCAGGGACTTACCTTCTGCATTAACCTGTCTCTTTGAGGCAAGCCTTCTTACCATCTGTCAAAGTTTTCCATCTCTCTGCTGCACTGATTTTACAACACTTCTAACTATTGCACTGTTTGGGACCTACTTAAATTGCAGCAAGACAAAGGGTTTTTTGTGGCCTGCCAGCAGCATGCAGAGCCGATTTGGCAGGCATTTAATGGCCCTCCCCTTGGCACTGATTGGTGGAGAGGTCTTGCTCCTTGGCGCTGATTGGTGGAGAGGTCCTGGCGGGGGGAGGAAGGATGAAGAGACAGCCACCATCATGCCACCCTGCCAGCTGGTGCCTTCCCTTCCCAGCAGTGAGGACTGCTGGCTCCTATTGGGGAGCCAGCATTTAATTTCTATTAAGTTTTTTGTTGTTGTTGTAGATTTTGTGGATTTCATGGACAATCCTGGATTTCATGGTTTCCTGAGATCTGTACTTATTATCTGGGGGCAACGGAGTCCTTGGAAAAAAAGGAACTCCTTTGAGGATAAACGGGCATATGATATTCCCTTGTTAATGTAGTGCAATAATGAAATCACAGACCATGAAGGATAGCAAAAAACCAATTTCCTGAAGCCTTAGAATGTACTCTTTAAAATCATCACTGGCTCTCCCAGCGTGGAAGACAGAATGGAAAGCCTGTCTGCAGAAAACCTATCAAAACAGCCATCTGGATAGACTGTCTTGTCAAAAGTGGCCAAGCCAATTGGACATTCAAACTTGGCTGCTTGCAGATATTAAAAAAAAAAGGTGCTCTATTTTAAACTTAGTTTGTTTCCGTGCTGAGCCCCGCATAAGCCCAGAAGAGGCAGTGCATTACCTCAACCTAGCTTTGCAGTGTCTGTAAAGATTGGGCGCTTTAGTGGGCCTTCTTTGGTGCTTTTAGCTAAAGCTGATTCAAAAAGCCCTGGTGAAGCACCCAATCTTTACAGATGCTGCAGAGCTGGGTTAATGTGCTGCTTTTTCTGGTAGAGCACGTTTGTTGTTGTTGTTGTTGTTTTGGGGGGTTTCTTATGTCTGCAAGGAGCCAGGTTCGAGTCTGAAGTGTATCTGTGGGCACTTTCTAATGCAGGTTGCTTGTGCATTTTACATTTACATTTACTTCCTTTCCTTCTGCCTTTTAACTCTTCTTTAGACTTTATTAATGATTTTTTCTCCCAACTTTAAATTATCTGTTTTTTCTGTTTTCTCTTCCATTATTATTTTGTTGTACTTGTTCTTTCGCTATCATCTTGCTCTCTACAAGGTCAACATCTTATTTTCCACCGCAAGCCTTCTAGCTTCAAAGCAATTCAAAGCATGAAGCAGATGAAATTTAACCAAGGAGTCAGATCCCCCTGTTTAACGCTTCAGTGCAAAACTGATTGGGAATGGATGATCAAGTTAGTTTTTCATGCAACTGGCTCATTTGAGTGTTTAAACACTGCTTAGATTGTTGTTGGCCAGCTGTGGAGCAGACAAGGTGTATCAGGAAGCATGGGAAAAGTGGTGGGGAAGCATGAAAAAGCTCTTAGGTCAGTCAATCACACTAAGTTCCCTCAGAAATACTTCCCCAGGTACTGGGAAGTCATCACTATTTAAACAATGCCAGCATTTCTGCACTTGAGTCTTGTGATTTTATAGTGGATAATGATTTCAACAGACATCAATACCAAGGTAAATGTATCTTTGGTAATAACTATAAAATAAACATACATAATGTGCTGCATATCTCCTATTACATATAAACCATAAACAAGTTTAAAGGTAACAAAGCACTCCAGAGCTTTTTCAAAAGTGAAAGCAATGTCACAGACTTGCCAGGACAAACTCCATCAATATTTTAAGATCACCAGTAATGCAGAGGATTTCACATTCTAGCAATGAAAAATGTTGTCACTCTCGTAAGGTTCTCTTTCCCACATAGTAAAAATGAACACATGACCTAAACCCTACTACTGAGTAAATCACTCAAATGTAGGGTAATGATATTCAAATCTAGATTATCTGTACGATAATTTTACTATGTGAAGTCACTAAGGTGTTGGGTGTTCACCCCCATAGTCACTTTCATTTGTGGGGTAACACTTTGCTCAAAACACACTGGATCTCTCACCACTTGGTGGCCAAATGCTGTAATAGCCCCTACCTGGGAAGAGCATTCTGCCTCTTACCATGGAGTAAATCTGCTACAGAATAAAATCCAAGTTAAATTACTTCCAAGTAACTGTGTCATATGTCCACAGCCTGCATCTAGAGATAAGAGACTTACTTTAGGTTTCAACATTATCATCAATGATCATGATTCAATGAAAATACATCATTGATGCTGTCGGGGCCGAGGGGCGGTCTGAGGCTATGGCCAGTAGCCTGAACTGCCTGGTGGGGTTTTTCCACGATGGAATAGAGTTAGGCACAGAAGCGTATTGATTGCAAAAGAAAACTTTACTTACACCGTCGATGGTTGCAGTGCAGGAAGACAACTTGCTTGAGTTACAGTTGCAAAATAAACAGGGATGAGAGCTCTTTGCAAACCGCACCAAACCAAACTGAGATGAGTCGTCGAAGCACGACTTCCACGAGCGCTGAACACGGGGGTACGTCACTATATATATATATTTATATAACACCACGATGATGAGAAGGGATTAGAGACTGATCAGGCCCCTAAATTCTCCTCCAAGACACACATGCGGAGTTTGCTAGGCTCCACAGCGCGCTTAGAGTTCACCACGAGATGGTAGTGGAGACCTCCTTCAACTTGGGCAGAAACCGCTCTAACCCTTTATACGGCTAGCAAGCCAATTGCCAGCCGCCACGTAGGAATAATTTAGAACTGACCAATAATGGGACACTAATTTGCATATGAATGGCGGGAACTCTTTTGCACTGGGGATTTCTCTCTGCAGCTGAGAAATCCACCATGCAAAGAAAGTTCCATGTGGCGGGAAAATTCCAATGTGCCGAGGCACTAAAAATCATTGGGTTATGACAGATGCCAATAATATTGTACATAAAAAAAACTTACATTAAAATAAGCTGCAGAATCAAGCACTCAGAAGTTAGGGAAGGCTAGGCTGCCTGTACAAACTCACTTTTACCCCCCTAGCATCTGCATTGTAATATAATCTTTAGTTAGTAACCATTGGTCTCTACACATGCAGTCTGTGCTCCTTGCCTTAGTCTATCACACTACATGATCCTAATTTCAGTCTCACTCCACCCCCAGCTTCTTGTACTAGTTTTCTTGCCTGGTCTATATAATGATACTGTGGAAACTGAATGGGATTGAATGATCTAGTCCAGGGGTTGCTAGCCTTTTAGTAAGAAGGGGCTGAGGTACCACAGGTTGGTCCTAAACCAGGACAGAGGTGCCAATTATTAGATATTCTGGCACTAGATAACATATTCTTATGCAAAACTTAATAACAGGAGAACATTTAGAGTTCTGAGACAACTTCATTTTTGCTCATGCTCTGTATTGTGTTGGCATGTGGATCAGCTTTATCAAGGTGACCAGACTTTTTATTTAATAGTAGAATTTGGGGGAGAACAGACTTTAGTAAATAAAGTTAATTTTAGGGTAAGAATATATAAAAGAATCCACAGGGACCAAAACAGTATTGCAGGTATATTAAGCAGACCAAAATAATGTAGACATAATGTATTTCTTATTTTCTTATATTATAAAGAGGTGAAAGCAGCCCCAACTAATATATATATTATTCACCAGCCGGTAAGCCAGTTTCTAGTTAGATTCTTTTAATATTAACATTTGTGAACATTATATTCACATATATAAAGATTATACTGATAGTATAGATGCTAAGTTATACCAACTGCTGTATATGTTTTCCTTTATATATATCTGCATGAATGACACGTGCCTCCTGAGGCTGGGGGAGCATGGCGACCACCTAAGGTGGTGGCAGTGGCGGCGGTGGGGGTGTGGTGGCGGTGAGCAGGCACCGCCCGCAGGTGATGGTGGTGGTGGCGGAGGGGGTGGGGTGGTGAGTGGTGGGTGGTGAGCGGGGCCTGCCTGCAGCCAGCGGTGGCTGCGTGGAGGATGGTGACTGTCCACAGAAGCCGGCAGCAGCTTCAGGGATGGCCAATCTTTCGGGGGCCATGTGCCCCCCCCCGCGGTGTTCTTCTATATATGTGTAATAATTTCAATTTCATGCAATTCCTGTTTATTACTCCAGGGTTGGAGTTTTGTTTCTACATTGATTTAAAAACAACTTTAAAAAAAATAGAACAACCATCAGAAAATGTACGTTCTAGCTCTAGATTTTTGGGTTGTGTTTTTTGTTTGTTTGTTTTTTAACAACTTGGAAAAGATGTGTTTGTATTTTAAACAATATGAGAGTACAGTGTGGCTTTATGAAACTACAACTCCTCAACATTTACATGCTTATTCTAAAAAAAATTAAGTTACTTACGATCAATTTTCTATTTTCTTGTACTTAAAAGTGCAAACATTCAAGGATTTTACACATTTTCTAGACATGCGTTCTAAACAGCCTTAACACTCACAAACCATACCAGCTGTTTTGTTCACAGGGAAAAATGTGTAATTGAAACAAATTAATCACTGTGGTCTCCTCAAGCCCCCAGAACATCTTCCTAGGGTGGCGGGACAGTGCAAGCTGTTCAGGCTGCTCGTACTCTTCTGCCACAGAGATAATAGATGTCTGCCACAATAAAACAATAGAGTCTAATACCACCTTTTGTTGTGCTACTGATTTTCCTTTCTTGTGGTGCAACATCTATTTGCTCAGAATTTGTGCCCCTTTCCTAAAAGATAAAGATTCACCCTAACTCTCAGAAGGAAAAAAATATTTTATCCCTCTACACCTGAGTACAGAACCCATTCCTGGGAGTTTCCTTGACATGCACACTAAGGATGTCATGGCACTATATTATAATTTGTCAGACATTGTTTTCCAGAGGGAGTTGTACAGAGCTATATTTCAGGTCTCCCTAGCCTCTTACTATATTAGACTGTATTTATACCCCTTCCCCACACATTTGTTTTTAGCCTTAGAATATGTCTTTATTTCCCCATTTTCCTAATTGTTTTGGTTCCCAAAATTACTGTTTTAATCTTTCCGCCCCCTCCTTGTGATATTTTTTTCACACCATTATTCAGTCCCACTCAAATCCTCTAGAATACCTCTAATTTTATGACTTCTCACCTTCTTGTCCTTTGGTATTTTCTTTCTCATGGTCTTAACAGTGTGCTAATCTATAGTATGGTGTTGCTTCTCAGTGTCTGTATTAGTCATTAAAAGGCCTTAAAAATTAGGCCTCAGCATTAAAAGACTGAGATTCCAGGGCGATGTCAATTAAGTTTTGTTTCTCAAGGATCTTAAGGCCTTCTT
Organism: Alligator sinensis; assembly: GCF_000455745.1. Lineage (NCBI taxonomy): Eukaryota > Metazoa > Chordata > Crocodylia > Alligatoridae > Alligator > Alligator sinensis. The sequence goes on along the minus strand of NW_005842127.1, from coordinate 2,137,663 downwards.
TTTGTCCTTTATAATATACTGCTGTTCTTGATGTGTAGAGATAAGTTCAAATGGAAAACCCCATCTCTATCTTGTTTGCTTCTCTGAGAGATGCTGTAATTTCACTAAGTTCTTTTCTTTTCCTTAACATAGTCTGTGACAAGTCTTAAAAAGCTTGTATTTTCTGATCCTGCTCTGGAAGGATACAAGTCTCTAACATTCTTCATAATCTGCTGTTCTTGTTCAAAACAGTGCAAATGTAGTATCATGTATCTCTTGGTTTCTTTGAGTTAGGAGAGTAGAGAGCTCTGTGTATTCTGTCTACAAGGACCATTGACTTTGTTTTCAGCTGTAGAAAGGAGGGAAATACCTGCTTTAAATATTCTGCTGGATGTCCCTCCTCCACACCTTGTGGAGTCTTCATCTTATAATATTATTTCTTCTCCCATGATTTTCTATATTCTCAGTTTTCGATATTCTCAAGTTCTTTTTTTCAGGCATCTTAATTCTATTTTACTGATTTTTTTCCCTTCATCACCTAGTCTGTAACCCTGCCCGCCATTACTTTATTTTTCTTTTGATCTAATCAAACTTTGTCTCTCTAAAGAATTTTAAAGCATGCATTTCTAAGATTAACTCAACAAAGTCCTCTCTGGACACAAGAACTGTTTATGTTGTTGTCTTTGCTCTCCTTTTCTGCCTTCCTCTGCAACAGCCATCTTTGATTCTGCAGCCCCTGGGAGATCTTCCAATGATGAAGCACTTTTCCAAATTGGTCCCCTTACATGAGACACAGGAGAAATGCTTTTTTTAAGAAATGAAGGAGATCAGGTATGAGCAAGATTTGCAGATTGTTCTGTCTTCTCTTCAGGCAGCCATCTGCTCTGGTGAGGTCATGTGACATCTTCTCTTTTTATTTTATATACTAAAATAAAATTGAATGAATACAATGAAATTGTATGATACACAAAATAAAATTGGGTAATTCTGTCATCTTTTTTTCATTTATATGGTTTTGCTTGACTCTTTCAAAAAAAAAGTGTAAATGATTTCTGTATAAACTTTGAACCAGACTGCTGTTATGGTAAACATTTATTCTGTAGAAGTACCAACAACACAATATAATTTTTTTTAAGTCAAATTTTATATCCAATGCAAGCGTGCTTTCCCAATATATCTTTTTTTTTTCAGCCAGCTGTATTGTATCACTGATTGAGAACAGTTTGTATCTGAGGCATAAGCTGTTCCTTAAAAATAACAAGTTGCAAAAGCAGAAACTTTTCCCATGTACCAATGTAACCTTATGTAAAACTCAGAACTAGTGATTGTCTTTTTAGTTTTCTTCTGTCTTGTCTCTACCTGCAGTGCCAAATGCTCTGGATTATTGTGGTTAACTATAGCCATTGCCTCTCTAAAATACAAGCTAGGTATGTGGTTGACTGCTACTTGACTTACCATATACTCAATTTTTCCCTACTCCATATCCTTGAAAGTAAATATGCTTCTGGCTTTACTGGCCCAGAAAGAACTGGAAAGTACAATGTAGGCTAGGTTCAAAATAAATATATATTTTTAACAACAGGAATGTTTCCTTTTATGCTGATGCTTTAAGAGGCTAAAGCCTTGTTGCTGTTGTCATGATTTATGGAAAAATATTATTTAAAAATAAATAAATATACAAATATTAGTCTACATCCAAAACCAGAAACCATTGTACTAAACTGTAGCCAGGGAGTTTTTGTAAATCCCATTAGGCCAGACTTTCTCTTTGTGTCCCCACACTGTAATAAACAGAAACAACAATAACTGTTGTTTTTGATTACATTGATTTGCATTGAATTGTTACTTGTTTTTGCTGCTGATAACTTAGTTCCTCTGGAGCTGTGTGAATGACCACACAAATGTAAAAGATAAATCTGCAGTACATGAGATGTTACTAAGTGAATAAAACAAACAGCTTTTTCAGTTGTAGTAATCCAAGGTGCTCCTGTAATAGCAGATAGGTTTTCACTTGCTGAAGCAATGACTGGATGAAGCAGTGTTAAAGTTGGAGCAGTTTTGCTACATCTCTCTCTCTCCTGGCTTGTCCACTGGTAACAAGTAGAACCTCCCGCCAGCTGGGCACGCTATTGCTCCTGGGCGCATCACTTGAATGTGCGTCTGGGACTGCAGCATGTTCAGTTGGGTCAGAAAAGCCCCAGCTGGCAGTGAGCCCAAGGGGTCAGGCTACCAGCCCAGGGCTGCTCCCCACCAGCTCAACATGCTATTAGGCCTGTGCGAAGCAGCAAGTATTCACTTCAGATTCAGATTTGGCCAATTTGGACCGACAGTGATTCAATTCAGCCAACTGAGATCTGAAGACTCAGATCAATTCCCCCACACTGAAGGAGGGATTCGGGCTGGGACAAGCTGCCCAGCTGGGGCAGGGGGGTGCAGGACTCGGGGAGGGGGGCTCCTGCCATTGTGCACCACTGCATACCGCTGGTCTCAGAGGGCATGGGAGCAGGCGTGTGCCCCCAGAACTGCGTAGGGCGGGCTGGGTCAGGCTGCACTCTGGATGGCCAGCAGAAGGCACTGGGAATGGGGGCTATGCCCTCCTGCTACTCACCCAGCCTCCCCATGCCTCCCGGAAAAGTTGCAGCTTCACCCTGGCTAGGAGAGCAGTGGCAGGGCATGGTGGCGGGTGCATGCCCCCGGATCAAGGAGGGCGGGTGGTGGGGGCTATGGGGAATTTTAGGGTGGCTGCAGCCCCCCTATAGCCCCTGCTCCACTGTGCTCTGCAGGGCAGGCAGAGCCCTGGCTCCACCCACCCTGTGGAGCACAGCCTGGCGGCAGGCAGCTGGGACTAACCTCCCAGAGCAGAGCCTAGCCTGTCCCATGCAGATCTGGGAGCACACCTTGCTCTCATGTCCTCCCGGACTCGTGGTTCGTAGCAGCGCACAGTGGTGGGACCCCCCATCCCCAAGTCCCATGCTCCCGAGCCACGGCTGGGCAGCTTGTCCCAGCCCCAATCCCTCCCTTGCTGTGGGGGCATTGATCTACCTGCTCCATCCCCTGCCCACCGCAACAGACTTACCAATTAGAGGCAGCTGTGTCCAGTGTGGTGAGGACTGCTCCCCGTTTAGTTTGTGGCCGAATCTCCAAATTGGTGCTGTATCTTTTCCAAATTGATTCAGAGGCTTCTGATCGATTCAGACCTTTTAATTAGTCTCCTGATTCGATTTGGATTTGGAGATTCAGCTGATGAATTGGGCCAAATCTCCTCCTAATCGAATCAGCTACTGAAGCTTCCCCCAGCCCTACATGCTATGGAGGGGCTGGCTAGGACACAAGGGTAATCCTACGCTGGGCTGGCCAGCAGGCACTTGCCAGACTTAATTACCCTCATGCCCCAGCCAGCCATGACAGCTTCTACGTGTGTGCAGCTACAGAGTAAAAAATGCATTTACTTCAGCTTACCAGGCTGTTTACTGAACAGCTAATTAGTCTACTATGCAGTAAATGTCTGGTGTAGACAGGCACATTGACTACAAGAACAGCCTTCTTAACTCATCAGGGCTCATTACTTTGTTTATCAGAAGAGTCTTTAAAGTAACCAGACTCAAGTCAGTTCATATGGCTCTGGAGACCAGGGGGTAAGCAAAGCTGAGGTTTGAACCCTCCCTCCTCTGCTTTTTGTTCTCCTCTCCTGGTGAGTTCAACCGCAGGGGAAAAGAGGGGATGAGCAGTGAAGCAGGGGCTCCAGATCAGATCCATTGCTAAAACTACGCTTACTCTGTAACTTAATAGGAACTGTTATGAACATGGGTGACTGGTGCCTTCCGAGTCTGGGGGGGCACCAGATTGCCAATGGCAGGAGGGGAGGAGCAGCAGCCAATCACCAAGCCCAGAATCATCAGTGATGAAACTGGAAGTGCACTTCTGCCAGCAGTTCCAGTTTCATGGCTGGCATTTCCAGGGGGTGAACGGTCAATCTCAGTGGTTGCAGATGTACCCGCATGCACCCCCTATGCATTGCCAATGGTTATGAATAGGTTAAAAAAAAAAACGTTATCCCAGGAACATACGTCAGGTAGGGAACAAAGCAAATAAGATTCCAAGAGAAGACTAATTCACAGCACATGCCATAGTTCCTAAAGCTGGCCAGTTAAAACCACATTTAGATTCTTAACGAACAGTTGACTAATTTCAAGATGTGCCAAACATGTGCAAAAGTACTGATTTCAGAATAAGGTCACTTAATTAGCTAACTAAATCAGGATTTAGGTGCTTAGTACTGGAGTGCCCACATCTGCTCCAAATGTTCATGAGTTTGTCTTGTAAAAGGATCTCATTAATAAGGGACCCACTACAGCAGGGTGATTTTAAATATTTTCCAAGTAAAGAGGGAAGAGATCCATGTTTTCATTGTATGTGCAAGACTTACTAGGTTACCACATAAGCTATGTGTGAATTAGCAAGGTTCCACTATAGTTCCTTTTTAACTTTACACTAATAACTTTTATATGCCTAGGAAGATCATTTGGATGCTGAACAACAAACTGCAAGACAGACACGGCCAAAACAAAATTAAAGACAGAAATGGCAATCTACATAACCAACCGTGGAAGTTACCCTGTTACCCTCTCCTCACTGGAGAGTTATGCAATAGCACTATTAGAATAGTTGCAAAGATTATCTTTTTATTTTCAGACAGGGGAAAACAGCATGCACTTTCCCAAAAGAAGCCAAGAAAGGCCTTGTTAAAGAGCGGATTCCAGTAAACTGTTAGCAGAAGCTTGTCCTATTGTGAAGGCTGAAGAGATCTAGGTCCCTCAGGCTCTCCTTGTAGGGCCTTGCCTGCAGGCCTCTAACCATACAAGTGGCCCTCCTCTGAACCCTCTCAAGATTCTCTGTATCCCTTTGGAAGTGAGGCACCCAAAACTGGACACAGTATTCCAACTGTGGCCTGACTACTGCTGCATAGAGGCAAGCATCACCTCCCTGGACCTGTTAGTCATGCATGTGCTAATGCATGATAAAGTGCAGTTAGCTTTGTTGATCACTTTGTCACATTGACGACTCATGTTCATCTTGGAGTCAGCTATGACTCTAAGATCCCTTTATGCTGCTGTGCTGCTCAGAAGGTCATCCCCTAAGTGTGTTGGTGGTTCTTTTGCCCAGGTGTAGCACTTTTCACTTGTCTTTGTTGAACTGCATCCTATTTCATTCTGCCCATTTTTCCAACCTGTTCAGATCCACTTGGATCCGTTCCCTACCCTCTGGTGTGTTAACTTTGCTGCATAATTTGGTATCATCTGCAAACTTGGACAGGGTGCTTTCCACACCCTTGTCCAAGTCACTGATGCAGACATTGAATAGCACCGGTCCAAGGACCGAGCCTTGTGGGACTCCACTACCCGCATCTTTCCAGGTTGATATCGACCCATTCACCACCACTCTGTGGGTGCAAACCCTAAGCCAATTTGCCACCCACCTGACCATGTAATCATCTACATCAAAGCCTGTCAGTTTATTTATGAGAACAGAATGAGATACCATATCAAAGGCCTTCTTAAAGTCTAGGTAAATGAAATCTACCTCAACTCATGCATCTAATCATTTTGTGACCTGGTCATAAAAAGAAACAAGGTTAGTCAGGCAGGATCTACCTGTAATGAATCCATGCTGATTTCCTTTCAGCATTATTTCCCCTGATGGGCTCCCACAGATGTGATACTTAATGATTTTTTCCAGAGTTTTCCCAGGGATAGAGGTGAGACTAACTGGCCTATAGTTTCCCAGTTCCTCCCTCCTCCCCTTCTTGAAAATAGGGACCACACTGGCCCTTTTCCAGTCCTCTGGGACCTGACTGGAGCACCACAAGTGCTCGAACAGCCGTGCCAATGGCTCTGCTATGACACTGGCCAATTCCTTCAGCACCCTTGGATGAAGTTCATCCGGGCCCGCTGATTTGAACACATCCAGCCCCTCCAAGTGCCCCTTCACTAAGTCTGTGCTAACAGTTGGTGGGCTGGTGTCCCTCTTGTGTCTATCTATGATCCAATTGGAAGATTTGTCTTGGTGTGTCTAGGAATACTGATGCAAAGAACTCACTGAAGAGGTCAGCTTTGTCCCCTGTCTCTGTCGCCAATTGCCCTAGTTAGTCCTGTAGGGCCTTCCTTTTGCTCCCTGTATACCTGAAGAAGGACTTTTTGTTGTCCTTATTTTTGTTTCCAACCTAAATTCTAATCCTGCTTTGGCCTTCCTAACTGATTCCCTGCAAGTGTGAGCCAGGGAGGTATAGTCCTCCTTGGTAGCTACCCCCTGTTTCCACAGCCTGGATACCTATTTCTTTCCCCTTAGGCTTTCCTGGATTTCCCTGTTCAGCCAAGAGGGCTTCTTGGCCCCTTTCCCCCTTTTATGTGCAATAGGATTGTCTCCTTCTGTGCCCATAGGATCGCTCCCTTGAGGAACAACCACCCTTCCTGGACCCCCATTTCACCAATGCTCTTGAGCTTTAACGCCTCACTAACTAATCTCCTGAGCACACTAAAGTTAACTTTTCATAGATTCATAGATTCACAGATGATAGGGTCAGAAGGGACCTCAATAGATCATCGAGTCCGACCCCCTGCATAGGCGGGAAAGAGGGCTGGGGCTAGATGACCCCAGCTAGATGCCTATCTAACCTCCTCTTGAAGACCCCCAGGGTAGGGGACAGCACCACCTCCCTTGGGAGCCCATTCCAGACCTTGGCCACTCTAACTGTGAAGAAGTTCTTCCTAATGTCTAGTCTAAATCTGCTCTCTGCTAGCTTGTAGCTAGCACAAGCTAGCCTGAAGTGTAGCACTTCATCCTTGCTGGTTAGTTTACCCATCCTTCACCGGATAGTGAATTCAACCAATCAATGGTCACTATCCCCTAGATTACCTTGTCCCTGCAGATTTCCAACCAGGTCATCCCCTGTAGCTAACACCAAGCCCAGCAAGGCTTATGAACCCTTTAGTGGGATCGTATACCTCCTGCATTAGGTGGAGGTCCTGTATGCAGGTTAAAAACCTATGTGAGAGGTTAGATTTGGCTGACTGCTCCTCCCAGCAGATGTCAGAGTAGTTTAGGTCACCCATGACAAGTTGATGTACATCAACTTTGCTGGAGTTATACTGCTTTACACTGTCAGGAGATATGGTCTATAGGTTCTAAATCCAGAATATCTAGCTTGACTCTCTGCATACCATAGGCTCAGGGATTTCACCCAGATTTTGTGATGAACATCAAAGAGCGAACTGACCTTCTATTTGTGATACAAATTGAAACTCTGCTTGATTACAGGTTATTGTACAAAGTACAGGGTATTATTGTGCAGGAATATAGCTACAGTCATAAAGAACAAAAAGCAGGACCTGTTCTATTTGCAATGAGGCTTCTACAGTATTGTATTTATAGAAAATTATTTTCCTGCTTTGATTCATTCATTTCCCCTCTGCATCAGTTGTAGGTTTTTGGTTGCTTTTTTTTTTTCACTCTGGCACCCTTTGGAAATTGGAAGTCTTTAAATTCCAGCTTCCAGGTCTGGCTCTTGCCCTATTTTCGCCTCTGTCTGTGACCTGAGAGTTTCAACACTATTTTCTTTCCTGAGTCAGGAAGAAGGGGGCAGCTGGCTAGGGCCTTCCAATCATCACTATTTTTCTACCTCCAGTATGTTTGGTTTTCTTTCCCAGCTGCAATTTTATCATGACTCTTTCAATTATTCATCCTCTGACACTTTTGCTGTGAGTTCAGTTCTCCACTCACTTAACATATGTGCATGCTAAGTAACATTGGTGGGGTTGAAATGTGGAATGAAGAACAGAGTTTGATTCCATTCTCTTCTTGCTACAGGCACTAATTCCCTGAACACAAATGGGAGAGAATGGCTTCAATCACACAAACGTTCAGTGAAGTCATATCAAGATAGTAAAATGGGCTGGGAAAATTATGTGATCCACTTACAATCAACCTAGCCATTAACATAGACTGGATTTAACAGCTAGAGAACTTTTGTTGGTAGACTCACCGCACATCAGAAGTGAGGTGTTCTATTACTTTACTGTGTATTATATTGTGGCCAAATAGAAATTAAAGGATATAAATCTTGCCCTTTTATGAAAAAAAAGAAATGAAGGAAAAGAGAAGGCTACCTGAGTCTATCAAACCATCCTATTGAATGAAAATGAATAGGAGGTAACACTTGCCTTTTGAAATCTAGGAACATATGAAATATGTTCACGTTGAAATATGGACACGTAATCCTGTGAGTATCCTGAGTTCTTTAGGCAAATTCCAGGTGTAAGAGCTCCCTCCGTTACTTTAAGGGAGAAGGAACCCAGGGAGAGCCCCAGGTACGGGAAGAGTGCAAGGGAAGAGCTGCAGGAAAGCTGTCCCAAGAAAGCAGGGACTCTGAATAGCACAATAGGACAAGGCCTGGATGAGCAGTGGGAAACCTATTGCAGTGCTAGTAGGACTGCAGGCTGGAGCCTTGCAGGGGAGACAAGAAACTGATACAAGTGGGCTGCCATGGAGACTAGTAAGTGAGCCTAATTACGGGGGAACTGTGGAGTCACCTGACAGGAAGGGGCAGGGCCTGGGAGAGGTATAAGCCAGGGCCAGAGCCAGGGTACTTAGTCTGGCCCTGGAGGCTGGAGAGGAAAGAGCTCTGTGGTAAGATGCTCTGTTGATGGGAGGCAGACTGAGTGTGCTATGCTTAAAAGCAGGAAGTAAAGGGCTGAGGGATAGCTATGGACTAAGGCCCATAGCTGAATAGGAGTTGGTATATAGCCAGGAGGCTAGAGGTTTAGTTATAACCAGAGGGCTTATGCTTTTGGTTACAGTTTACACAGGTGGGTTGCATTTGGGACTGTGAGCGGTGGTTTGGAAGTCCCACTAATGCCTGAGGGGTACATGACTGCCTTGAGCCCTACCAGGGCTAAGGCTCAAGGCAAAGTCTAGGGCCCAGAACCCAGAGCTGGGTGGAGTTTGGGGCCAGGTGGCACAGAACCAAAGCAGGGTCAGTGCCCAGATCTGGGTGGAGACAGGACCAGGGAGCCCAGAACCAAGGTTAACAAGATAAGAGCTAGTGCCTAGAAGCCCAGTCCAGTATAGTGAGCCTGGGTTAGAGGGCCCAGCTAAAGAAAAGGGGTGAAGACTGAGGCCCCAACAAGGGAATGAAGATACAGTGACATGTGAGGCATGGGCATGGTGTAAGGGGAAGATGGAGCCATGTAATTAGTCCTTTAGGCTTAGGGCATGGATGGGCTAAGCGTGCCCATGCATCTAAAAGGTTGAAGCTTGAGCTCCCTCTCACATGCATTGGTGCAAGTGTACTGGGCCAGAACCCAGGACACCCTCCCTCCCAAAGCAGTGCCAGTTTCCCTGGGCTACAGAATCTTTCTCTAGGCCAACCCTTTAGCTTGGTAGCTATGACACTTTGTTGAAACATAAGTTTAAGCTTGCTGAAATCAGAGCAGGGTATTAGACTTATGGGTAAGAGCTTTAGCCATCAGGCCATTTCAGTAAGAGGAGAAAGGAAAGCTTTACCATCTGCTTACGTTCAGAGTCCTAATAGATGACTCTGCCATTTTTTAAGAGTAAACTTTTAACCAGGTAGAGGCCTCTTAGCACAGGTTAAATTCCATATTGAGAGATGGGAGAGCTATGTGCCTCCTAGGTGATGTATGGTCTGTCCCTGGAGGCACCTAAATGCTACCCATTAAGAAGAATGGAAGAGCCTTTCAGTTTTGCAGTGTGAGGTAGGATGCCATCTTCTCTTCAGTCAGGAGAGAAGAGCAAGGCATCCAAGTAGGCAACCCTAGAAGGCTATAATTTATACTAGTCATAATTCATGTCAGCCGTAAGTCATAACAGTACAGATGATATATATAGAGATGATATGTATAAGGAATAATATATATGAAGAAAATGCCTCTAATTTTAGTATTCAATTTTTAGATTAGGGAATGAATGTGTGTGTGTGTGTGTGTGTGTGTGTGTGTGTGTGTGTGTATGTATGTATATGTATAGTTATTTTAAAGATTTGCCTTCTGATTTCAGAGTCTGTGTGCTTCCTTCGGCTGATCCAGGAGCTGGTGCTGTAAGGAAACCCTAAATATCACAAGCTTTGTATTTAAATTGCAAGAGCTGACAATGACATCAGGTTTTGCAATTGATCCAAATGCCTGCTGTGTCCCCACATCAATACAGACCACATCACCACTGGATCTAATAACAAGCAGTACAACATTTGAGGTTCATTCCCCTGTGCCTCTACTAATGTCATCTTTGCCATCAGCTGCCTAACAGTGCTCCTCTGCTTTCTGCTTTGGACAGACTGGGAGATCCCTACATGTAAGAATGAATGAACATGAATCTGACATCAGCTACAGGAAGATACAAAAAACTGTGGCAGAATACATGAACCTCCTTAGATGGTCCATCACTGACCTCAGGATTGCTGTTCTCAGGCAAAAAAAACCCCTTTAAAAACAAGTTTCAACAGTAAACTGCAGAACAAGAAATCATCCACAAACTGGACTGTATTAAGCATAGTTTAAACAGGGACTATGGATTTGCATCTCATTACCTGAATTAGTTTCTGAGACTCTTACACGCTTTGTTCCTGTGGGTTTACTGCTTATTTGCTTTTCTTTCCCAGTTTTTTCTCTCTCTCCTTCCACTCTTCTTCCTGCACATCTTTTCACAGCATCTGATGAAGTGGGCAGGCAAAATGTGGCCCGCATGCCAGATGCTGCCCACCAGGCCATTCTATCCAGCCCGCAGGACCCCTAAAAATTTAGAAAATTAATATTTTTCTGTCTCTGGCTGCCTGTCATCTGGCCCTCAATGGCTTGCCAAAACTCAGTAAGTGGCCCTCCACCCAAAATAATTGCCTGCCCCTGCTCTATATATATCTTATGTAGTTAGTCTATGAAGGTGCATATTTAATTTGCCTTCTGAACAATTCACCTGCCATTTCAGGATGCAGTTCATAACTTGAACCCACACTTCACACCCACACCAGGATGTATTTCCATTAGTAGATGACATTCTTGCCTGTCTGATGAGATGCATCATCAAGCTTACACACTTTTCTTAAATAAACTATGCTGTACCTGCAGCCATACTGAAATTTACCTCTGGGGAGAGAGCCAGAATGAGGCCACTGTGCCTAGTGGAACTTAAAGAATGAACAGATCTTGTGAGCATTTCTCAAGGATGATTTTCACCCTCAGAGATCAACAGTGACATGATTTTTTAATAGTGTCTGTAACTATACAAGGTGGTTTCCCCCCATTTTTTGCCCTCTCTTCCTCATTAATACATGATATAACATATGACAGAAAGGAAACCTGCTCTCCCTACACCTCCCATACATTAAAGTGGAACCAATTTAAAAATATTGCTCATCAGTAAGAGGTCTGATTTAGTTTACAAGTTTCTTGTCATCATACCACAGATTTTCCAAGTATCATGTACAAGGCATGTTTATGGGTATGTTCTATTTAAATCACCCCTTTTTACTTTTACCTTGAAAAAAGTGATTGCATTTTTCATGACAAAGACGCTACTTATCCTATATCATCCAAAATTACTAGACTGAAGCAAATCTAGGACAGGTCAGGTATACTAGCTATTGTATGTAGTAGATATACATTGGCAAGGAGGAGAGAGAGCATTCACGTTTTCCCTGTCCAAAAAGAGGAGTGCTTCCTGTTTTATAGTCATAGCAATTTCACCAGGAAAGAATCCTATAAAGCTCTGTCTCATTTTTTATTTTGGGGGGCAGGAGGGAAGATTGCCGGTGTGGAAAGAGCTCTGAAGAAATAGTAAATAGCACAAGAACCAATGACCAGATTTAAGCAAAGCATGTGTCATTCTTTCCCTCTGCTATGCACATACAGTAATTCCCCAGCCACAGAACTTTATTCTCCCACATCATCACGGAGGAATGACTGCAACAGATTTCGAGATTCTAGTAGCCAATGGAGTGACGGACAGTACTGGGGAAAATGTAAGCTGAGACGATGTGCTGGCCAAGTAGTGAAAAAGTGGGCTTTGGGATATATGATTGGAATCTGGACAAGAAAAATGTCTGCTCTGGCACCACTACAACCAAATAACAATAACAGGTTATGACCCCTGTTGCACTTGGGGAATTAAATGCACAATCTTTGCATTCAGCTTTCCCACTAGAGTATGAAGTAAGGCCACACTTTACTGGTTCATGGCCTTCTGTAACCCATCAAACTATGAAATACAAACTGGCAGAATGGAAGAAAAGAAAAAGTGATGTGTTGGCTGCTAAAGTTCATGTCTCTGTCTCTAACAGAGAATTCTTCAGCTACCTGCTTGAACATACCTCATCGATTTTATTTGTGGAAAGAGTATATTGTATTGTTTGCATGTCACATTTCATTCATCAAAGTAATCCTGTGGGGGGAAAACATGGAACATCTGGACTCCTGGAAGGCTGTTCTGCAGCACTTGTCTTTGAAGAGAGAAAACTATTCTGCTTTCAGTGACCTCTATGATGTCATGTTAGGATTTTAGCAAAAGAGAGTGTCTTTCTCTTCTCAGCTGACTATTATGATTTATAGAACATGTATACATTTTTTGTGGGGAGGGAAAGTGGAGACCAGAAGCTGAGTGTATCAAGACCTAACCAAAACTTTTCCCCTGTTTATTAAATATGTGTGTATAAAAGAAAAGAACTATTGTTTTTCCAGCGCCTAAAAATCAGATCCTCCAACAGATTTCATTAATCTTAAATTAGGGATATTAGTTCATTAGATAATGAAGTTCATTAGATAATGACGTTCATTAGTTCATTATCTAGACTTCTTATGCCTGAAGAAGGGTGATTGCGCCCGAAAGTTTGCAAATAACTTTTTTCCAACAACACAGTTGGTCTAATAAAAGATATCACATCTACCCAAAAAAACCTTGCCTGCCTAGTTCATTATCTAGGCACACAAGAATGCACCATCCGGACTAATTTTTCAAGTGTGCTGCAGTGTTTTGTCTTAACAGTGTAAAATTTGCCTCTGTGAAAAGAGAAATTCACAAATTTAAGCTAAATTTAGGTTTTGCTTAAGCCCTCAAAAGAGTTATAGACCTTTTCCAGGCTCTCTTCAAAAGAGCAACCTTAATTCAGAAGGGTCTCCTAGATACTGTGGTGACAAATGTCCTAAAATACATAAAACAAGTAGGAAGTCAGACAGGGAGATATTTACAAATGTCTAGTACCTACTTGCAGAGGAATAGCTTTCAATAGACATTAAGAATTTAAAAAGTTTGAGTACTGAGAAAACTTCCTTCCTCCTCTCTTACTGACATACACAGAACTTCTAGTGTGCTTTCAGTGGCAGTCTTCATCAGGAAAAAAACAGTCCCACACATTTCTGTCCCACCCAAGCAAATATATGGGTGTTTCCAGTAGTGTAACATAATTTCTGGGGTCTCAACCTTTTTCTGTCCTGTTCAGCAAAGGTGTTGCATCCCCACCCCCAAGCAATGACCAGGTTCACCTATACACCATTTATGAACACATTAGTGCTGCTGCTTCTCCTACTGCCTGATCCAAAATCCACTGAATTCAATAAGAGTCTTCCTTTTGCTTAAGTGGGCTTTTGACTGGGCCTTTATGGTTGAAGACAATTTTTCATTTTAAGATATTTTAAACATTTTTTTCATTTTAATATATTTTAAAGAGAAATAGCCATATCCTGATGAGGAAAAAAAATTACCTGAAGTGAATATTGAAGACCTGGACTTATTTTTGAAGGCACCATAGAATAGTGCTGGTAGGTAAATACAAGATCCACTGAACTCACAAAGACCCTTTCCTATCATCACCTACTCCTTTCTACCTCTCTCACACAAATATTCACTAAATATGTCTTTGACAAGAGTCTGCATAGGTACAGACTTCAGATACATACCATAGGGCGAGGGACAGAAGTTAAACATAAAACATGTTAAGTGATCAGAAACTGGTTTAAACCTATAGTAAAACAGAAGTTCAGTGCACATAAACCAGTTTCAAAATGGCTGAACCTGATTGAATGTAGATCAGATTTAACTGATTTGGGTCAAACCAGTTCATGAAACTTCTGTCCCAGGCCCCTTCCTGGTTTAAGTTAAATCAGAGTCCCCCCCCGCATCCCAGCATGCTTTCCAGCCCTGGGCTGGGCTGGGCTGCACTGTCTGCTCCAGCAGAGAAGGGTTGTGGGGAGGAGAGTCAGGGACTGCTGCCCCCAAGCAAAACCTGGCTGGGGGCAAGGAGGGGGGTTAACTTCCCTTCCCCCAAGTACAGAGGTGCCCTGCCCCACTGAAAACTTATTGCTGGCTGAGACTGTGGACTACAAATCCCAGAGGCACCTGGAAGCAGGAAGAAGAAGTGATGAGCAACCCTGCAGCCCTCCTGATGTGATTCTGGACTGCAAATCCAAGAGAACTTGGGGGTAGTAGGAAGAGGAAGTGAACACAGAGCCCATGCTGGCTACATGCCAGAAAACCATGTTCTAGTGCTCCCTAGCTTCTGGCCTGAGCCACTGCAGGTATGTGGCTGCATTTTCTGAATCAAACGTGAATGTGTCTCCAGCTGTTTCTCAGTTTAATCTCTGTAGTTTATTAACCTGAAAAGACTGAATAGATTCTGCCTCAGGCTTTCTGACTGTCTGTACTTAAGTCTAGATGTGTCTAAAGCAGTGGTTGGCAACCTTTTTTGACTGTAGGTTGGAAAAACCCATGTTTCATAGATTTCATAGATTTCATAGACATTAGGGCTGGAAGGGACCTCGGAAGATCATCGAGTCCAGCCCCCTGCCCAAAGGGCAGGAAGTCAGCTGGGGTCATAGGATCCCAGCAAGATGAGCATCCAGTTTGCTCTTGAAGGTGTTCAATGTGGGCGCTTGAACCACCTCCGGTGGCAGGCTGTTCCAGACCTTGGGGGCTCCGACAGTAAAGAAATTCTTCCTTATGTCCAGCCTGAAACGGTCTTGTAGTAGTTTATGACCATTCAACCTAGTCGTCATCCCTTGGGGTGCTCTGGTGAACAAACGTTCCCCCAGATACTGGTGGTCACCCCTGATAAACTTATACATGGCCATCAGATCACCCCTGAGCCTGCTGGGTCAGAGGTGGACAGACAAGTGGGATTAGACCCACTCACTGTGGTGGTATGAGGAGAGTGCTCACAACTGAAACACCCCATCACTGAATGCTGCCAAAATTTCACGTTCCTGGGCCAGATCTGGCCTGTAAGCCAAAGGTTGCTGACCCCTGATCTAAGAGGCACATTGCTTTGTTTATGTTGAATTGCACCTGGCTTTACAAGAAGTTCCAATGAAGTCAATTCACTTGCTGTATTTACTTGAATATAAGATGCGGTTTTTCCCTTCAGTTGGCATGGGGAAAAAAGCCCTCTTGTCTTATAATTGCATACAATGAATCTCATTAAATCTATCACTAAACTGCTGCCAAAAGCAGCATGTGCTCAGCAAGGGAAACCATGTATGAAGCTGATTAAACGCAGCCAACATTGAGCATGACTATAAAATGTATGAACCATATCAGGCAAACATGCTGATGGGACCCTACTACAAGAACAGTTTAGTGCAGCCCATCTGAATAAGACATATGGTAGTGCCCATTGTGTTTAGTCCCCCTTAGTACCAGCTCTTTTTCTAGACATTGTGAGCCACAGCACTGCATACAGTTCACCTTCTGTTGGCCCTTCTCTCAGCCTGGCACATATGATTAATGTGGCCCCATCCTCCATGAGGTGAAGCCAGACCAGATTGCTCTGCTCCTGTGGCAGGGAAAATGATCCCACCATGAGATGAGACTTACAAAAGAGGCTGGAATGACGATTATGTGGGCAGCCAGTCGCAGGAGTGGCACGGGCTGAGGAACATCCAGCACCAGTGTGGGAACACTTTGTAAGTGCATGCCAATGCCGGCTTGCCGGGGGGAATCTGCATGACAGGTTAAAGCTGACCCAGGAAGGCACAACCATGGAACTGGAACTGAGTTCCCCTCACCCACGGATGCCGCACAGTGAGATGGAATGCCCCAGCAGGGGCGACTGGTGAAAGCTGGAGAGGAGATGACTTTACAACACTAGAGCTGGCTTGGAGGAATCAGTATACTCACTGGAGCAGCAGATGTGGATGCCAGAGCTGGATGACCAGAGCTGGAGTGATGACGACACTGGAATAAAACCGACAGAAAAGCAGCAAGACCATGAGTAAAGGGGGGTGTTTAGCACTCTTATCAGGGTGCCCACACCCTGCTTACTGTGAGAAGGGAGATTTCAGTTGGATTAAGTGCAGTTAAGAGCAGAAGGGCTGTATATGGACATTGTAATAGAAGACAGAGGCTCTACGCCCTGTTGGCCACTATTGTGGTAAGAGATAATTGAGAAGAGCTGTCTGGGACCATACTTACGAGAAGCAACCTTGGAACATCAGGTTGGCGCTAGGTGGGATGTAGGGCAGGTGGAGCCCCAGGTCCGACAGAGCTACGTACGACCCCAAGAGACACCGAGGATGAAAGGGACAAGATCTTCCTCCCTTACCTTCTAACGTCAAAAACGTGGCAGACAAGAACCCTCAGTATCTTTAAGAGTGGATGTAGCGGTCCAAACTGTCAACTCACAAGGGAGAAGAAGGGACTGGCTGGTCAAGAAAAAGCAAGTGCCTGACCAGAGACTGGCACAGCAAATTACAGCTCCTCATCTGTATATACATTTTTGGAGCATCTCAGAATTCATGACAAGAACACCCAGTTCCAGTCATGAATGGGAGCTAATTAGCATGTGGATCATTTGTGTGGGGTATCTGGAGTACACATACATACTAAGCAGTGCTGAGCATTGAGGCCACTATGGCTTGAAATGCTGCTGACTCTGGTGGGGCCCAGCCTAATGAATTATGTGGTAAATCACAAGCCTTTGGCTTTGGACTAATACGAGTAGTTTATACTATATATAAGTGGGTGTCAAGGTGCTGCTCAAAAGTATGTTTGAGCTAAAACTTGCAGCAGTTTCTAAAAAAGGTAACATGCATCAATTGTAGATTAAGTAAGTGCATGGGTACTATCCAGGAAGAGCACACACAAACTGCTGAAACTTCCTTAGCCTGACAAAGGGTTTTTGAACCCGAAAGCTTGCTTAATAACTATTCTCCAACTATTTGGGTTGGTCTAATAAAAGATATCAGATTCACCCAAGGAACCTTGTCTGCCTGGGTACTATATACAAATTGCAACAGCCATGTTTAATTTAAAGGTTATTGTTTTCGGTTTTGCTCCTTATTTCTATGTGTTTAGGGACAGCAGAAGAGGGGGATAGTAAGGAGAGGGGGAGGGGCCTGCAAGGGGAAAAAGTTGGAGGGAAGCAGAAAGCAAAGGTCTACCTGACCCCCCAGGTTTATTTTACCTGCTGTAGTAGTGGGAAGTGGACAAATTCAAGGTACACCTCCAATAATTAGATTCTATACATGGAAAATAATAACGTATTTTATAAATGTTGATATAGAAAATCTAAATATTGGGGAGTCATCTTATAATCAAGGTTAGCTATGAACAGATCCACTTATTAATGTGTAACGTACACTCTTTGCCTTACATATCACCTTTGAATTTGGTCTGTCTTTAAGAATCTATTGTCATATCTACAAGACAAATTTACTGTGGCTAGCAGTAGCACCCTCAAACAAGTGAAGCTGCTCTACATAGTTTATCTCCTGAAACTAAAGCAGTGTTGTCACATGCATGCAGTGCTTTGTTAATTAGCAATACTAAGTGACAGTGCCAGGTAACCCACCCACATGATAATGAGGCTGCCTAAAGGTCAATGCGGAGGTTGCTGCAGTGCTTCTAGTTCAGGAGGCAGCATAAAGTGATGTATGCTGAACAACATGATGTTTCACAGCACCTCTCCTGGGCATGGTAGGCATGGCCTACATTACTATAAAATGGGCCTTTCACATTAGCCATATGTTTAACCCTGTTTTCCAGGGAAATCTTCAAACTGTAAAGGAAATGAATGAAATCCAAGTATGTGCTGCTGATGAGCAGCCATAAAGATCCTTGCTCATGTACATAAGGTTGAACTATCACTTAATTTAGGCTGCAGAAGAATTTTCCACAGAGCCTACTAATAAAGAAGGTCTTCATTGTGTTTTCTGCCTTCCATGAGAATTAAGCAAGACCAATTTCCTGTGACTGTAAGAAGTCAGACATATTTGCAAACTGCCAAAGAACCGACTATTATTTCCCCAAATGTTATTCCTAAATTTTCAATTGTTAGAATTTATAAATATATCGCAACCCATGAAGTGTTTCTGTTTTGTTTTATTTTTTAATAAAGTGCACCTAGCAAGTACTCTTAAGACAAGTGGAAATTCAATTTGTGTGACTGGTCAACTAAATCAATAGTATGATTTCTATTTTTAATTGAATGACAACCCCCAAGTTTGGGAAAACATCCCCATTCAAGGAAAGCCTTAAAATAAGATTATGTTGTAGTAAGTGGAGGGACAGGGGAGGATTTAATCATAGTAGGAATCATACTTTCCTGAATTTGGGTTGTAAGGGCTGGTCCACAAAATACTCTCATTAGTTTAAATCAGGGGTGGGCAATTATTTCAGCTGGAAAGTTGCTTAATGAGTTTTGGTGAGCTGTCAAGGGCCACAATGTTAACCCCGCCCCTTGACAGATGCCCTGTCCTCTGGTTGGCATCTTGGGACCAGAAGTTCTGCCCCCTAACCTCTGACTTTTGCCACCAAAAGTCCCTCCCTTTGCCTCAGAAGTACTCCTTTTGAGATGGGGGTTGCCATCTTGGAACTGAAAGCTCCCCCCCCACCCCCCGCCCAAAATATACTAAAAGTAAAACATCTATTATAACATATTTTAATTTTATTTAAAAATATATTTTTGTCCTGATTCACGTGTGTTTGCATAGTCGATATAAAGGTGATTGCATAACAGCTAAAAAATAGTCTTATTCTTGTATATCGTGTGTGGGGTGTGGGAACTGCATGTGTCAGCAAGGAGTGGAGCCAGAACAGACTGCCTCTATTGTAAAGGGCTCATGTGCAGCTCCAGGGACTCATGTTCCACTTCAGGGAAGCCCTGCACAGTGGAGTTGGCTGCTTTCCCCGCCCCGTGCTTCCTGGTAGAGTCCTGTGAGCTGTACGTGGTGGCAGGAAGCAGGGAAGGCAACAGGCTCCATCACATAGGACTACCTCCCCTGTGGAGTTTGAGTCCCCAGAGCTGTCTGTGAGCCCTGCACAACAGAGGTGGGCTGTTCTGGCTGTGCTTCTTGCCACCAGGTGCAGCTCGCAGAACTGGCTGGAGCTGTGCATTGCTTGGCGGCTACACCTGCATGGGCCACAAGCACCCTGAAGACCTGCTGCTTGCTGCTGCTGCTGCCACCACCAGCAGCGGAGGCTGTGTACCATGGGGGACTTTGTGGGGGGTGAGGGCCCTACACCCCCCATCCTTCCTCACACCCCACAAAGCCCGCACACACCCACACCCTGCCCACCCAACCTCCGTACTCCTGAAGTCCTGCTGTGTGTGGGCCCTGGGCTCTGCACTCCCACCAGCCCCAGCCCCATGATTCACTTTCCTGCCCAGCTGCAGCAGCTTCCCTACCTGGTGCCTGGAGCAAGTGGTGCAGTAGGGACATGAGGAGGAGCTGCTGGAGGGCAGGGAAGCCAAGCAGGTCCCCCCAGTGGTTGTAGCAGTGTCAGCAGTGGCCCTGCCCAGAAACTATGCATGCTGGCCAGGCCTGGGGCCTTCCCATGCAGGAGGGTGAGAGTGAAGCGCATGGGCTAGGCAGAATACAATTAATTGGTGGGTGCCTACAACATGGATCAAATCACCTGGCAGGCTGAATCCAGACCACAGGCTATATTTTGCCCACACCTGATTTAAATGGTCTTTGAATCAGGCCCATAAAATGGTGTGGTTTCTGAAGGCACTTTGGGCCTTCTTACACATTAATTTTAGGCAGCTCCTGCAGCACCTAACCCCTGGATTGTCCATGCATTAAACACCTGAAACTAGTTTTAAGCACAATTTAGGCGGCTTAAATTTATGCCACTCCAGGGCAGGTTTACCTCTGACCCGTGTTACCTCGCTCCTCTTCCATTAATGTGTGGCCACTCCCTACATTGCATCCACACAAAGTAAAGTCTTCCAGCATCTCAGGATGCAGTGTCTCCTCTCCCACCCTCCTGTTTTGTGTGGACAAACCTTCCACCCTCTGAACTCTCCTGCCCAGGGGGTGTTTCTGGCACTAACCCAACTGCCCCTTCTTCCCTCCCCCAGGGATATGACCTTCCCACCCCAGAGGGTACAACCAGGGAACAAACAGTCTTCTCTCGCATATCCCCACCTACGGCAGGGATAGAAACTGTCCTGGCTCACTAGCCTTCTAGTGGCAAGTCACAGCTGTGCCGGTAGGGAACAGTCAGAGAAGGTTTTTAACCTCAAGGTATAACTGTTCCAAACTGGCACTAGCACTAAAGCCAATCAACATTTGAGCAGTTTAAAAGGCAATGTGTAATAAGACCCTTTGAAAGGGCTTTGAAAGTGAAAGTGAGAGGGTGAGCAGAATACAGAAACAGAGACATGGCAGATGAGAAGCAGGCCTAGAACATTTTAAGACATGAAAAACATTTTTTTACCTCTTCTGCACAAGACATAATTTTAGGTTTGATTACATATGTGGATGCAGAAACTTTAAAGTCACTGAATTCATTTCTAATGAATCTAAGAACTAAAGTGTAAGCCTTGCATATTGATTATGTAGCAGATTTACATACACGTTAATCACACGCACATCAAATTTATGCATATGATCATTCAAGTTGGTTTGTCATGAATTCATTGGCTTTCCCAGCATCCCTGTCCTTCCCCATCTCCTATCACCCTTGTTTCGAAACTCATAAAGATAGCCTGTGATACACAGAGGTAGCTAATTCCAGCAATTCTAGTAGGAATATCCGGAACAATTAAGTGAACTTGTGAAAAAAAACAACCTCCTTAGCAAACATTCTTATGAATGAAAAATTGACCACCTGAATATAAAGTAACAAACTGTTGGACTAGTTCAGATGTGTGTCAGAAAATATATTTTGATTTCCTTAGCCAAATTCTGGTCTAAGAAACCTGAGTCTGTGGTTCTATGAAGTGTTAGCCAAGTCATTTTGTTTTTCTTGACTTTAAAGATTGTTGCCACAAAAGGGTTTTGATTTTGAGTGTATGGTCACTGTAGTCAGAGGGCATTTTTAATGGAAATCTATTGTGTTAACTGGGTGGGGCTAAATGATAACCTTATGAGGCAGACAATGTCATCCTGAATCGCTCCGCAGAGGGACTCACAGGATAGGGTACTTTTTAAAAGGAAGCAAGTCAGTGGTATTTCATTAAAGCCTCTTTGGTTCCAAAATCTTAGATCGGAGGGCTCAGTCTCCAGCCTGTGGGCCAAATGCAGCTTGCAGAGCCATGACATCTGACACACGGGGCTCCCCATGGGTCTGGAAATTTGGTGGCAGGGGAGCAGTGGCCATTAATATAGCCATCCTCCCCGCTGCCAAATTCCCAAACCCCAAGCCCCACACATGTGGTGAGAGCCTGGACATGTCCCCTTCCCCCTGTGGGGCCAGGTTGGGGCTGGGCCATGCCTCCTCCCCTTGTGAGGCTGGGCCACATCCCTTTTCCCACTGTGGGGCTAGGTTGGTTGGTGCCATGCTCCCTTCTCCCCCTGTGGGCTAATCCATGCCCCCTTTCCTTGGCAGGGTTGGGCCTGGGCCATGCCCCCTTTTCCCTGGGGGGCTGTGTTAAGGCTCCTTTCCCCCATGTGGGGTTGGGCTCAGGCCAGGCTGCCCCCCACCCCCTCTGCATGCCAGGTGCTGCATCAGAACCACCATCTGGCCCATGGTTGAACCAGGCACTGCCCATCTGGTCCAAGGCAGAAAAAGGTTGAGCACCACTGTCCTGGATCATCCCTTGTGGATTGGCTGGGGAATGTAGGAGACCACTCGATGGGCTCAATAAGGGACAGACCACTAGCCAGTCACTGAGAAGTTAATTTTGTGCTTTGGAACCTTTCATTTCTAATTATTTTTACATTAGTCACTATCCAAAACAAGGATATGACTTGTCCTGGCTAAAGCCCAAATAGGCAGACAAACTGTAATGTAACTCTCAAAATCTGTATGCATCAATGATTATTTTCCCAATATGAATGAATAAGTATTTTAAGTGAGTAAACAATACCTTTACTCTCCAGCAGTGTGCAAATGATTTTCTGTGTTATTTGGAGAGTCATAAATTACTGTTTTATGAGAGAGGGGTTTTATACAGGTGACTTTCCATTTTAAGGGAGAGCTGTGAAAACAATGCAACTCCTCTGATTTACATCAAGGATCTGGCCTACAGGTTTCACTAAAGATTAAATAACTCCTTGAATGCTCCTTCCCCTCCCACCTCCCTTTCTCTCTTTTTCTATTTTAAGTCATGTTCTCTTTATAACATGTCTTAAGGATTTCTCTCACTGTCCTTCTTTACTTCTACTGTTCAGTCTTCATGTCCTCTTTGGTTTTTCTTTTTTACTTCATTTCTTTCAATCATCTTGAGCCATTCTGAGCATCCCTAGAACTCTTAATCCACTGCAGATTATACCACTTAAAAAGAAATTATAATATTTTCCCCTTTGCTCATATTTTTGATCTGAGAAGCTCAATATATATGTTGCAGCTCTCTTATAACTGAGGAAATGGAGACCCAGGGAGATTAAATGACTCAAGATGACACAGGGGATCAGCATCAGAACTAGGAACAGCATGCCAAAATCCAGACTCTCAGTCCACTGCTCCACTCACTAAATCCAGGCAATTACATTTAGTCATGGGTCCTGATCCTGCATTCTGAGAGGCAAGTGCTTAATTTTAGACATGTAATAACCTTGAACTCAGTGGTTCCACTCATGTGTAAAGTTATTCATGTCCCTAAAAGTCTAATCAGGGTCACTGGCACAGTCACAGTTTAAAAAGTTGTTTTCTTTGGACATACACACTTGTCTTGATCAGAGTGGATTTAAGAGAGTCTGGAGTAAACTACACATAAGATGATATAATGATGTCAAGTCACTGAAAACAACATGGCATTCAAAGAGGACCAAGGTAAACTAACATGAGCTGGGAAGAACCAGGATTTAGGCAGTGACCTCATTCTGATCTGGAAGTTAGCCAAATGCTGCTTCTTGTCCTAGTTCCTTCCCATTTGTTTTATGGCTGAATGAAGAAAGAAACGATGGGCTGCTGCTTAGGGAATAGATGATTATGTTTTGAGTCGCCACAGTTATGAGTGGCTTAATTTAAGAAACAGGGAATGAGTGAGGTTTTGGCATCAATGTAAAATGGGGGGAAGGTTGGAGGGGGGAAGGATCTCTTCACTAGTACTTACAAATGCTTAATTGATTTCTATAAAGGAAAAAAGAAACCCTGTCATCAAAAGATAGTAGCTTACAAATGCAGATTAATGCAGAGAAAGTCAAGAAAGCAAGTCTTGTAGGAAAATGCTACACAGTTTAATAGAGATGAAACTAGCAGGGTTTTAAAAAAATGTATACTAAAATCTTTTAAAGCCACATCCTCATCTGGTGTCAGATATACCTACGCTAAGTTACTCAAATGAATCTGTGTCAGTCCATATCAGCCGAAGAGCTAGCGAATAGAATTTAACAGTGAAAGATACCCTGTCTGTTTTTATGATTTTACTAGCCAATTGCCCATCAAAAATAATTGGGAGTGATGGGGGGCCCGGGATGGAGTCCCACCACCTAACGCCCCAGGCTGCCGCTGTTCTGCCTCTTGCAGGGAGCGGGGTGGGGTTCTGCCTCTTGCAGCGAGGCAGTGCTGGCCTCGGCTTCCCCACCCTCTGTCCGGTCCTTGGCAGCTTCAGAATCATGGTGGTGCTCCCCCACGCTTGGAGCACTCTGATTGGCTGTTTCTGCCAGCCAATCAGAGCACGAATAAAGCGTTACAGACAGACAGACAGACAGACAGACTTAGACTTTTATAATATTAGAATAATAGTCATAGAATGTTTGTTTTTAAAACTAAGATTATAATAGATCTGGTCAAAAACCAGAAAAAGAGGTCTCAAAAGGGGAAAGAAACCTGAAGAAACTATTTCTATTTCACAGAATTTAAAATAGAATTATTCAAGAGGTAAGGATTTCTTAGGATGATATCTTTTATTGGACTAACCATCGAGTTGGGATAGAGATAGGCAAACTTTTGAATGCAAGACATTCTTCATGAGGCCTGACCAGAACAAGCCAAGCACAGCAAACCATAAAACAGTTGTAGGAGGGTGTGAGAGATGTTGCCAGGGGTAGCAGACACACGATTAGCCAGGGGTGGTGCTAGGGGCAGGGCTTAGGGGAGGGCTATAACCCTAAAATTTGCCTTAGCCCCCTCCGTGTAGTCTCCCTGCCCAGCACTGCCCTTGTCCAAGCCCCCCGCCTCTCCCCCAAGCTGCCCTGCGCAGCTAAGCCTGTCCTGCTCCCACCTGCACAAACCAGCAGACAGATCTCTAACACCAAGGTCTGTAAAGAACTTGGGAAGGACCCCACATAAAAATTTGCTCTGGAACTGGAAAATATCATCAAATCCTCCCCATACCAGCTTCAAGAAAAGCTACTTCCAGTTATCCACCACTCTACCACTTCAGGAACTTTCTAGATCCACAAGCAAAGTAATCCATCATATCCATACCCTCACTGAAGAGCTATCAGAATTCACAGAAACTATCCTGAAACCACTTGTCACTCAAAGAGCAAGGTTTTTATAAGAAGTCAGAGACTCTCTCACCAGAATACAGTACCTTAACCACATCCTTGAGAAGGCTGTCATCAGCTTGTACACTAATACTCCACACTGTAAAGGCACAGCTGCCTGCCCGAAATACCTTCAACAACATGGGTACACTCAGATTTGCAACATGTTGCACAAATCATCCACTTCACCCTCACCCACAACAACTTCACTTTCAACAATCATCACCTCTTCCAAACCATCAGCACAGCTGTGGACACAAAGATGGCCTCTCAATATGCCAACCTCTTCATGAGCCACCTGGAGAAAAAAAATTCAGAAACTGCACCATCAAACCTACACTACACTTGCATTAGATATTTTCATTATCTGGCCTGAACACCTGACCTCACTTATTGACTTCCCCCACAGGTTTAACAACTATCACCCCCACAATCAAACTCTCACTGGAATACTCTTATGCTAACATCAACTTCCTACATAACACAATCCATATCCACAAACCACTATACACAGATATCCCATGGACCACCATGGCTATGTCCATAAGATCAGCAATCATCCCCAAAATACTGAGATGCTATAACCTACAGTCAGGCCCTCAGAAACTACTACATATGCTCTGAAGAGAACTCATGATCTATGAATCTATAAAGACTCCAGGTAATCAATTTTAGTTAAAATTTTTTATCTACCCAGATAATCTGTTAATAGTTTGGGATCTAAAGCAGGTCTTTATTTGTGTAGGGCAGGATTCTGCCCCCAAAACTTGTTTTGTAGTCTGGGCAGGTGACTTTCTCTTCTGCCTCACAGGAAATTCCCATAATTATGCATGAAGGATCCTATGAATCTATGATTCTCACCTGATTGGCCTAAAATCTGCCTTTATACAACAAGTTCACTCCAGTAGAGAAGTAGACCATACATGTGAAAGAACTATCCAAATGCCCCTCAGTAACTGACTACAATACAAAAAAGAAACCCCCCTGCGACCACACAATCCTTGTGGTCACCTTCCACTGCACACTAGAACCGATCAGAAGAATCACCAAACAACTACAGCCTATACTCAACAAAGATCAAATCTGGAGACAAATATTTCCAGTCCATTGCTCCTGGCTTTGAAACAACCCCTTAATCTTACCCAGCTCATCATCAGAAGCAAACTCACCACTGCCCAGCTGACATCAAGTGGGACATAGCCTTGTTGTCATTTAAAACAGGTATATTTCTAGCCTTCCTGTTCCTAGAGAAAAGCTTGCAAACATAATTGCAATTTAACAGCCTAGAAACTAGAAACAAAGCAACTTTTAAACAAAGGAGTTGTTATAACTCATAATCATAATTCTTAAGATTCTTTGGGGCCTGATTCATGATTTTTAAATGCTTGGAGTTGTGCAGGCTGCAACCAAAGATATTACAAAACCAGCACTTTTCCGACACCTTTTCTAGTTCTGAAATACTTTAAAATGTACTTTTTTAGGGACATACAGATGTGAAAAAACTAACAATTCACGTGCTTCCCAGAAACCAACCCCCAACATTATGATGAGAGCTGGACCCATTATTTGCTGTGAAAAATACTCATTGCAAGCATAATCCTTTCCTTTCTTTCCCTTTCCCTTACAAACCAATTCTGATTCTTAAAAGTAAATCCTTTTTTTTGCAAATTTTCAGAGTTTAAATGGCCAGCACAAAACCTGGGCACTACTTAAAGCCCCACTGCCCATACAATGATGGCAGAAGCAGCGTTTGTGTAACCACTGCTCACTCTGTTACAGTTTTCCACTGAGGAGCATGCTGGGGGGCCCCCCATGCCTCCTCAGCTTGGCTATTGGCCAGGGTGGACCCTGGATACCCCCCCAGACCCAGGAGGCACCAGTTGCTGAGCTGGAAGTGGACCAAAAGTACTTCTGATCCACTTCCAGGTCTGCTGCCAGGAATGCTGTGGAGCCCCCTGCGCTCCTGTGGGATGTTCCATCTGCCCCAGCATTGCAGCATTGATGAGCTGCCTGGTACCTTGAGGTATGTAGAAAAAACATTCATAGCTGTGTCTATGTCCGAATCTCTGAATCTTTCTGAATCTCTCCAAATCGATTCAGAGGGTTCTGATTTGATTCAGAGAGATTAAAGGGTCTCCTGATTCAATTCAGATTCAGGGATTCGGCCGCCAAATCAAGCTGAATCGAATTAGGGACTGAAGCTTCGCACAGGCCTACTAGGGACCAACATTCAAAAAGCCTGAGCCTGAATTGATTCAATCTTTGCAGATTAGTCTACCCTGGCTAGGCTAAATCAGTTTTGTAACTGGACAGACATCCCAGAAATGCAGGCACATGCCTACAGTGCTCAGACTAGAAGCTGGGGGGGGAGAAGGGGGGGCTAGAGCAGCCTTTCCTTCCCTTACACAGGGCTGAGCTGAGGGGGGTGTGGCCAGGCCCCGGAAGGACACTCTGATTATTCCCCTCCCCCGCAGCAGGAAATGTTTATCACCCCTCACTCTGTGTTTATCAACTCATTAAGAAAACAAAGCCTCTCTCCATTAACTAATGGAGCTCTTCTTAAACAGCTCTTCCAAGGAAGGACATTAAGCTACCTGTTGATTAGCTCCAAAAAACCTGTCTGCCTGTTGTCTCCCACAGCACAGATCCATAGCCAGCATGTGGTCTTCTAGCTAATGCTGAGGTATCTGTGTAAGGCAGAGGGGAGGGGCAAAGGAGGGGCTTAGCAGAGAGAAGCCAGGCAAACATTGCTGTGCCTGCAAGTCTCTGCCAGAGCTCTGGCTAGGCAGCAGAGAGGAGGTGCCAGCCCTGCTGTGGAGCAGAGAACCCTGCTCAGCCCAGAGAGCATACCAGGATGCTGGGGGCATTTGGTTTATCTTAAACCAGCAAGGGATCTGGAACAGACATTGCATAAACTTGTATGACCCAAATCAGTTAAGTCTGATACTACATTCAACCAGGTTTATCTCAAACTGGTTTCAGCCATTTTCAAAGGGGTTTATGTGCACTGAACATCTGTTCTGTTACAGGTTTAAACCAGTTTCTGATCACTTAAACCAGTTTATGTGTAATGTCTGTCCGTAGCTCACATCAACTATTCCAGCCAGTGGGTTTTTAGTGAACTATTGTCCTCAACTGTTGAATATTCATAAGTGGAAATGGCTGGCCCATCTGTACTTCCTGTCACATGCCAGTTCCTAGTAAATAAAGAAAGGGATTCCATTGCAGAATAATTAAGAAAAATTATATATGCTAGTTTCATACCTCTCTTCTCAGTAGCTCCTCCTCCAAGGGAGATTAAGTTCCCCAAGTTCTTTTTCCCAGTCTTTAATTTCCCCATTGACTTTAATGAAACTCTCCATATGATTCTGTCCCTGAGGCAGCTCAATTGTTTACTGTTGGGTTGGTTGCCCCTCACTCACCCCTCATTTACTCTACACCTCACTCTCTCCCACCCCCACTCTGCTTTCTTTATAGTAGATTTTTCTGAGTTCATACAGGTCTCAATTTCCTCCAGCATGTGCCCAGCACCTGATTAAACATTAATAAGGAAGTGAATGTGGAGCTGTGTTCTTTAGGTGCCTACAAGACTCCTCAGAAAATGGTGATGTGGTGCTAATGGAAACATTCAAGGCACAACACAATTTCCATCACACTTCATTCCAGGACTGGATTGCATGTGATTAAGCAGGTCCCTTTAGGGCAACAGCACATGAACTGCATGAACATGTTGTGTATTTAACAGGCAGGCTACATTTCCTGTAACCTGTTCAAAGATGCCCACAGCTGCCCAATTTCAAGAAAATATACACATATCATCCAACCATCTACCAGCTGTAGGTATCTTAAAGTCACATGCTGGCTTTTAATAAAGCAGATTTGCCCAACGGTTACTTTCCTTCCCTGTTTGTGGGCTGTGGTTTGGGGCGCCAGGAAAGTGAAAATGTCTAATGATTAGAAAGTGATAACATTTTTTAAAGACTGACCTCCTCTCCAGTGCTTAGATATGAAGCAGGCAAAGCCAGTCTGTTTTTCATCTGACCCTGACAGGGGTGTTTCTCATTTCCTCTCTGTTCTTTCCCTGCTAATCCTTCCTGAAAACATTTTCCTGTTGAATAAATTGAAACCAGTATTTTTAATTGGCATCTTCCTGTCCTTGCTCCCTCCCTGTAGTTGCCTTTTAAATATGTTTTCCCCCCTTGACTGTGTATAGACAACAATCTCCCTTCTTGTTACCATGTCTGAATACCATGTAAACTCAGAGAGAAGAAATTATTCATACTGGGATGGGAATCACGTGGTTTGATGTACATGAGGGACCACCATTCTTTAATAGCATTTTAGGGAACAAACAAGGCTTGTACATTAGGCACTTAGCAGCAGAAGCAAGGATGCCAGTTTGAACTGAGAGGGAGTCCTTTCTCCTTTCACCTGAATACATAAAACTGATTTGTTTAATTTTGGGGAAAAGTTTATTCACATAGTTTCATAGTTGGTAAAGTCAGAAGGGACCTGAGATCATCAAGTCCCACCCCCTGCCACAGGCAGGAAAGAATGCTGGGGTCAAATGACCCCGGCTAGGTGATTATCAAGCCTCCTTTTGAAGACCCCCAGGGTAGGAGCGAGCACCACTCCCCTTGGAAGTTGGTTCCAGATCCTAGCCATCCTGACTGTGAAGTAATGCTTCTTGATGTCTAGCTTGAACCTACTCTCAGTCAACTTGTGGCTGTTATTCCTAGTTATTCCTGGTAGTGCTTGGGGGAACAGAGACTCTCCCGTTCCCCAAAGGTCCCCCCTGGTAAGTTTATAGACGGCCACCAGATCCCCTCGCAGCCTTCTCTTGTGGAGGTTGAACAGGTTCAGGTCTTGTAGCCTCTCCTCGTAGGGCCTGCCTTGCTGCCCCCTAATCATGTGGGTGGCCCTTCTTTGGACCCTCTCGATGCTGTCCACGTCCCTCCTGAAGTGCGGCGCCCAGAACTGGACACAGTACTCCAACTGCAGCCTGACCAATGTCGCATAGAGGGGGAGGATCACCTCCTTGGACCTGCTTGTGATGCATCTGTGGATGCATGACAAGGTGTGGTTGGCCTTACTGACCGTGTCCTCACATTGGCAGCCCATGTTCATCTTGGAAACAATAGTGACTCCAAGATCCTTTTCTGCCTCTGTGCTGATGAGAAGGGAGTTCCCCAGCCTGTAGGTGTGCTGCTGGTTCTTTCTCCCTAGGTGTAGTACCTTGCACGTGTCAGTATTGAATACCATCCTATTCTCATTTGCCCACCCCTGTAACCTGTCCAGATCTAGTTGTAGCCTGTCCCTCCCTTCTAGCGTGCCCACCTCTCCCCACATCTTATGGAAGTAAAGGAAAGAACTGAGAGTAACTACAAAGACACTTTGGACTGATTGAATGCTATCACTCAAATTATCATTTGGCCTGAACAAGCTTACTTAGTTCTCAGACCCTTAATATTTTAGAGAGCTGTAGGACAGGGGTCTGCAACCGATGGCCCGTGGACCAGAGCCAGATTGCAGAGCCACTCGATCTGGCCCAAAACTGATGGGGCTTTGGTGGTGTGGATTTTACCCAGGCTATGCTGTGGCTGGGCAACAGGGAGAAACAGCGATGGCAGTTGGTTTCTAGCATCAACTTGCCCAGAACTGAGTGGGGCATTCCAGCCACTGCTGAAAAAAAAACATTACCAATCACTGCTGTAGGATGCTTAATACTAGAAATGATCAAGAAGCTTGGTGGTCTCAGGATTAGTTAAACTGGCAGGCATGTTAATATTAAAAGTGATGAGGTAAATCATCAAATAATCAACTTGCATAATGAAAATGCTTTGGCATTTTATAAATAAAACAACAGAAGTTTTTAATGAGTCCCAGGTTTTGATGTTTTTTGTGTTCACTTTAAATCAGTTTGTGACAAAATGAAGTGGCCCCAGCTAACAAATGAAGTGATTTTCTGAAAATAAATGAAAGAGCATATATTTCTGGGGTTGCTGTTGCACTTTCACTTCCTGTTGCTCATTAAACTGTCCTCTCCACGAGACCTTCTTTCAGTAAAATGTCAGTCATCAGCGATGCTCACTGCTAAATGTCACATTAGCATCTCCTGACCTTCTTGTGTCTAAGGGATGCTGCTGAGCCCAGACTGTTGTAGGCAGCCTACTGTGGGCATGAGGGCATACACAGGGCACAGAAAAAAAAACACTTCATTGAGTAAGACCAATAGAAGTTTGGAACCTGCTTATGGCACTGAGCACAGAAGTGAAAACATGCTGGTGCAGACAGCATTCCAATTCTGATATTAATTGAGTTAATGGGAAAAACCCCATGGACCACTGACAGCCAATGCATGTTCAGGCCAAGAGACCTAAATTTCCTGTTGGCTAAGTAGAAACAGTCAAGAAGCCTGAGGACGAATTGATTCAATCTTTGCAGGTCAGTCTAAGCTGCATAGATTGAACCGATAAGTAAGTGAACAGACATTCACTTTTGATTCCAGAAATGCAGCCACATGCCTGGCTTGGCCCAGCTATAAGTTAGGGGGTGTTAGAGCATGCTCCCCTGCCAGGCTGGAGCTGACAGCTTGCACCAAGTCTGGCCAGCCCACCATGAGAGGGGAGGTTTGTGGGGGAGGTGCAAAGCATCCTAGGATGCTGGGGGACTGTGAGTTAACTTGAATCTGGAGGGGATCTGGGACAGAAGTTCAATAAACTGATTTAACCTAAATCAGTTAAGTCTGATACTACATCTATTCAGGATTATCTTAAACTCATTTCAGCCATTTGGAAGCCGTTTATGTGCACTGAATTTCTGTTGCGTTACAGATTTGAACTGGTTTCCAATCACTTATTTATTTACTTATTTATGTGTAATTTCTGTCCCTAGCCCTTGAGGCAAAGCAAGCCCTGTCCTACTTGTTCAGAGGTAACAGTGTGTCACTCATTCAAATGATCAAGTTCCGGGGATAGGTAGACAGAGGAATATAGTTCATTATTATTATGGATGGCTGACCACAAATTTTCCATCAAAACTCGTCAGTGTGAAATTGTGTTTGGAACTGACAAAAATTTATTGCAAAAAGTTGCTGATGTCCTCAGAAGTCTCATTTCCCTTCAGAAATCCAGAAACATTCTACAGGAGTAACATAATTCCCTAGTGAATTTTCTAACGGTTATCAACACTGGAAGGAAAAGGGCATTGTGTCACTTTATGTTTAATTACAAAAAACTGTTGATATAGGCTCAAGGAAGAAATTAAAAAACCTGAAAATTGAAACAATTTTAGCCTATTATAAAAAAAAGAAGCTTAAAGGTGAATATAATGATATTTTCCCATTGAATTTAAAATTAACCTGAACAATTATATAGTAGAGAATTATTTAATTTGGTTTAATAGCAAATATCATCTCCATTAAGTTTTAAAGTTGCAATGTTTTTAGAGGTATACTTGGTAGCTGTGTTGGTCTGAGACAAAAAGACATACAAAAAAACTAGAACTCTTGATTCCAAAATGATACCTGAGCTGTGTTGAGTAGCTCTTAGAAGTGTTTTTAATGCCCTGCCTGCCATCTGACACCTCCAGGGAAGGAATCCTACCTGATCAACACATCAGAGAGCTACTCAACACAGCTCACACTCTCATGGACCCAGCAGGACAGCCTTACATCTTCAGCTCCCTCTGTGCAAAAACGAAGTTTATTTCCTACCTATGGGGACTTTTTACCATCTTGTACCACCTACACTTTTCCCAGAGACTGATGAAGGGACTTTGATACTGAAAGCTTGGAGAAAAGGACAATTTTCTTGCCATTTTCCAGTTGGTCTAATAAAAGGTATCATTTTGGAACCAAGAGTTCTAGTTTTTTGTATGTCAATGGTTTTAGAGTAATTTTTATAAAATTATAAGTCTAATTAATTCCTGTAGCTATCATTGCCCTTAGTGGTGACTTCTCTTGAAGGGCCACTTAACCCCTCTACCTCTCCAGCCAAGTCCACTTGGCTTCATCACTCTAATGCACAAGAGCCAAGAATTTGAACAAAATAGCATCATATCAAATTCCTGTAAATATCTAGAAAGTAAGCAGAGCAATACTGTTGCTCAAAGGGAGAACAAAACCAGAAAATAGAGGGAAAATAGTATACGGATTGATTACTCGCTGTAAAATAATGCAGCCACTTACTCCCACATATATTCTACTCTCTTATATGCACCAACAAAAACTGTCATATTGTTGGAAAAGGATTAAAACATATTGACCAATAAATGCTTTTTAGCTAGAATTAAACAGCTGCAATGATTCTTAAACCAGAACGCTCTGCTTACAGTATCACAGAATCATAGAAAATGAGGGTTGGAAGGGGCCTTAGGAGGTCATCTAGTCCAACCACCTGCTAAAGCAGGACCATCCCCAACTAGATCATCTCTGTCAAGACTTTGTCTATCCAGGTCTTAAAAACCTCCAAGGATGGAGATTCACAACCTGTCTGAGAAAGTTTTTCCTAATAGCTAACCTCAAATTCCCTTGCAGCAACTTGAGACCATTGCTCCTCATTCTGCCATCTGCCACCACAGAGAACAGTCCAGCTCCATCTTCTCTGGGACCACCCTTCAGGGAGTTGAGGGCTGCTATTACATCCCTGCTTAGTCTTCTCTTCTTCAGAGTAAATAATAAGCCCATTTCCCTCAGCCTCGCCTCATAAATTGTGCATCCCAGCAGCCTTCTTAGGTCTGAAAGAGGCAGTGCTTTGCCACAAGATTTAGAGGCAAACAAATCTGAAAATTTGCAAAAAGCATCTTTAGTCAGAGTCAAAGAAATGCATTGCAATAAAGTATTAGGAGAAAAAGAACATGAACACAAGTAATATTGGTACAGGTCTGAATTTTCAGTTAAAGATGTACCCATCAACTTATTCCCTTTGGATTTACTATCTGGGTGATATCTAGAAACAAATGTGTCATGTTTGCTCTTGTAAAGAGCCAATGCTCAGATCTCATCTTTCCTAGGGTTTAAGGAACCACTGCAATCCCTTAATTCAGGGGTCACCTTCATTTTTTGGCAGCAGCCAGGAATCACCCAGCTTGAGTCTGAGGCGGACTGAGTCTTAAAACCTGGCTGTCACTACTGCTGTTTCCCTCACTGCCTGGCCACAGCATGGCCCAGGTAAAGCTGCCCTTTGCTAAAACCCCCACCACCCAGCTGTGGCACACAATGGGTGAAGGGCCCTGGCACTGATGCTGCCAAAGCCACAGCTCCACGTGTCAGATCCAACAGCTGTGCAGGCCAGATCTGGCTTACATGCTGTAGGTTGCCAACCCCTTTCTTAGTCTAACATCCTACATAACACAAGCCACAAGTTCATACCAAGTATATCCTGTGAAACTCTTCATCCCTGTCCTATAATGAGAACACAGGGTAAAATTCACCCCTAGGCAACCAGCCAGCACAAACCCTACACAGTACTTATGCCAGCTTCATTAATAAATTCAGACACCTGCCATCTTACCTCTTCCAGTCTTGTTATGTCCTTTTTAAATGAGACCTTTTCCTCTATCAGGTCTAGCTCCTCTTTCTGCTTGACCATGTAGGCAAGTCATGCTATCAACACAGGGGACAGTAGGGTTAGCTTCAGAGAAAGGGATGGTGTGAAATACAATGTTCAATGTTACAGCTTTAGCTGCCTATACCAATAGCAGGAGGAACGCAGAGAAAAGTATGTGTGTGTACTCTCTAGGAGGTCAAATTAAGGTTCATGACACAGTCTGTCCCAGGCTGGGAATCAATGAACAAATGAATGAAGACTGATGCACTAGGAGAAAGCTATATTAAATAAATGAAAGGAAAAAAAACATTTCATGATATATTAAGTTTGATAGATGTGAGGTATGTTTCTTTCTATTTATTACCTCACAGATGTAGACCCCTCCAAGATAATGACAGAAGGAACATAACCAGACAGTATATTTAAGTTTTATGGAGTTAAGAGCTATCCCACAGGTACTTTTTAAAATCTTCACCGTTGTGTGTGTGGGACATCAGTGACTTCTGCCTGTCAGATTGTGCTTTGTTGCTGAATTTGTTTTTACTGCATGCTGACCCTCTGCTTGATAGGTTGATTATAAAGAGCCAGACTTTAAGACGCAAAGAAAAAACTTAAACCTCTAAGCCTTGAAGAAATGCAAACTCTAAGCATCAGAGCACTCGAGCAGTTTGTGTGCAGCCATCAAGAAGCCATGTTCCAACATGAGATCACCACATCTCCTCCTCCTGAAGGGGAGGCGAGGAGGGAATCTGTTGAGTGAGGTGAGCCAGCGGGCGGACAGATGTGAGTCATTGAGAGTGGAAAAAAAAAGGACGAGACAGACATGGAACATATACAGAGCACTGGAGTACTAGAAATTATGCTCCTTGGCAATTGTTTTTTCCACATCCCTTCATCCTGGGAGGGAATAGCTTGAGTGTCATGGCAAGCACAGTTATAAAGCCACTGAGAGACTTAAGCAGGAAGAAAAGGGAGAGCCCTAAAAGCCCAATACAAAGCCTGTTAGAGCAAATGGGAAGACTCTGATGTCTGAAACAATCAAGACAATGTTCACCAAACAAATGCCAACTTACATCCACAACAAACAGCCGTTATTGTGTCCTATTTAATGGCCAGAGGTGAGCCTTGCACTAAAGAGTGAAAAATAAAGTCTGCCGTAGTGTGAGGTCTTGTAATGGCCTGGCAGGGATAAGGTAAAAAGAGATACGCAGCAGCATGAGACTGTCCTCACTGCCAGGTCCTGGAGGGATTCCAGGGAGCATGGCTGACATCAGCTTGTTTCCTTACAGCTCATTTGGTGATGTAGATCAGTGCTAGAGACCTCGTGTGTTTGACTGAGTTGGCTACAGTATGAGACTTCACACTAAGAGAGGCTTTATTTTTCATCCAGCTGTTAAGGCTCAGAACTGGCTTAGTAAATAGGACACCGTAATGGCACACTGCATCTGTTGAGAATCCAGCATGGTACATGCATGCTGCTAATCCATAGGCCTCCAAAATGCAAAAATTTCCTGAAAAAGTGAGTGAGATATTGTCTATTTCAGGGAGGAAGTCCTTAAAATTCACTGTCCAGGGAAACTTCAATATTCACGTCAAAAACCCCTCTGATGGAACAATTCTCCTTTAATCACTTTCTGCCTATGGCTATTTCACAAGTAATCTTTGCATGTCTACTCATGTCAAACCTTATGTTGGACATAACCCTAGGAAACACAACAGCCACTGTCCTCCCCTATGTTGCATTGGTCACTAGCTCCATCAGGCTGGAATAAGATCATTGAGAAAAGGGTTAAACTAGGTGAGCTCCTGAGTTCTCTTCAGGCCCTACTTCTATATGACTAAGTTCCAATCTCTATGGAAGCATCTATAATGATTAGCCCTAGATGTTTATGTGCCCCATCAAGACCCAAAACATTCCTGAAGGTAACGTCCTCTCCAAAAGTCCATGGAGCAAAAAGACTAATGAGTCACAATGATCACTTGTTACTTACACTGCAATCTGGTACTGAAGCACCAATTGCTTATCCATCACTGTCAAAGATCC
This sequence comes from Alligator sinensis, assembly GCF_000455745.1. Classification (NCBI taxonomy): domain Eukaryota; kingdom Metazoa; phylum Chordata; order Crocodylia; family Alligatoridae; genus Alligator; species Alligator sinensis. Next base: position 2,101,214 of record NW_005842127.1, on the reverse strand, counting down.
CTGTTTTTTCTGATGATCTAGGAGATATGAGGGAAAAAAGAAGACATAACTATGCACACTCATGGAAAATGTGGACAGACAGAGGCAGTGTCACCAAGCTTTTTTAAGTCAATGGGACTGAATGAATACTTAAAATTAGACATAATGTGCCTTGCTGGTTCCAAATAATTTATTTCTGTGCAAGACCACAGTAATTCTGGCAACAGTTAGTTTAGATTAACACTGATGAGAATAGTACACAATTTGTCCCGTAAACTTTGGTTTTCAATTTGAATTTCTGGCTGCTGAACAAACACCTGCAATACCCTTTGTTGAATAGTGAAATAGCTTAGCAAAATATTTTCTTTTTTTTATTATAAAAGATATAATTATTACATTGTACCAACACCTGCTTTTTTTTTTTTTTTTGCACAATTTCCTTTTTCAGAAAGGAAAACTATTCCTGCAAATACCTGAGACAACAGAGGCTGCCAAGTGGGAATAAATATGCCCATTATTTCTACTGATATTCTAAAATGACACTCACATACTCTTGTATGCTCAACAAAATAGTAATATTCATACACAGAAAAGCACCATACTCCTGGCCCTCTAGGCTTTTTTAACTTATTTCTACATTTCCATTTTTAAATTTTCAAAGGGCAGACTTTGTCCAAGTGGTGGCAGCGGGCAGTGGGTGGCAGAGGGGCTGGCTGGGGCACATAGGCAGAGGGAGAAAAAATTATTTTGGGGGGCTGAGCGCATATCCCTCCCTGCCCAGCAGGTAATTCTGTGGGGGAAGGGGCAGAAGGGTGCAGACAGGGGCCCTCAATGTAAGGAGGGAGTGGGGCAGAGGCAGGGACAGGGGCAGGGGTGAATGGGGCCCCGTCTGAGCCAGGTCATGGGAGGGTCAGACCCTGGGCGGCTTGTCCAGAGGTGTGGGGGGGCTCCTGCCAGTGTGTGCACCCTGGGAGAGGCCCGGGGACATGTGCCCCCTGATCCGTGTGTGGGGCAGAGGTGGGCTGCTGCTGGGTGCTGGGTTCTGCGCCTTGCTGCCGCTGCCTCTGGAGCTGCGCCACCACATGTGCGTCCCGCAGCTGGGTAGGCAGGGGACAGAGCACAGCCCAGCAGCAGCGGACACATGGCGCTGCAATGGGTCCAAAGGCAGCAGCTGTAGGGTGCAGAGCCCAGCAGCAGCCTGCCTCCACCCCATGCACAGATCGGTGCGGGCATGTGCCCTCTGGGCCTTCCCCTGGGTGCATGCAGTGGCAGGAATCACGCCCCCCTGCAGACAACCTGCTCGGGCTCTGAGCATCCCATAACTCGGCCAGGCTGGGGCCCCATTCACCTGAACCCCTACCCCTGCCTCTGCCCCACTCCCTCCCTCAATGTGGGGGCCTTGATTTGCACCCCACAAGCCCCTTCCCCTTCACAGAGTAGACTGATACTTGCCTGCCAGTGCTGGGCAGTGATCCACACATGGGGCTGTGATCTTGTGATTCTGCCACCTATGCTGGGACACAAGAATGCTGACTCTGTGGAGCCATGTGGCTAAGCAGCAGGCAGGATTCTTGCCCCTGCCAGGTCACTGTCAATACATGCGTTTCAGTACAGAAAATGACCCCAACATAAGATAGCACAGTCCCCAGTAGCAGAGTTAATTAATTTAATGCCCCCTAGTATCAGTACATGTGTAGACTGTGATGCTTTACTGTGGAGCTAATTAGTCTACTCCACAGTAAATGCACCCAAGGTGAGCTTAATAAAGCCCTGATATATTCTTCTATAGCAAGACACAGAATATATCATTGTTACCTAAAGCAAAAGATTTCATGAAAGATATGACATGTTTAATCATATCTCCAGTATCTTAAGCTGAGTAGACAATGATTCCTACAACTAAGGCAGCACAAGCATTTCCATTCAAATGTTTTTTTCCAGATACACATTAACTTACCTATTTAGCTATATGCAGTGCTATGTAGGAGTAGCAGAGAAGTAGCTCCTAGGTTATAAGTAGAGGTGCGCCAATATATCAGTCTGATATCAGATTGGCACTGATATAAAGAAAATTGACTCTATCAAAAATCAACCTGATGTGGCTGATAATTTGGCTGATAAACGCCTATGCATGCATGCAGCCTCAGCGCAGCATGCAGGCAGTGAGGAGCACAGCCCAACAACTTGGAGAGCTGCATGCAGCTGCTAAGTCTGTTGTGGTGAAAGGGGAGGGGGACGGAGGGGCATGTCAATGCCCCCCACGGTAAGGGAGGGAGTTTGGCTGGGGCAGGTGCCATCCAGCTGGGCTAGAGCAGGGAGCAGGATGGAGCTGTGGCTCATTCTGGGGTGCAGGAGGGCAGCTGCCGCCACTGCACACACCCCATGAGGGCATGCGAGGGCATGTGGTCCTGGATCTGCGTGGGGCGGGACAGGGCGCTGCAGGCTGCAACTGTGGGCTGGGGCTGGGGGTCCTGCTGGGCTCTTCCTGGCAGGCGGCAGTGCTGGGACAGGGTTATGGGAAGGGCTTCAGGCACCCCAAATTTTGCCATAGCCCCCCTTGTAACCTCCTTCCCAGTGGTGCTGCTATGGCCCACCCTGTGTGCAGCCCAGGGCCAGGGCCCCCCACAACTGGGAAGAGCTCTGTGTGGCCCTGGCCTCAACCTGCAGCTGCAGCCCACCCCAGCCCCCACACAGATCCAGGTGCACATGCCCCCCCATGCCCTCCCAGGGTACGCACAGCAGCAGGAGCCGTCTCCCCCCCTGCACCCCCCCAGACAAGCTGCGGCTCTGTCCAGCACCCTTCCCCACTCCAGCTGGGCAGCGCCTACCCTAAGCCCAGTCCCACTCCCTCCCTCACCATGGGGAACATTAATCTGCACCCTCATTCCCCTTCCCTCCCCGCCTGCCACAACAGACTTACTAGCTACATGCAGCTGTATCGGAAATTGGATCAGTATCGGCCGATATGCCTCCTTAAAAATCAGCTATTGGTATCAGCCCCCAAAATCTCTATTGGTGCACTCCTAGTTATAATGATGATTTTTATTGGCCTATTACAGTTTTTTTTTAAATGTGTCTGAGTTGGAAGGGTTTAAGAAGTGTACTTGATTCACTTGCACTGAATTTTTGTAATGAGAATCATTTTTTTAAGTAAATGTTATGTTAACTCTGAGCATGTATACATACAGAGGTATAGCTAGCTATTTTGGTGCCCGGGACAGATGAAGGAGCAATGGGGGCAGGCAGAGCCTTACCTGCCATGGCATTCTGGGAGTTGCTGCTGCAGTGCAGACTCAGGTTTCTGTGACTGTGGAACAGGCTCCCACCACACAGCTGAAGTAGTCCCTGCAACACAACCTGTCCAGGAGCTGCCATTCTAGTGCCACCTCTAAATTGATGGCTGGGGCTGGAGTTCTGCTCACCTACCTGTAGTTATGCTACTGTATTAATGGGAAAGATAGCTAGAATATTGCCATATTTTCTTGCATACAACATGCCCCAGAATATAATGTACACCTTGTTTTTGAAAAGCAGAATGAAGAAAAAAAGATTGCTCCTTGTAGTAAGTAAAGGCACAGACAGAAGTGACAATTTTTTGCTTGATCTGGCCCCTGAAAGCACTCTACAGCCATGACCAAACAGAAGTGCATGGCTGCAGAGTGCTCTAAAAGGGCACTTTGTGTGAGGGTTCGGGTGAAGGTGCTCCAAACTGGAGCACCTTCAGTAACTTGTGTTTGTGCGCTGAATAGCAGCAGCAAGGGAACAGAGTTTGCTCATTGTTCTGTGCTTTGTGAGTCAAATGCAGACTTTTGCAGAAGTTTTCACTTTTGCCCATAACTAGCAGAAACTTCTTAACATATTTGTCACATCTAATGCATACTATAATATCCAGCTTCTGGTTTTGGGGGGAAATCTATATTGTATACAAGAAAATATGGTACTTTTAGTATGGTGCTGCATGTGGTATATGACTTGTTGATCATTCCACATTACTCTGGAAAGCATGCAATCAATAAGGCATTGAACTTATACCACCAGGATCAGATTCACCATTCAAAAGAGAGAAGGCAGTCATGTGAAGCATGAAAAATATATGACCTGCCTAATATTTGTTAACTTTTGTGTGGACCACTGGGGGCTGGTAGGGGCTACAGACATCTCCAATTTGCCTAAAGCAGCAGAATTGCTAGCTCTGATCATGCAAGATGCAAGGATTTCTTATGGCAATATCTTTTATTGGACCAATTATGTAGCTGGGATAAAATTAGACAAGATTCTGAATGCAAGACATTCTTCATCAGGTTTCTCATAGGAAGCCAGAATATTATTATTATTACTATTAATAATAATAATAATAATAATAATAATAATAATAATAATAATAATAAACATGAAATGAACTGACTTTCTGAAAAAAATGCAGGTTTGAAAACTGAGTTGTCCCCTGCCCTTTGCTCTAACCCTAAATGTGTAAAACCCTGAGCCCACTGAAATCGGTGTGAGTGTTGTTATCAAATCCAAAGAGGCTCACGATATCACCCAGCATCTCTACAGCCTTCCTGGGTGTGAGTCTGTTCCACTACTGTCAAAGGTCCAGGTCACATGTATGCCTCTAGATTTCATCTCTCAGGGCATGTGGAGGTGAGAGCAAACATCAGCCCTGCTGTCTCTACTCCTTTCCCAGCACGTCTGTGACCATGGTGGTATTGTAGTAAATCCTTGGTTTCTTTCATGTTTTTTTACACAGCTGAAGAGTTCCATTTCACATCAGAGAAGAATTTTGCGTTTCAATGCTAGCTCATGGAGTATATCTAATAAAAGACTCTCCAAGAGCCTAACCAACTGCTGGAACCTGCTTGTTATAACTACCCTCTGTTTCCAGGCAAAAGGTCTTGAAAGTTATGAAAATACTGAATACAGTGTTTTTCTCCCCCCTAAAATGAAGGGAGGGGGAAGAAGGAATCTGGCACACAGTGAAGCTTGGCTCCATATTCTAATGGGGATGGTTCATCCAATGAAGGAGGACAATAGCTCACTTGTGCTGGATCCCACCACAGCACTGCCATACAGGAAGGGTATTTGAGGGTCACATGGAGCACACCACTGCCCAGCTATATTTTCACAGAAGGAGACATAAACCTGATGGATTGCCGGGACTTTACACTGGAACTTGCTGGGCGCCCCAGTCATGTGCGAAAACAAACTTTGCAGCTATCACAAGCAGAGATTTAATGAGTTTCCCGTATTTCAAAGAAAGTCTCCTTTCCCTCTTTTTTTCACTTGGTACTTATAGTCTTAATGGTTACCACAGCACATAATTATTATTGTACAGACTCCAATTAATTGGTAAAGGCAAACATCAGTGAAACCCTTAATGTCATGAATAGCCTCACAGCCTCACAGTACTTTGAATTAACTTACAAATCAATTGTTTTGCATCTTTCTGAAATTGATTCTGTCTGTTCCAAGACTGAATCCAAGGGGTAAGATTTGTGTTCACAGACTGTTGTGGACAATACTTCAGTCTCAGCCTTTCCGAGTACATTAATCCCTCATTTATTATTTATCATCATCCAACATTTTTACCAGGCATTACCAGGCACGTTTACCAAATGCCTCACTGATGATCAGAATACAAGCTCATTGCTCTGGTTTCTTTACAAACATGGAAGTACATCTACGTTATGTGCACAGTGTTCTCACAGGGGTGAGGATGCTCCTAAATATATCCCATCCACCCACATGCACTCACCTCAGAAAAGTGGTGAAGGCACCACAAGGGTGTCCCCCATGGCTGTTCTCAAGGACACCAGACACAGGGTGTCTGTCTTCAGTACCCTTGGAGGGGCCATGGAAGTGGTTTGGGGATAAGCAGACAGGAGTGGCTAGGTAGGACATGCCTGAGAAGGTAAAACTTAGGTATGAATTTAAACAATAGGCTGAAGATGAATGTAAATGATACAAGATAAAATGGATACGAGTCTGGTGAACCCAAAAAGAAATAAAATAACAGAAGTTATACTGCAAGCTGAGGTTGTGGGAACCTAAATATGAAAACTCATTCTGGCCTTAAGCCGGGGAAACAAACTGTGGGCTTTCACCAGATGGCATTTATCCAATGTCTACAGCTTCTTTGCAGAGACATCAGAGTGCTCTTTCATTTTTTCAATGCTAAGGTATTTCATAGTTTTAAGGGTCTGTAAAGCCACTGCAAACCTGCAACTGCACAGCTGCATATCCAGAATTCAAGCTGGGGTAAAGTCTGAATCACGTTTATTGCCAGCTACCTCTTGATAGTGAAGGGTTTCTTTTGTATGTCAAATCATCCACCAGTGAATAACCTACCTCAGAGGGTGCTGAGGTGAAATATTTCATGCTCATTTACCTTAGCTAAATAGCCAACAGGCAGTGACCTGCTTCTTGATTTTTCTCACTCTAGCAGTTCAGCTAGGGCTATACGTAAAAGTGGAAGATGAAAAAGAGGTAAAAAGAAACAATCCCACTGAGTGACAGACCTTGGACCCGATTCTCGACTGCAGATCAAAACCATACATTTCACTCCAGGAGACAGGGTGCCAAATAGCATAATGGCAATTTTCCCTTTCTCTGATTCCACGTTACTAGCAATACAGATACAGGCAATCCCTTGGTAGCTATGCTGGCTTTATGGCTGTTTTGCATGAATAGTGCAGCACCAAAGCATCCCTTTCACCAAGTACAAACAGGTAAATAGTAAGATCAGCTCCTTAAAGAGCCAAGTAGTAAAAACTTCTGTCCTCACATTCAACTGTTTCATTTGTGCTTCCCCACTTTTCTCCAGCTCATTTTTGAGGAGATGTCATAAAAAAAATCTCTCTCTACTTTGCTCTCTCACTAGCAGATTAAATATCATGGGGAAAGTGAATAGCACAGATCCATTTAGGCTTCTCTGGCCATACTGAGGCATCCTGATAAGTGACCTAATTTTTAGAAGTCGTAGGTACCCAGCGGCTTTCATTAACCAGTGAGAATCTTGGCCCGAATCCTGGCTCAGAAGTTAACAAATAATATCTGTACTCCATGACCCTTCCAGAGGCCTTTGTTAAGCTCAGGAGTAGAAAATATTTATCTATACAAACTTTGGTAGACTCAGAAGTCTTGTTTGGAGAGACCCCCATTAAAAAAAATATGCAGAAGATAATTGCTTCTGGCTCAAGATACTTTTCTGCATCATAGACTTCCTTTTCTTAGATTTCAGTTGCTTATACTTGTTTTATATATAGTCTTATTTTGGATATATGATAGCTTTCCTTATGGCCTTCCATCTAAAATAAGCCTTGATGAGAGTCATCAGAGAAAATTACATTTATGAGCCAAGACATTGCCAAAATGAATGACAATTATCTTTGAAAGGCCCTGGTGAAATGGGGAAACTGTCAAGGACTAGGAAAAAAATCCATAAAAAACAAGAAAAAGACATAGTGTCAATATGATGTGCTGAAATGATGAAATGGAAAATTAAGGCTGAACTTCAGGAGAAATCTCCTGACAGTGAGATAAACTGTCGTGTGGAATAATCTCAAGTGACGGAACTTGAAATTAGACATGAACAAGCTGTAGAAAATGCACAACAGAGCGCAACCCTGCACTAGTAAGTAGATGGATTAGATGATCTCATATATTTAATCAATTTTAAGCATTACCCTGATTCTACAAATCATGATAATTTTCATTTCTCAGATGGTGCATGACTTAATTTTGATTTGTAAATTATAACCTACAATATTCTTTAACAAGAGTTTTTTTGAAAAACATTTTATTATATTTACCAAGGCCAGTAGACAATAAACCTCCCCCCTGTATAAATGCAGAAATAAATGTAAGTACTTTTTTACCTGACACGGAAGAGAAGTTCCAAAGCAATCAGAGAACAAGAGAAATAAAAAAAAAAATCATGATAAAATTACCCCAGTGCAAATCTGCAGAAGCAGGTATGCTGTAGAGTAAAAAGCTTTTTCAACATTTTCAGATGCAAGGAATTATAAGTATACAGGTTCTGTGAAAATGAAAGGGTATCCGACCTAGAGTTCTGAAAGATTAGCTTATTTTTTCTCTCATCAAAAACAGTGACATAGAACTTCCAGGAACTTACTCCTGATTTAAAGCCAATGCAAATGAGGTAAAAAAAACAAGCTCATAATACTACTTAAGGGAAAATCTTTCAAGTAATACAGAAAAAAATTCTGATTTAGAAATTAACCTTCTGGTCTAACAGTGATCTAAAAATAGTTCGATGATCAATTGATACAAACTTCCTTCATTTCAAAGACATTTGCAAGCTTGGTGAAATCTTCAACAGCCAAACTGTCAGAAAGATTAATTGCATCAGACTAGAATAAGCAAATTCAATATAGTTTAATGTCGCCTTATTTACTGGATTTCATGATACATGTTATATTCTTGATCCCATAGTTATTCCATTATTTTCCTCTATGGTATTTACACTTCTGCCTTACACTTCCAGCCACTCTTGGAGATGGGATGGTTGATGAAACAGGCCATTGGTCTGAACCATTCAACATGACAATTTCAATGACCCCATGCCACTAATAAGCTTGAGCAATGCCAACCGTCGGAACTAAAACATTAATTTCGCATTTGTTTTAGCTTACACACATCAAATTTGCTACTAGTGTAACTCCCCTCTCCTCAGTTATGGGAGCTGGATTTTTTTCCCCGTGGTGTTACATCAAAGAATGAATTTGGCCTATATTGTTTAGAAGCAATTCTTAGCTTTGGAACTTTCTGACTGGTGTGTGGAACCTTCTTTTGAAGCTTACTGTAGCATGAAATCCTGAAGAAAAAGACCCAAGCAGCACTGCATTTCAGAATGATTATTGCATGCTTGCTAGGGTGATGATTTGAGATGCAAAGCCAGAGAATAGTGATTTCAGTTATCTAAGAATTTCAGTAGTTTCTTTCCTGGGATATCTTACTGTTTTCAAGAAAGTTCAGTTATGGAAAACTAAGGTGGAAAAGTGGCAATCTATTGCATAAATGCTCATGGTGATTTACTGACAAGGATATGGCATTACTGGACATGCATGTGCAATTCAATGACTGTAGTATAAAGGAACGATGTATTTTATTATATTGTGCTTCAGCACGGTTCTTTTATTGACTACATGTTGTATAATCTTTAAAGGTCATGATTAGTGTTTAAGGGCCCAATCCAAACCCCCTACAGTCAAGAAGATATCCACTAAGCCTGTCTACACAGGCAAATAAATTGGGAGCAGTTTACCCTCAAGTAAATTACTCGAAAGTAAACTCTCCCAGGCACATGTGTACATGTGCAGGAACTCAAGAGCAGATTTGTTGCAATGGGCCCCTGCAGCACCCAGGGGGAGCTCTAGGGTCCTCCTCCCGGCTAGCTCAGGAGACAGCTTTTGCCTGGCAGGGGCTGGGACATTGCTCCCTGCCCCCAAGAGCTGCCTGCTGCTGGGGTGGGCTCTGCCACTGGACCCCAGGCAGGGACAATGTCCCTCTGCCCTGGTAGCAGGAAGCTTCAGCCCCTCGCTCCACTATTGCAGGGCCTAAGCAGGGAGTTCCTTATCTCTCAGCACCAGCTCTGTGGTCACAGGGCTGGCACTGGTAGATCCTTCTCTCCCAGTGCCAGCTCCATGTTGCAGGACCAGTACTGGGAGATCCTTCTCTCCCAGCCTGAGTCCCATGGTTGGGCTCCTGTGGTGAAGCCTGTGCCAGCAGCAGACAGCTCCTGAGGGCAGGGAGCAATCTCCCGCCCCTGCTGCCTGGCTGATGGGGGGCACATTTGCTATTGCACATGTAAATTTGCTGCTTTCATTTGCAGGTAGCAAATTTACTCATTATTAGAGCAGTTTACTATACAGTAAGCATCTGCATTTGTAGACGTGGACTCTTATTGTGCAGTAAAGTGTCTCATGTAGATGCATCCATTGAGTCTGATCTCATAAGATCCCAAACTAGCAGAACACTTAAGTACATTCTTAATTTTGTGAACAGTCTCATCAAACATAATGGGAATATACAGGGAGACCAAAAAAATGTGGGTGGGGGGGAAGGTTGTTTTTAAATGGAAAGTTTTGTTTAAAAAGACCCCAGAGCCAAGATATTTTTATTTGTTGCTTGACCTTATGAGCCTTGTAGTCACAAGCTCCAATTCTTCTAGACAGGCCAGATTCCCTGGTCAAATTATGTTCCCTCATGAGGTATTACAGTCTTCCCACCTGGAGAAGGGAAGAAATTTTTCTACAAGTCTCTGGCCCCCATATACAGGAAACCCTCTCTATTCGCGGGTTCGGCATTCATGGTTTCAAATATTTGCGAATGCCGAACTTGCACTTTAAATACACTTTATACGCTTACAGGAGTGCCTCAGGAGCTCTGCGCTTGCTGCCACCGGGCTCCCACTGCTACGTTCCCACCATTGCCACCAGAACCGTGCCCCCGCCCCAGCTGCCGGGGGCACTGCACTCATGAACATAGACTGCGTTCATGAACGCAGTGGCTTATTCATGGATTTCACCATTCGTGGGGGATATGAGAACGTATCCCCCGCGAATGGTGAGGGTCACCTGTACTGCATGATTATAGCCCCTCTGGGAGCTGGCAGATGTGTAAAAGAAAAATGAGGACATGAAACTCTCCACCTATAATTCCCACGGCAGTATTTCTAAAATCAGATATTTCTGGGTCCTGCTGTGGTACTGGGCATCTATTATTAGAGCTGCGTGAAGCTTTGGTCTCTGATTTAATTTGGCAGATTCAGCCTGATTCATTGGATGAATCTCCGAATCAGAATCGAATTAGGAGACCCTTTAATCTCTCCAAATTGAATCAAAACCCTCCGAATTGATTCAGAGAGGTTCAGAAAGATTTGACAATTCAGATATAGACACAGCTTAAAATGTTTTTTCTACATACCTTAAGGTACCAGGCGGCTCGTGAATGCTGTGATGCTGGGGCGCATGGACTGTCCCACAGGAACGCAGGGGGCTCTCCAGCGCACTCGGCAGCAGACCCGGAAGTGGTCCAGTAGCACTTCTGGTGCTTCTGGTCCACTTCTGGATTCGCTGCAATGCATGCTTCTGGTCCACTTCTGGATTCGCTGCCATGCATGAAGTGGTCCAGTAGCACTTCTGGTGCTTCTGGTCCACTTCTGGATTCGCTGCCATGCATCCTCTTGTGGGATGCTCCATCTGCCCCACCATCGCAGTGTTCATGGGCTGCTCCTGGTACCTCGAAGTGTGTAGAAAAATCATTTAAAGCTGTGTCTGTGGCCGAATCACTGAATCTCCAAATCAGTATCAAATCTTCAGATTTGGATTCGGCCAAATCGAATTGTGGACAGTGATCTAAATCAACGAATTGAATCACTGTCCTCGATTTGGGCTGAATCCAAATTGAATACGGCCCATTTTGCACACCCCTATGTATTATATCAAAATAATAATTTCTCATCAGGACACACTTTTGATGGAAAACTCTTTACTGCCACATATGCTGAAAATTAAGTGCATATTGATGGTAAACTATTGCAGGCTATGTTGTTATTTGTGCTATGTGTTCATGCAGGATAAAGAAAGGTGCATAAACCCACTTCACACCCTGGTATGGCAAATGGTCCTTTGTCCAGGCAAGTAGAAGTGAGGAATAACTAGGTATTTTGTGTTTACTTACTCCCTTGAATAGATAGATGGGAAAGGGCAGAGAATACTCCCTTGGCTCTAACTTGCTTACCAGTACAGCTGAGCTAAAGTACAAGATGTTGTAATGTTCTGTTGGTAGAGGCCATTAGTATTTTACTCCCCAAGGTAGGGGAGAAATTGTGACTCAGAAGTGTATCTATGATTCACAGCTTCCTCACTCACAGTATGGTGCATTTTATACATTTCCTTGTGCTCAGGGGTTCAACATACACATATAATCCAGCCCTTCATAAAATAATTATATTAATATAAACCTAGGAGGTAGCATTATACTTTATCATCTAAGACTCAGGCAGTACTGTATTGTATCTGGAGGATTATTTCCCATCCCCAAATTGTAAAGGGTAAACTGGGCCAGCTGCTGCTACTTCCCCTCATTCACCCCTCCCCCCTCCCCGTCCACATCCCTTCTAAAGCACACAACACAGTGCCAAGTTCATTGCCACAAAATACTATAAATGTCAGCTCAATGTCACTGAGAGAGATGGAAGGAACAGCAGAGCATTCAGAGCTGGTTTCCAGCTTTCCTGGAAGAGAACACACTGCTGGCATTGTGAGCTCCCTGCTGGACTGCAGCCAGCCTTGCCCAAACCACTACACTTCCCAATAAGTTGCATTTAGATATAAAATTACCTACATGCCTTTTTTGTTTTACCTCTAGTAAGTAATTCAAGTGGAGAAATGTGTCAGCATGGTACAGAGTTAATGGCTTCTCCCTCATAACAGTGTTAGGAAGCTGAGTGCATGTTGTTCCCACTGTGGTTTCAGGTCACAAATATTCCCCTTCTATGCATATGGAGCTCACAGATTAAGCTAGGGTCAAAGGAAACTAATACTTTGCATATAACTTAAGTTCTGATCAAAGGAGCAATGACTTTCCAGACTATCAGTGCAGACTGCTGCATTTTTGCTTTTGGAGCATGTTGTGGATTAGTCACGGTAAGTCGTAGACACGGCATGTTGTAGATACGCGGTACAAGTGGGCTGGACCAATGTAGGCACAAACTTAGCATAGCCCTACTGAGGGTGGTTTTCCAGGGATATAACACATACATAGAAATATTATAGCAGTGCCACCTAGTTGCCAGCATATGGGATGTGTCTGGAACAACAGGTATGTAGCAAGAAATTCTCTAACTCTCATTTTGACTGCTGACCCTAGACTGGAGGAGACTAAAAGTTGTTTAAAGTCATTTTTGTGCCATACCTTGAGTTGCCAACATTCAGTGGCTTTGGAACAGGCTCCTAAACACTTATTTAGAGTTTACAAGTAATAATTTACAGGGATTACACTTTTTTGCTATCATTGCTGTGAAAGTCAAAGCATTTCAACACTTGGACACAGGTATTATCATAAACCATTTTAATTTAATGTAAGCCTTCTACTCAATTGTATGGATACCCAGTCTCATGGGCTATGGCATTGCTGGAGAGCAGCTTCAGTGGAACTGTGACATACTCTCATAAATGGATGAATGAAGCACAGAAAGAGAACAATTTGGAGAGAGGCCCCAATTTGCCCTTTCAGCCCCATCTCTGCCACTGCATAAGTCAATAGAATTAGAGAAGGGGGCAGCACATTTTACATCCCAGCATGTCTTATAATCAGGGCCATCTTCTATTTGAGTAAATATGGTATTATGTCAATTTCATGGCCTACAAGAAGTTCAAAGTGACCTGGTGGAGGTTCTACTACAGCAAGGATCAACAGAGAATGTGAGAAACTAATAGGTCTATAATTTCTTTCACAGGAAATCATGAATCCTGGGCTGAAATGTTGGCTGTAGTGAAAGTAATACAAAAACTTCCACCAACTGTAACGGAAGCCAGGCATCTTTCCCCCAACACAGCATCCTTAAGACAGTGGAAACCAGGTCTAGCGCTTACACGTAAGAAAGATAATAAAAGAGGTCATCTGGGAGAAGGAGAATTCTCTCTCTCTCTCACCAGCAAAAAATAAATTGGTGTACTTTCTTTACTTTTTTGGGTTAGCAACTGCCATTTGCTGTTCATAGGCATGGTGCCTTGCACAATGGGAGACCAACCTGTTTGGCTTCCAGGTGCTACAGTTGCATATAAATACACAATTCAATCAACAATTATGTTTTTCTCTGTTGGGGAATGCAGCTAAAGGCACTTGCCAGGAAGAGTGCCCTCTGACTCCCTGATGTAAGTCCTCAGGGACCAGGTTTGTTGTAAATATGTACAGTATCTGGCTTAAAGGTATCATGATTCTTGACTGAAGCCTGCAGGTGCTGCTATAATACCACCTCTTACTATTAGCAAAGAAACTTGGGAAGAAAGAGCAGCGCTGATGAGTTCTAGAATGAGCTACCTCTTGTAATTTGAGGCCTACATCATATAGGTCCACATGGGTGGTTTCACGCATCTGCGTGGGTTCTTGTTGAATTCTTTGTGGTTTTGTCCATGTAGAGCTCTTTGTAGCACTAGGCATAAGGATGGAAGCCTGATCAGGCTGTCTGGCATTGAAGGAAGGGAAGCAAAGGGGCTAAAATAATAGGGGATAAATCTTCTTTGCTCATAAAATTGTTTAAAGAGAATTCCATACCCTGTCCAAGGTGGGGGTTGGGGAAGAAAAATGCCCCTTGGTGCAGAGAACAGGAATTTTTTAGCAAGAAAAGAAAATAACTGAGTTACTTCCAGAAAAACAAACCACTTCTCAATATATGAGTTTGGGAATGTCTCTGAAACCACAGTTCTGCTGAGGTATAGCTTACCTCTTTCCCTTTGAAAAGCTGTTTTTTTTTTTCCGCAGAGGGCCTCTGACACTGAGACTCAGCACTTGAACACAAGGCACATATGTACACAGAGACCTGTGCAGTGCCTCTATGAATTAATATGGATGAAAGGGGGAAAATAATCCTATCTCTACATGCAGTCTGTGAATTAGATGGAGTTCTAGTTTGAATTTGAAATTTAGAGCCTTATGCTGACTCCTTATTTTTCCTAGCTCTGCATTTTCTAGTACAGCCTGCAGCAAGCGCTCATTACTAAACTTGTATACATCTCAGTCACACTACAGAATCTACAGAAACGATTTGTATTTTATGTGTCAATAGCAGGTCTTAATGCCTGACAGATTAAGCAGAGTGAAAATTTCTATGTCCAGCCCCCAACAGGTTTCAAATCCTTGGAGTGAGTTTATGCAGGACAATCCAATTAATTCAAATTGTTTCCTGGACGGATTTTTTTTGTCAATGGATAGTTTTAAAATTATAAACTTTCAGTATATTTAAGTGTGTTGGTCATTGAACATGGTTTAAAAACTGTCAAGGAATTTTCTGTTTCCTTTTCAGACCCTACTAAAACATTTCATTGCCATTAATTATTTCTATGGTCTTCAGGTAGGTATGGTGTCTTATATAATGGATTTTTCTTTTCTGCTTACTAGAATGGTGTATGAAGAATACTCCTTTCTAGAGAGATAGCTTGATTCATTGACATGAGGAGTGTCTGCTTGCAATTAGGAGAGAAAATAGCAGTTAGCTTAGCCTACAGCAACGTTTCTTTAGTTGGATGGCTGGTTTTAGGGAAGGGTGACATTCTGCATTAGAGGGCTTGCTGAGCAACGGAGAACCAACTTCTGTGTAAAAGACCAATAGTGTGCCAAATGCTTTACATAAAGGGTCTAATCCAAAGCTCATGGAACACATTGCAAAGGCTTCCACTGACCTCAGTGGCCTTTTGATCAAGTATTTGATGTGCACGTCTAATGGCTGACATGATGATTAGCAGAAAAGCAGTGTATAAAGTTGACAGCATTCACTCTGCAAATTCATCAAGACTGATACGACTAAAACTGTTGGGTTTCAGACTTGGCAAAGGCAGAAAACTACTGTGTGGTGAGGAATGACAAAAGCATGGCCACTTCTATTAATTAATCTCCAGAACAGTAGTATCCAACGACCACATTACAGCAAAACTTTTCCTGCCCCACAGAAGTTCCCATCTAAGTTCTGAAAGAGTTCAGTGAGAGCAGGAGTTCTGCAAACAATGTTGCTTACAATCAGTTATGAAGGGCCAGATTAACACTGCTCTTCTATAGCCTAGGTGAGAGAAAAAAGATAGTAAGCCTTACTGTATTGCCCTATTGAAACAAGCCCAGAATAGGACTCCAGCAATGGAGAAAACAGCATGGGCTCCTTGCACGATAAATCCTCCTGTGAACAAGTGTATTAGGGGCAGGATATAACAGCACTCCTGTCTCCACACCACACTGCTAAACCAAAAAGGAGCTGGCAGTAAATGCAAGTGGGAGTGAGCATTTCTAGGATGTAGTGATCACTGGGTTCAATAAATACAGGCATATATGAATGAGAAAAACAACAAAATTTAATCATGGAGCAGCATGCAACCTCTGACTAACAGCTACTTAACTGAGGCACCATCTCAGAAATTATAAATTTCCTCTAAAATAGGGAGCATCTTTAAATTATAACCTTTATCACTGAACATGAAATAAGGAAGAAGCAGGGAAAGGGAGGAGGGGGCTGTGGAGGACTGAGTTACAGTTTGTTTTCTGATTTGCTCTGGTGGCATGGAGCCCTCCCTCCCCACTTCTCTCAGAGCAGATTGCCAAGTGACAGTCAAGCTTGGAATTGGTATGTAAAAGGAACTGGATTGAGGTAATCTGAAATCCTCCTATTCATATCACCACTGAAGATGTCTGAGGATTCAGTTCCAAAGGACATCAAGGAAAAGTAAGCAACCTTTAAGTTTGTCAAGCCCGCAGGACCATCCAAACTGCCTGCATATCTGGAAGGGGTAAGTTACTTGGCTGCGAAAAGGTTTGCTGTGCAAGACACAAATGCATTGAATTATCTTCAGTAAATAGGGTAGCAACCTATAGAAGGCAAATGAATCCTGTTATCAAAATCAGAGAGACCCCAAATGATTCACAGAAAGTAAAAATCACAGAATCATAGAAATTGGGCTGGAAGGGACCTCCAGCACTCATCTAATCCAACCCCTGCCTGAGGTAGGACCATCCCTATCCAAACATTCATATACAACTTCATTGTCTAACCTATTATTAAACTACAAAGTCAAACCTGACACAACCACAAGACATAACACTCTAACCTGCCACAGGGGAACCCTGGCAGCCAACCTCCTGTTACTATAAAAGTTAGTTAATATACACTCAAGAGAGCCAGGGTAGACTGATTAATGGGAAGGACCATTTAAACCCTTTCCTCCATTCCCTGCCAGCACAGGATTGTCCCCTACAGTATGTTCCTAATTGTTTTGTCTCATCCATTTTTAAATGACTTGGGAAGCCTCTTCTCTAAATCACTCCCGAATGCAGATATAAAACCACGTACCTTAGCTGTACAGCAACAAGCTATCATTGTGGAGACAAATGGGAAGGAAATTGACATTAAATATGTGCAAGACAGGCTAATAATGCATTTGGAGTCTTTTAGGAGCCAATAGTGATCTGTGGGCATGTTTACACATGTGCTTTAATGCGCAGTAGTACTGCGCACTAAAGCATCATATAAAAACCCATGCAATTACACTAATGCACAGTAAAATAGACTACTAATGCACTAATTACACCCATGCAATTACACTAATGCACAGTAAAATAGACTACTGTGCATTAAGCATCACTTAAAAACTGCACATTTGTTACTGTGCATTAAGGCAGCCCAATGCACATTTGTGTAGTATCTCACATTAGAGGGCACTTTTACATGTGATCCACAGGTGGGGAGGGGCGGCACTTTAATTAGAGCAGCTTCAAGAGCCACTCTAAATGAAGCGCTGCCATGTCTCGTATATCAGTGTCCCCACATTTCAAAATGGTTGCAGGGGTGCTTGAACTAAAGCTCATTTAATGAGTTTAATTCAAATGCCCCCACCACCATTTTTAAGCATGGGGACTCAGATACACAAGATGTAGGAGACTTGATTGAGTCTGCTCCAATGCGCTGGAATTCCAGCACACCGGAGCAGTTTTTGCACTTGTATATAGGTGCCTGGAGGTACTGAATTTAATGCACACTAGAAAAGGTGCCTTAACGCATGTGTAGACACGCCCACTGACATAAATGGAATCAAAAGAAGTCTTGAAATATCTACAGTCCTGCTTTTAGTACAGTCAGGCAAAATGCAAGGCTCCCTCCTAGTTTGCTTTCAATACATAAGGAGCAAGGCCATAGAGAATCAGGGCACAGAACTCATATACTGCACTTTGTTTATCAAAGTGCTTTAAGTGCTCAAACCAGTTCCTTAGGTCAACCAAATTATGCTGGGTACAAGCAATCAGGGAAGCAATGGAATCAGCATCTCAGGGACTACTCCAGCACTGGGGATTGCTGGCTGCCTATAGCCAAGTCATGTGCGATGGTGAGGTGTAGCCTGATCAAAAAAAAAAAAGAAGTTACAATTAAACAATTTGCTTTAAAAGGAGGCTGCTTTTTCACTAACCCCATTGTTCTCATAACTGTGTCTTGTTCCCAGGAAGTTTCGTTTCTTTTTTTGGTAAAAAAAAAATCCAACACGGAACCTGAAAACAATCTTGGTTTTCAGATAAAAAGTAGGATATTCAGAGCCTTTGTACTGGTGTCACATGGGAGTTGAAGGCCAGGTTCTTCCAGCTCCTGATCTCCTACATGGCTCTTTATTGCAAAGGATACTTGATTCATCAGTTTGTGAGCCCAAACATCTAGGCTAGCCTAATCTAAGTGAGAGTAGACTCACTGAACGAATGTATCCTCCTTAGGACTTCACTCACTTGAGTGTGCATTTCTGAGAACACATTCCTTGGACTGTAGCAAGCTAAGCTGCTCTCTGATTCTGCACTAGCAAACTGCTTGTGCTTCAGGGTATAGAAGGAAATTGTGGGAAAGCACTGAAGAATAATCAGCAATTGAGTGATTTAGCTTGCAAGAGTTGTGGGTTACCGTCCAAGCATCACAAAGCCAGAACCTTCGGAACAAGATAAAACCAAATAAGAGCCAGTAAAGACACATCTGAAGAGTAGTAGTAGATTTAGCCCTATGAGCATGGGTACTAACCCAATTTTGAATTAGAAGAGCTAGAATACTTTTAGTAGTTATTCTTGGGACTGTAAAAAGTGAAATAAAATTTTTCAAGATTTTACAGAAAATAGGTATATATAATTTTTTCCTCCCCAGTTAAAAATATGTCCTTCACTTCTCTCTAGAACTAAAAATGTCATAAATCTATAAATAAAGAAGTGTCACCAAGAGAAAATAAATCTGCATACAGCCTTTCAGAATGTCTGGACTTCTGAATTTATTCCACTACACTAAAACTTTCCTTTTAATTATTTTTCATTTCCTAAGACTAGCTGCCAGATTTACAAAGGTGCCAAATGTCGAAGTAAGTTAGGTGCTGAAATGCTAGAAGCTTGTGCAAATCAAAAGTCGAAGCCATCTGTGCCTATCCACATCTTTACTTGGAATACTTTTGTACAGATATTCCAGCTTTTGATTTCTACTATAGAAATAGTCTATAGAAGATCATGTACATTCCTCAGCAATCTGATCTAATACCCTTGCAATGAAACAAACTTTCTTCTTGTAATTGGCAAGCATGTTTCTATTTTCCATCCTCATCACTTCATCTCTCCTCCCCCTTTCTCCTGTATTCCTCTCATGTTTTTGCTTCCTATTCTGGGCAATTGATTCCAGCTTGATCTATGCTTTGGCTGCAACCGAGAATATATAATTATATCTGGACGCTCCAGGGCAAGCAATTTTAAGGGAGGGCTTGTCCTCATTTCATGCCAACTTTTTATTAGTATTAATCCTTTGAATTTATGGTGGGGGAGGGGGGAGGGAGAGGAGGGGTTTCTTAAATTGAATTAGGGATGCTCATGGTAATCGTGGCCCAGCACAGCACTGCTCCCAGTTCCTGCCACATGGATTTCATTTGAAACTATACACAGGATCAGAGCTTCTCATGTCATTTCCAAATGAATACCAGGTGCTCCATACTCAGAGATGCCATGCAAACAGCTCTTGTCATATTTTGTCTGAAAAAACTTTTTTTTTAAAGTAAAGCTTCAAACCTAACAAGAGGATTGACTTGCTCACTGGCCTTTAGATACATAAAAGAAGAAAGGGAATCCTGGTTTTCATTACTATGTAAATGAGCATCTGAGAGGAGCTGTGATCTGTTTGTGAGAATGATTTATTCTGTTCAGGGTGAAATGTGTTTAACTAGAGAGTCATCAGAGGACAAGTCAGATGACATAGACGTCTGATCTGCTACATAATGCATTATAATATTGATATGATGTTGCACCAAACTCTGGACCATTCCCCAGGTATTAGGAGGATTCATTTGGCAAGTTCAGGTCCCATGGATCAGCCTTTCTAAATGATCATGAGGGACCCTCACAGTGGCATTATACTGGAGCCTAAAATAAGAACATACTTAAATCTTTGTGGAACAGAAACCCAGACCAAGAAAAGTTGAACCAACTGAAACTAAATCCAGACAAGACAGAGGTGATTGTGGTGGGTAGACTGTTTGACCAGGGGGATTTGGACACCTATCATTGATGGACTTAGTCGCCCCTTGTCACTCAGGCTCATAGCCATGGGTTGCTTTTGGATACTCTGCTGCAGCTGGATCTTCAGGTGGCACCAGTAGTGAGGTGTGCTTTTCACCAGCTCCATCCAAAAGGTTGCCACACTTGCTTTCATATTCAGATGTGACCACCATTATCTAAGTCTTCATAATCTCAAGGCTAAATTACTGCAATGTGCTCTGCATAGGCTTGTCCTTGAAACCATCTGGAAGCTGCAGCTGGTGGGGTACCTGCCTTCTGATGGTGGCCCGCCTTTTGATGGGGTTGGATCACCAGGAGTATATCATTCCAGTGCTCCAGGGTTTGCACTGGTTCCCATAAGTTTTCCAGGCATGACTCAAAGTGTCCACTTTGATCTGTAAGGCACTAAACAGTCCATATCCTACATACTGAAGGGACTGCCTTCTCCCTTATATCCTATCACAATACCTAAGGTCAGCTGAGAGCAACCGTCTGTAAGCACTACAAATAGGCCAAGCAGGCTCGATGTAAATGCATGGGAGGTTATTCTCAGCAGTCGCTACTCAGCTCTGGACCTCCCTCCCTCTTGAAGCCTACCAGGGCTTCAGCCTGGACATCTTTCAGAATTACTGTAACACCTTCTTTTTTTAGGCAGGCATCCATCAAACAAAGCTAGACTGAGATACTGTTTAGGTAGGGGGTCTCTGTTTTATGTTAATAGCCTAGCTTCCTTTAAGTTGTCTTTTCTCTTCTTGTTCTCCTATTTTATAAGTTATTCTGTTCATTTATTGTAAACCACCCTGAGCCTTTGTTGGGAAAGGTGGCATATAAATCAAATCAAATAAAAATAATGGGTGTTATACTTCTAGAACTGTAATTTTCTAGCTACCTACAATCTTCTTATGCACTAATGCTTTAAAGGAATCCTTTTGACTTTATGGCAGTTTCAAAGGTGAATTACAAAACAAAGAGAAAAAGAAAATATTGTATGACTTTTTGCTGCTGCTCCGATTATACATTTCACTAATGATCTGATTCAGAGATTCGGCTGCTACTGAATCTCTGAATAACACAGGCTCCATCCCCTGTCTGCTCTCCCAATGAGCCCCCCAATGCCCCCTCACTGTCCCAACCCCCACCACGGCTGCCCTGCTCACCCCAGCTCTGGCCCTTTAAGGAAAAAAAAAAACCCAAACCCCAAACTCACTGGTTCATGCCTGGCGAGGGGTGATCCCCACTGCCCCCTGCTGCCCCATGTCACATGGGGGGTTCTTCCACAAGCCCCCTGAAGCTCCAAGGCTGCTGCAGGAGCTAGTGAGTCCCAGGGGGTTTTTTAGGCTTTTTTTCTTAAAGAGCCAGAGCTGGGGCAGGCTGAGCAGCCAAGGCAGGGAGCTGGGGGAGTGGGGGGTGGGTTGGGGAGCTCATGGCAGAGTCTCCCATGCAGTGTGGGGCAGTGGGGGGCAGTGGGGATCACCCCTGCCTGGCAGCACCTGGTGAGTGGGAATTTTTCTTTAAAGGGTCAGGAGCTGGGGTGGGCGGGACAGCCATGCAGGGCTGGGGGAGTGGGCATGGGATGGGGCCTGGCAGAGGTCCCCCCATGATCCCCCTCCTCCCCTCTCCAATCCTCACTCCCCCGCCCCTACTTACCAAGACTGGCTCCAGCTCCCTGCTGCAGTGGGTGGGGACTGCCTCAATCATCGAAGCTCTCCAAATCTTTTCTGAAGATTCAGAAAGCTTTGAATTGATTTGGACCTTTACATTAGTCCCCTGATTTTGATTTGGGCCAAATCTCCTCCGACTTCAATCAGCACCTGAAGCTTCGCACAGTCCTAGTACTTATAAGGACCTAAGCACCTTATAGGAAATGGGAGTTAAGACATTAGCAAGACAATATGATTTGAAGGGCTTCTTTTGATTTATTAAGCATTAAAAGGTCCCCATAACATTTCACTAATGCTGATTAATTCCTTTTGTTCTTTTTCCTTTCATGTTTTCTGGAAGTGTATATATGTCTTTCTTCGCAAGGCACAATACTGTGAACCAGGCATTTACCTGTAATCCAGAATCTCTTGGTCATGCCAGGAGAAAGAATTAAAGGGTAATGCTCCATAAGGGTATCATTTTGGTTTTGATTTTAACCCCATGCCCACTAGATGCCATTGTGGTAGCTCTGAAAAGGAATTATTTACTTAGGAGAAGGGGCCACTAATATAAAATTCTTTGAGATCTGTGGATGAAAAGAGTTATAAAAGGGTTAAATATTACCCTCATTTCAAACCCCAAAAAGTCCTTGATAACAACTGTGAATAGAAAAGTATACAGTTACTTTGGTATCATTTACCTGACCCAGCCACTTCAAATCAAGCAAAGAGCTAGGTAAGTCATGACAACTCTTAACAATACCATCATAGGGATAGTTGGTACCATTCAAGTATAGCCCAGTATAGATACTGGGTGCAAAGAAGCTGGCTGTGCAAAGCTTTGGTAGCCAATTTGATTAGGAGGAGATTCGGCCCAATTCGGCAGCCAAATCTCCAAGTCCGCATCGAATTGGGAGACCAACTCAAAGGTCTAAATTGAATCAGAAGCCTCCGAATAGATTTGGAAAAGATTCAGCACTGTTTTGAAGATCTGACCATAGACAAAACAGGCAGCAGTGCTCACCATGCTGGACACAGCTGGTAAATCTGTTGTGGTGAGCGGAGGGGGGAGGTAAGTGGTGCAGGGGAGGGAGAGATTGGGGCTGGGGCTTGGACAAGCTGCACAGCCGGGGCAGGGGGGCATGGGACTCAGGGAGGGGTTTGAGGGGGGTGTGGCATGTGGGCACGGCAGCACTGGGAGCGGGGGCTATGCACTGCTGCCACTTGCTCACCTGGGGCAGTGGGGGGGAGGCGTGATTCAGGCATGGCTCACTCTGGGCAGAAGGGGTCTAGTGGCAGTAGGGCATAGCCCCCACTCCCACCACTGCGCACCCGCATCCCACGCTCCCCCACCCCGGCTGGGCAAGCAGCAGCAGTGCTCGCATCCCACACTTGTCCGCCCTGGCTGGGAAAGCGGCAGCAGCTCCCCGACCGGGGCAGGGTGGGGGGGCACAGGATGCAGGCACAGCAGTGCTGGGAGTGGGGGCTATGCTGAATCACAGTCCCTCCAAATCAGCTGAATCCAAATCCGAAGCAAATACTTGCCACTTTGCACAGGCCTAATAGAGAACAGTGTGGAGTTCCACACTGGGCAGTGGCAGCATGTAAGCTTTTACACTGTTTTGTCACATTACTAGATCCTGGATTTTTCACTCAAAATTAACTTTATCTAGCGCAAATATGATTGCCATACACTTTTTGAAAGAGATTTTGATACATGGGAAATAATGCCACTTTTTCATCTGAAAGAAAACAAAGAAATGTTAACCAAGTCCTATTTCGAACAAAGGCAATACTTTAATGGTAGGTGAAACAAAACCTTTAGAAGTTTACCCACAAATGTTTGCTTTTGCCTTTACAGTAAAACTGAAAGGTCAGGCTGATCTAAATGTCCGGGTGTGCAAGTGTTTGCAGAGCTTAGGTTGCCCTAAAAAGGCACGCCTGATGTAAAGTTAGTTCTCATCAGGTGAGAACTAATTTTAGATTAGCAGGGTGTTAATCTGACCTACTGAGGTTTAATTCAGACTGACTAACACTTGCATATATTCACAGCACAGCCCAGAGGCTGGGAAAACCCAGGTATTCTCCACAGCCCTGGGGCTGTGCTGTTTTTATCCTCCCCTTCTCCCCACAGATCCTGGCCAGGCTATTTTACCCTCATTCCTCAACTATCCTCCACTCCCTGGACAGGGCATCATGCCCTTGCATCTGCCATCTTCCCCTAGACTCAGCAACTGCCCCCCGCAAGCCCGCCACCCGCCCCTAAAAAATCCTCTGTTGGATCCTCGGATTTCTTTTGTATATGCTGGTTCATCAGTTTGGATGCTTTTTTTGGAAAATTCCACTATTATATGACCTTAAACTCAGAATACAGGTTTCCCTCGATTTATGCGATAGATGAGTCCCCAAAGAACAGTGCATAAATTGAATTCGTATAAAGTGAACCCAGTTTACAATGAAACAGATAGGGATGTGTTCCCACAGCAGTGAGGGAGGGAAGGAGTGAGGCTAGGGCTAGGGAAGGGGTGGGGAGAGGGGCATGGCACAGCCCAGTGGCTGCAAGCAGGAGGCATCCGCCACTCTCGGGGCTGCAGCAGGGGCAGCACTGGGCTCTTTGCAATGCTTGGAGTGGGTGGCAGCCTCACTCACCCCACTTCTCCCCACTCATCCCACTGCTCCGTTTCTCCCCATTCGCCACAGCCCCTGCTGAAGTGGCCGTGGGAGTGGCTGATGCCGGTTGCCTGCAGCCACTGGACTGCACCATGCCCCAAACCCCCTGGCATGGTGTAACCCAGTGGCTGCAAGCAGGCAGCGCCCACCACTCCCAGGGCTGCAGCAGGAGCAGGCAGCAGCCTGCAGTGGGACAAGAACAGGCTGGGGCCAGCGGCTGCTACAGGCTAAGGTCAGTGGCGGCACCAGGTTCTTCCCAGTGCTTGGCAGTGGTGCTGGGAGGGCAGGTTGCAGGGGGCTATGGTAAATTTTGGGGTGGCAGCAGCCTCCTTCTCATCACCACAGCCCACCCTGAGCACCAGGAAGAGCCTTGTGCCACCACTGGCCCCAGCCTGCTCTCGTCCCACTGCAGGCTGCTGCCTGCCCCTGCTGCAGCCCTGGGAATAGTGGACGCCACCTACTTGCAGCCTCTGGGCTACACCATGCTGGGGGGTTTGGAGCACAGTGCCCCTTGGGAAGCAGAGCCTTGTGGGGGTTCAGGGCATGGCACAGCTCAGAGGCTGCAGCTGGCACTGTCCGCTCCCAGAGCAGCTGCAGCAGGGGCTGCAGTGAGTGTGGCCCTGGCCCCACGGCCCTTCCCCTTACCTTCACCCCT
Source organism: Alligator sinensis (assembly GCF_000455745.1). Taxonomy (NCBI): domain Eukaryota; kingdom Metazoa; phylum Chordata; order Crocodylia; family Alligatoridae; genus Alligator; species Alligator sinensis. The sequence continues at coordinate 2,075,990 of NW_005842127.1, read as the reverse complement.
CCCCTCCGCTCACAGCCCTTTCCCCTCCCCTCACAAACTCACAGACTTACCTGCTTGGGGGCAGGGGAGGTGCACCTATGCGGATCACATAACTGAGAATTTACCTCACATATAACGAACGTCAGGTATGAAAAGGGTCATCGCATAAGAACGAATTCACATAAATCCAACCCACATAAATCGAGGAAAACCTGTAATTCTCATGAAGTTATAGATATTACTCCACTATAAAGGAAAGCAGAATTTCCCTCCCTCTAAACTGACCGTGAATATGTTTTAAAACATTCATAAAACAAGCATAACATCATGAATGTGTTACAAGACACAAGAAAAATGCCTAAAAGATCTGCCTTAGAACTGCCAATAGGTTGAATAAATACTGTACTTTCAAAACAGGCATGTGATAACTTTTCCAATCTAGACCTTCAGTACATTAATTGCACGGGCCATATAATACTTTATGAGTAACCCCAAAAAGAATTTCACCACAGTGGTTGGAGGTATTACTTAAAGCTTCTTGCCTGTTTGTTGTGGTGAATAAGTCAGACATGTTACTAGAGCAAAAGCAGACGTGTCTATTTCATGCCACAGCCATGCCTCATTTCTACTTAAAACTGCTTGTTTGTTATATTGGTCTTTGTAAGGATCTGATCTAATTCCCATTGAATCAATACAAAAACTCCTAATGACTTCAACAAAAGGAAATGGATTTAATTCATTACTTAGTCTCCTTTATGGTTCATAATCTATGGACAGACTGCTTCCATTGCATCAGGAGGCAGATAAAATATTAAGAATAAACTATTTTTCTCAATATAACAGACAATGTGGTAAGTCACTTACCTTGATCCATGTTACTGTGGGCACCACTAATCTTCCAGTAACCACAGCACAAAATACCATGGTGCTGTATACATTCTAATTTCCAGAAATACCACAGTAAGACCATAGTACAATATTTATTTACATGTTAGTAGTACCAGCTCTACCAGGTAACAGAGACAGCTATCATCTACATACACAATATTAAGTTATATATGTATATACACAAAGGTATCAAATGACAAAGTGAGTTAGGCGCTGAAATGCTAGAAGCTTGTGCAAATCAAAAGTCCAAACCACCTGTGCCTGTCCACTTCTTTACTTGGAATACTTTTGTACATATATTATTCTAGCTCTTGTTTTCTACTATAGAAATAGCTTATAGAAGATGGTGTACATTCCTCAGCAATCTGATCTAATACCCTTGCAACGAAACAAATTTTCTTCTTGTAATGGGCAGGCATGTTTCCATTTTCCATTTTCCATCCTCATCACTTCATCGTCTCCTCCCTCCTTCTCCTGAATTCCTCTTATGTCTTTGTTTTCTATTCCAGGCACACACACACACACACACACACACACACACACAATTAGCCAACTGCCCGTCAAGAATGATGGGGGGAGGTGGGGAGCAGGCAGGGACAGTGCCTCATGTCCCTCCCTTCTGGGCCCACTCCCTGCTTCCCCCCTGCTGCTTGGGGTCCGGGCCTGGGCCCAATGTGTGTGGTGTGGGGGAGAACCGGGCCCAAGGGTGGGGAGAAGCTGGCTCGCTGTGGCGGTAGGGGGGAGAGGTGGGGAGAAGTGGGCCTAGGCTGACGCAGCAGTGGTGGGAGTATGGGAGGAGCAGGCTCAGGGCCGATGCAGGGGAGGGAGGTGGGGGAGGAGTGGGCCTGGGCCCGAGGAGGGGAGGAGGGCTTGCCTCCCCCATTCCATCTGCTTCATTGCCACCACCACTGGGGAGCAGGGCAGGGGGGGCGTGGCCAGCTGTGCTGGCCTTGCTCCCCCCGCCCGCTCTGTCCGCTGTGTCCCTGCCTTCGTGGCGGCACTCTGCTGCACTGCCACCTCCTGTCCCAATGCTGTATTTGCACTCTGATTAGCTGTTTTAGTCAGCCAGTCAGAACGTGAATAAAGTATAATGGATAGACATACAGATTAAGGCTTTTATTATATATATATATAATCCTCAACTGGTATAAATCAGGGCAGATCCATTAGCCCTAAGAGAATGATGCTATTCTACATGACCCAAGCAACTGGCCTATGGGTTTGTCACAAAGACTCCTGTCAGATTGAGGAATATATTTGCTCATTAGCATAGCAGTTCACAAGAACCAATTCTAAGAGCAAAATCCATGGAAGGGAATGAAAGTTTTGTCACTGATGTGAACAGGACTGTGATTTCAGCATAATTGGGTGTGTTATCACTGTTTAACCCAGAACCAAAAATTAATTTTCTAGAAGTAATAAATTGCTGCTTCCCTCCAATGCAAAAAATAATAATTCAAAGTCAATCTTTATTATTTAAAAATGGGAGAAGAACTCATTTCTAAGACAAAGAGACCAGTGTTTGCTGGTATTTCCAGACATCTTTGCTCAAAGGGGACCTTTGTCTGCATAACATGGAAAAGTTTAGTACAAAAAAACTGAGCAGACCTTTGCTAGCCATAGTGCACCCCAAAAACCAAGCCTTGTTATCTAGAGGTGCAATCTTTGTAATAACCAAAGTACCCTTAAGTTAGTTGGAAAATTCCCAAAACTGGTTCAGGGGTTTTGTGAGGGTAGGAATTGCCCTCTCCCAATTTGTTCCCTTCTTAATTAAATGATTTACAAAGATATTAAGTTCTATCTCCTGGGACTACAGTTCCTAGTAACATCATTCAAGACTTCTCAAATAATATCTTTTTAACTGAGACATGTCAATTGTTAACCATTTGGTGCCATGTCTGTTTTTCTACATAGCACAATCTTGCTATGGCTGAACTTTGCTTATTCAAGTTTGCTTGTTTTTTTCCCCTCACATACAAAGTGCATAGGGATAGATAGATAGATAGATAGATAGATAGATAGATAGATTTTTTTTCACCATGCTGTGCTGTTAGTTTACCTGTTGCACTTCATTGTCCAAAATGATTGGATGCTTTCACTTTCTGGTTATCACAATGCTTTCCATTTCAATTTTGATATTCACAAAGTTCAGCTAGGATATAACTATGCTGTCTGTTTTGTCCAGGCAGATTTCTCCACTCTGGTAAAGTCTTATTGATTTCAGTGGGACTCTGCTCTGATGCCTAGGATCTGTCCTCAGACAGCAGGAGTAGAGCTATAATTCAGGAAATATCCAGACTTTCAGGTTCCTATTTAAAGCAACCCTCAAACTTTGGACCAGTACAATACCCATTCATTGAGGCCAAAGGTTCATCAGGATTTCAGAAAGTATTAAACATTTATTTGGATGACAAAAAATATCCAGAACTATGATAAGGAAGCTTGATTTCATGGCATAAGCCAACCATTCACTATTAGTATTAGGAGGAAACTTGTCCTGAAGGAAGACCCTCCTATAATTGTCTGCTTCAGAATTAATTTTTTGTGGGCATCTGGGTACAGGCCATTATAAAAAAAAAAGCTTTTTGGTCAGTATTTCTCAACCTTTTTGGACTCAAGGCACCCCTCAGGAAATCCAGCTCTTGGCTTTCATTTTTTTTTCTGATGATGGAAAAACAATACAGCTATTGTTTCTGTTGCAAAAAAGGCAGAAGGAGCACAGCAAGTCAAAATGTTTTGATACTATAGATTTATGGATTTGACTATGGATTTGACACGCTAGATTTATGTTGTGAATCATGGGCAGGTGTTTGCCCACCTAACAGTGATAATATTAAGTAATACCTTTAAAAGAATCTTACAACATCCTGGTTGAGAACCACTGAACTAGGTAAACAACTGGATAATTACTATGTTCCACTGAAGTCAATAGGAGTCTTTCCACTTACATCAGTGGGCTTGGGTCAGGCACTGAGGTTCATAGTCTCTTCTAAAACTGGTATCAGAGAAGCAAATGACCATATTCTAAATAAATGTATATCCTTAAAAAGAGAGTCATTCCATTATTTTTGGAAATAGACTAAGCTGAAGTTTGAATTTTGAGTCAATTATAATGATTCATTCTAAATATGAACTTGATTCATTCTAAAGGAAATTTATGTGCTTCATGGAATAAAATGTTTCTTGGAATCATGATATTCAGATCTAGACTTAATTCACTCATGACTAATTCTTATTGCTGTCTGTGGGATACATAATGAGGAAACAATTTGAGTTAAATGCAAAACAAACTTGAAAAAAAAACAAATCTCGCAGAGCAGCCCTGTATGGGGAAATAAAAAAAGAAAAAGGTTGGGAAGTGCAGAGTAGAGTAGAGTAGAGGAAGAAAGAAAAATTATTGGTGACTTGATTTATAACTCTTGCAAAATTAGCTTGAATTAACTAAAAGTATGAATTCTAAGGCTAGGGATAGAAATTACACATAAAGTGATCGTAAACCAGTTCAAATCTGTAACACAACAGAAGTTCAGTGCACATAAGCCACTTTCAAAATGGCTAAAACCAATTTACGATAAACCTGAATGGAGGTAGTATCAGACTTAGCTGATTTAGGTGAAATAAGTTTATTGAACTTCTGCCCCAGATCCCTTCCAGATTTAAGTTAACTCACAGTCCCCCAACATCCCAGGATGCTTTGCACCTTCCCCACAACCCCTCCCCTTCGCAAGGTGGGTGGGCTAGCTTTGGCCCAAGTTGTCTTGTCCAGCCCAGCAGGAAGGCAAGCTCTAGTGCCCCATGACTTCTGGACTAGGCCACTGCAGGTATGTGGGGCATTTCCAGAAACAAAAGTGAATGCCTGTTCACTTGTTTATTGATTCAATCAGACTATCCTGTGAAGATTGAATCAATTCAGCCTCAGGCTTTTTTACTGTCTGTACTTAGTAGGCCTGTGTGAAGCGGCTAGTATTTGCTTCAGATTCGGATTTGGCCGATTTGGAGGACAGTGATTTGATTCGGTGATTTGAATCACTGTCCTGAATTGATTTGGCCAAATCTGATTTGAATCACACAAGCTCCATCCCCTGCCCGCTCTCCCAGCCCCGCCTGCCCTAGCTCCCGGCTCTTTGAAAATAAAAAGCCCCCATACACCGGCTGCTGCCAGGCAGTGGGGTGATCCCCACTGCCCCCCACTGCCCCACACCACATGAGGGGGCTCTGCCATGAGCCTCCGGCCCCCACCCACTCTCCCAGCCCCACCATGGCTTCCCTGCCCACCCCAGCTCCGGCCCTTTAAAAAAAACAAAAACAAAAAAGCCCCCACTCACCAGCTGCTGCCTGGTTTGGGGGGGGCATCCCTGCTGCCCTCCACAGCCCCACGCCACATGAGGGGCTCTGTGTGAGCCCCCTGAAGCCCTGAGCTGCTGCAGCAGCGAGTGAGCCCGGGGATTGTTTTGTTGTTGTTTATTTTCTTAAAGGGCCAGGAGCTGAGAGAGAGGGGGAAGGTCAGAGGACTCATGACAGAGACCCCCATGTGGCATGGGGGCAGTGGGGGGCAGTGGGAATTGCCCCCTTGCCAGGCAGCACCTGGTGTAGGGACTT
>NW_005842127.1:2063969-2070514 GCF_000455745.1 Alligator sinensis | reverse complement strand
GAGAGTGGGCAGGGGCCAGGGGGGCTGGGGAGGCAAGCAGGGGATGAGCCCCGGTGGGGGTCTCTCCATGGTCCCCTCCTCCAGCCCAGCCTCCCCTGGCCCCTACTTACCAGCTTGGACTCCGGGTCCAGCTCTCTGCTGCAGCGGACGGGGACTGCCCGAATCACCAAAGCTCTCTGAATCTTATCTGAATCTATTTGGAGAGCTTCAAATTGATTTGGACCTTTGAATTGGTCCCCTGATTCGATTCGGATTTGGAGATTCGGCCACTGAATCAGGCTGAATCTCCTCCGAATTGAATCAGTACGTGAAGCTTCGCACAGCCCTAGTACTTAGCAAAATTGGGTTAGTTAAACCACATTAAGCCCCAAAATGGACATGCACCTTCAGAATTAAAACAGCCTTAATTTGGTTTAGTGTATTCACTCCCAGATTCAATTAAACTCAAAATAAAGCCAGTTTAATCCTGAATGAGTATGTCTACACAGGGCTGTAACAGTTTAATTAATCTCCTTCAAAAAAAAATTCAGATTCGTTTTCCTGCCTATATAAATAAGCCCTGAGTGATCACATTTAAACAAAGGATTTGACTGAACAAAATATCACAGGAGAAGACAAGGTTGAGAAAAACTGGGAGATTCTACAGACAAAAGGTGTTTTATTTCAAATGGTTGACTAAATTCAATTTTCAAAATCTTACTCAAGCTATGAAATGAGGAGCCTGATTTTCAGCATGGGATGAGTAATTATCAGTTCCCCTTGAAGTTAACCTTTTTCTAGATGTTCAGGCTATCTACTCAAAAAGCTACCTATTGCTTTAGAAGACATAACTTTAGAAAATTTCCTGTGTATTAGGAAGTCTGCCTTTGCTCTACACAGCTGCTAATCTAGTACAAATATCTTTATGAATTGAGTGTGGTACATAGGAGACTCTTAAAAGAAGTGCAGCCTTTTTAAAAAGATTCCTCTCTCTAATTAAGATCAGTGAAAGCAGTTGTCAAAATGGGTCAGACAGCATTCTTTTTGTTGTTTGCAGCAATCATAGTTGATACTGTATGCTGACATAAGCATCCACATGTGTTCATATAAGCCACACAGGAAAAAAAACAAGACAACCATCTCTTTCAAATGTATGAGGTTTCTTTTTACACTCCAAATTGCAACAGGTTATGTTCTGAACATTTGATATTTTTATACAGTCAAAAAGAACCTGTCCTTTTACTCATTTCTACACTGACATATTAAAAAAGTTCTGAAGGAAAATATTAATATAAACTGGCCCAGAGAGACTAGCACTGGATATTCTGGGACCCACCAGTACCCTCTAGTGTACTTGTTTAGCAGAAAGCCCCCTTTTCCTCTTGCCTGCATTTGCTCTCCCCTCTTTGGATATGTTTCTCCTCTTCTACCTTTTCTTCCTTCCTCTTTCTTTCACTATAAGATAAGGAATTGTGTTTTAAAGTTTGTATGTGTGTATTTTGTATCTCCCCTTGTATTTTGGTATTTTTATCTATTTGTGTGCCATGGCATTACTTTTGTAGCTTATATTTTATACTCTTCACCTTTTAACTAAATGTGTTTTAGTTTTAGAACCTACACCCTTTTAGTTTTAGAAGTAAGTTGTACACTGTAACAATGTTAACAAGGGCAGGAATCAAACCACCGCTTCCCTGTATCAGGCAGGCCCCTGAAAGAGCGAGTGAATCAGTGATTGAATGCATAACACAGTAGCAGGCAGCAATTAACACCTAGGGAAACTGCAGATCAACCAACGGAAGAAATCAATAGGAGACAATGTAGCAACCGGGAATTCTCTAAACTACACTGTTCAAGGGCTAGAAGCCCCAGTCTGATTTAATCAATGCCGGGGACCAACTTTTGGGGCTGAATATCTCCAGATCGACCGCTCAGAGCCCTATTCAAAATTCATCAACGGACTCCCAAACCTGCACGTACATGCGGACAACCCCTGGGGCTGACAGATGCCATCCAGTAGCCACCGAGGGGAAGTCCCACGAGGGTCAATGACCCCTAGATTGGGCAAACCTGAAAACTGGGGAGTCACCAAAGTCTGCCAAGGACAGATAAAAAGCAGTGAAAAGTGACCCTCAGCAGCACCTTCTTGATCTGCAACTTGACCAGCACCCGACCTGTCCAGCCAGAAGGACCAGCCGGCGACCCCCTTCTGGAGGATAACACCACACTGGAAGAAGCCTCGACTGGCCATCAATGGCAGACTCCAGCACCTGTGGGATAGGTATACCTGACTCTTGTAACTCACTACTGTGTGTCTGTGTGTGTGTGTGGGGGGGGGGGACCAGCCCCAAGGTTTATGATTTGACTTCATTACAGTGTTTCAATCCACCTAATAAACCAGAATTTTAAGGATCCTGAGTTGGACATTTGTAGCCAACACTTGCTATGCCTGAAAGAAACGTTTATGTCTATTGGGATCTTTAATATATATATTTTGTTCAAAATTTTGCAAGGATGCAGATTATTCCAGTCACTAGTTCCCCAAAAAGCATTTTTACCACTTATTCAGTCACTTACTCCTGAAGGTAGCAATGGGACCATGTGTGTCAAAAAGCTAAGCTGTGCCCACAGCAATATGCATTGCAATGGAATTTTTGAGGTTCCTGAATGACACTTTAGTTGCAGATCGTCTGCGCATAAACCTCTCTACTCATTGTATCTCCCCTAACTCCTTCCATGTCATTGCAGCAAAATAGCACTGTTTCATTTCAACTTCCTTTTAGCCATTCTGAAGGGACAGCATTTCATTTTGCTGTTTCAAAGTGCTGTTCCATTTTGTTTTGTTGAAACTGTTTCACTGTTTTGATGCATTTTGCCCATAGGCTATAATGGTGAATCACAAAAATGCCTATAACTTTGTCCTTTCTTTCCTGATTTGAATGAAAAAAACAGGGATGGTAGCCCCTGCTGTGGCCAAAAGGCCTGTCAAGTTCCAAGAAGATAGGTACAGGGGTTTATGGGAAACTGCACCTTAAACTGTTCAGAGCAAAACTTGTGTCACTTGTAAGAGTGAAGGCACAGGGGGGTGAAAACAGCAGGCTTGGTAGCTCCTGCTGAGGCCACAAAGCCTGCCGAATTTCAAGGAAATAGGTACAGGGGTTTCTGGGAAACTGCACCTCAAGGTGCTGACTAGCAAAACTCATGTCACGTATGTGTGTTAAGGCAGAGCAGGGGAAAAACAGCAGACATGGTAGCCCCTGCTGAGGCCAAGAAGCCTGCCAAACTTTCAAGGAGATAGGTGCAGGGGTTTCTGGGAAACTGCACTTTGTCACAGAGTAGGGTCTCCAGAGATGGCCGCTATACCCCTAGGGCCCTGTGACCGTGCCAGCGCTGCCCTGCGGACACCTTCTCTTCTCACCTGCCACCACATCTTGTTGGAAAAGATAATAGGGAGGCTGCCCTCAAGCTGCAGCTCTGTCACAGTCCTAATGAACCCCACTAAACACTGTAGGTTCTTGGAACCCCAAGGGGACACATGAAGACTTATGGGCTAGATGCATGGCTCCAACCACTGTCTGCAAGGCATGATATACTGTCATGCCTTGCAGACAGCATATCAATATTGTCTCTTTAATGAGGTCTCAGTCTCACTCTACCTTGTATTGTTGCTGGGCTCTCTATGCCCCTGTTGCTGTGCCTTCACTGGTGCTGGGGCCTCTACATGACACAGTAGTGTGCCCCAGTGAAATCTCCTCCTCCTCTATAGACTCAGCTCAGTCTACCACTTTAAATAACAACAGGTAAGTAAGCAGCACAATAGCACTAGCATCTCAAGCAGCCAAACTGTCAACACAGCCTTTCCTTTCCTGCAGGAGATTCTTCTCCAGCAGCTGCCAGAGAACTCTCCCTGCCAGCCCCAGCCCTGAGGCTTAGATGTGCCCAGGGCCCTGCCTCCTTCCAGTCAGCTGACTGGGGACAGGTGCTAGGGGTGTAGGTTGTAGCTGTGTTGGTCTAAGGACATGACAGATAAGTTTTGTTGGGTCAATCTGATACCTTTTAGTAGATCAACTGAATAGTTGGAGAAACATCTCTTAGCAAGCTTTCGGGTTGAAACCACTTTTCACAGATGAGCCTATGAACTTCCCTTCATCAACTCACTGGATACCGAAACTCATGGACTCAATATAGACATTGGAATTATGACACATCTGCCAGACATCTAACTCCTCAGGTACCTCTCCACTTTTACCTGCGCTACTACATCCCCCTCCCTACCCCCAGCACCCCAGCCTGTCCCTCACCCCCTGACACCTCCATTTCCATTTTCACTGACTGGCTTTCTTGCCTGCATTGCATGCCATCCTCTGACTTCTTTACTATTCCTTCCATCCAGGAACAGCACACAAACCAACTGCAAGTGCTTCCTCAGCCTGACAAAGGGTTTTTCAACCCAAAAGTTGGCATCCCAGGCAGCTAAGCTGAGCTCATCTGCAGCCTCACAACTCCACTGCAACCAGTAAACCTCAGGCCTGTCAAAGATGTGATGGGTCTGGGATTTCCCCAGCCTGGATTGTGTGTGTGGTGGCTAGAGATTATATGGCACCTCCTACCCGCCTTTCACCAGGAAAATCCTTGGTCCTGGCATTTGCTGGGGCTTCCACATCACCAGCAGTCCCACCAGGCCTCCCGACCCTGGCAGGGTGCAGTTTTAGTGGTTATGCCTAGGACCTGGGGTCTTCTCCTTCCCATAGCCCCTGCCCATACCTCCAAGTTTGTCCTGGCACAGGAGCTCAGCAGAGACATGTTCTTTCCCTGCTGGCTAGTGATACAGTGAGTGCCCCCTCCAGCTCTGAGTGTGGGGTACTAAATGGTTGTGAAATCCAAAGATAAAAAAGAACAAGGAAGTGTGAATGGAGTTAGAAAGGTGGCACTCACTCCATCTGCATGTGCAGCTTAGGGAACCCCAGGAGATGGCGGTTCACCTTCAGGAACACCAGCTGCTCCACCAAACCAGGACCCAAGCAGGTGTGGTGGGGTGTCACTACATCACCAGCAATGCTGAACACAATCTTGCTTGGAACAGTGGACAGGACAGGTGTTCCCAGCCAACCGTGGCCAGATCCGGCCACATCTGGCTGTGGCTTGACCAGTAGGCCAAGGGGTCACACAGCAGTTGCTCCATATCCTCAGCAAGATAGGCAGCCACCAAGGCCCAGGACAGTGGTTCCCAGCCACCCGTGGCCAGATCCGGCCACATCTGGCTGTGGCTTGACCAGTAGGCCAAGGGGTCACACAGCAGTTGCTCCATATCCTCAGCAAGATAGGCAGCCACCAAGGCCTGAGCGCTACCTGCCTGATGGTGGGATCTGCTGCCTCTGGACCCCACCATGAAAACCATGCCCTTGGCCCATACTGGCAGCACCTGTGTTAGAGGAGGAAACTGCCTGGTGGATGGCGGGCTAGCATGGGACAGTGGATCCCCATCTTCCATGTCCCCCCACCTCCACCCTTCTTCCTTCCTGACTCTGTTCACCAGCACCTCCATCCAGTGATGCAGGGTTTTGCTGCTGCATACGCAGATGCTCTCTTTCACCCTTGGGTCACACATGGTGGCTAGCACATGGACCATACTGAACCTCAAGGGACCACACTGTTTCCTGATGCCCTCCTTCAGCCTCTTCACCAGTGCCTGCATGTCTGGTGACAGCAGCTTGCCCCAGCCAATAACATTGATCCCCTGGAACTTCCCCATTTGTTTCTGAAGTTCCCTCACTACAGAGGTCACCTGACTAAGGAGGGCATCAGCAGTACTGAGGGTCTTGGTGACCTCAAGAAAGGGGTTGAGGACCACCAAGACCTGGGAGGTGGCATCCCACTTAGCTCTGTTCAGATCCCAATCTCGCCGAATAAAATCAGCAGATCCCAATCTACCCGAGCAAGGCCATCTCATGAAAGGCCTTCTGTTGCTCCACCAGCCTCTTGAGCATTAGGTATGTGGAGTTCTACCAAGGCTCCACATCCTATATGATTTTGTGCTGCAAGATGTTCATCTCTACCTGTTTGTCCCACAGCATCTTGCCCCCTTCCCCTGATGCTCTGGTGGAAGTAGCCTGCCACCTTCCTGCATTTCAAAATGAGCTTGCTGGTGGTGCTAGTGCCATCACTGGCAGTCCTGTCGCCCTTCAAGGCATCCCTGACAATGAGGTGGAACTTGTGTGCCACACAGTGGATCCCAACAAAGTTGGCATCATAGACTGCCTTGACTACATTGGCCCCATTGTCGGTGACTATGAACCCGCGGGCGAGCTCACCCTGCCCAACAAGCCACCCCTAAATCAAGCAGGTCATGACCCCCATGGCCTCAGTTGCTGTGTGGGATTCATCCATCATGTCGGTTTGAAGGAGAGCCGACCGACTGTCTGACTGGTTGCACCAGTGCCCTGTGAGGGAGAGGTAGGTGTGATCTCCACCCCAGTTGCTCCAGATGTCCGAGGTGAAGTGTAAGGCCACCTGCGGACCTGCCTTGTGCAGTTCCTCCCTCAAGTACTCCATGTATGCCTCCTGCAGGG
>NW_005842127.1:2057684-2063959 GCF_000455745.1 Alligator sinensis | reverse complement strand
GCTGAAGGTGGTGCATGCAGGCACTTCGTATGATGTGGCTATGAGTGCCAGGAGCCGCCTGAACCCTGGTCACTCAACAAAGCGTCTGTTCTCAGCATGCCTCTTGCCCTGTCTCAAACTGTTTTTAGATGCGGCAAGAGGCACGTGTGGGCTCATCTTGACACACCCCATGAGATTCTTTTGGTCCAATCCTCCAATTTGTCTAGGGTGTGGTTATTCATGCATTTACATATGTCTGTCATTGCATGGCTATGATAGTTTTATTCTACAGTAACTCTGTTTTTCAAGGAATTATAATACAAATATAAGAATTACCCTAGGCTAAAATATAGCATGCTGGCTCTCAGACTGTAAGTAACATTTTCGTGTCATCCCAATATTACCTTAAATTGAGGTAAAATATTACCTTACCAGAGGTAAAACAGTATTATGACATGAAACACTTTTTGGGGGTCTTAAAAAATTCACAGACTGCAACATCAAAGTGTATATGCTACCAGCTAATGTTATTCTCTGCTGCATTTCTTTTCTGATTGAATCCACTCCCATTGATGCAACTAATAAACCATTATGGTTTGTTCTGTTGGTAATCCACAGGCTCAGGGAATGTATCATAAAATTCCCTTAAGAGCATTCTCCTTGTCTTTTTTTTTGTTGCTGTTGAGATTTCTAAAGCAGCAATTACAAAGCCTAATAATTATATTTTGGAAATACTGAGGGCTTGATTTAGTATGATTACAAAACAGGAAATTTAGACTTTTATATTCATCCTCTTGTGCCTAATTAGTGCAGCACATGCAAGGCCTGGTCGGAGGATAAAGGGCAAGCCAGAAGCTTCCTCCTTTTATGTGTGTAAGGGAGCCCTTCCTGAAAGTCCCCACACTCCAAAGAGCATGTAGTCTACTTGCTGCAGCTTTCCTCTGGAAGCAGGACACGGAAAAAGACGCTCAGCCGTGGCTCTATCATATACTGACTTTCTCCACCATCTACTGCTCATGACATAAGTCCCAGGGCTAAAGCTCTAGAGCATAATCTTCCAGATATTTCTTCCATTGATGGACTACGGTACAGCTGAAAATCTAGTCTTGCATACATAATCAGGCACTGATCTAAACTAAAACCCTAGAGTCAAACAATGATGGGGACATGAAGGGAAGGTCTTGTGAATCCAGGTTCACATTGAGATGCATCTGGGTCCTACTTGCCTTAACAGGTGGAAGCAAACCACTAACTAGAATTTGCTCGACTACTGATAGTTTGCTTGAATCTTGATCCATATTTTCTAGGCCCTGGTACATATTTGAAAAAGCCTAGGATTGGGAAGATGTGGAAAGAGTTTGGGGTCAATTAAGGATGAGTGGAAACAAAGAGGATCCACCAAAAATAGGATGTGGGAGTGAAGAAAGGAGAAAGTCTGTGCAGGGGGACAGAGTCTATCCTGAGTTTATTTAAAAGGCCAGATTTTGGGATCACTCTTTGCATAGACATGTGGGGAAATGCTGCAGGTGAAGCAACTGTCTAAGAAAAGCTTCACACACCCAGTACAGGCAGTGCAGGTAACCCCATCCATTATTAGTAACTAAGACTTCCCATGAGGCCTTGCTCTTAACTACCAAGTTTTGAGTTTTTAGGTTGCAGTTCAGCATAGCAAGTATCTGACTCTGATTTTTTTAAATTTATTTTTTAACTTCAGCCCAGATGGGTTGGTTGTTTCAGAGAATGAGCTTGCTGGGGGCGCCATATTTTTCTTCTACGTTAAAACAATTCTAGTGACCTTTTCTTTAAATAGCTCTAGCAAGTTATAATTTGAAGCAAGGATCTGGAAACTTGGCCAAGGGATAGATTTCAGTTCAAAAGTGTGTTTGTCACTGAAAAATCAGTCCTAATATGAGAGAGGCAAGAATCCTTGTGGATGATATCTATATTAGGGTATATATATTTATACCCTAGTATAGATATAGGCAAGCTTTTAGGAATCACAGTACCCTTTCTCAGGCCTCACAATTTCACCTCAGCACTATCTTAATATGACCAACTTTTAAGCCTTTTGAAGAATCAAAAGTCAAACCAGTTCAGCAAAGATTGCTTAGTCGTCCAGAGCTAAATGCCCTCGAGATTCTGCCTGTACTGCTTAAGGCCACAATCTTGAACTGAGATCAAGGAAACTCTCATGTGCTTTCAGTGACCCTAAGGCTGTCCCCTATGTGTTGTTCATGGACCATTTATTCATATCTGTACAAAAACATGGCTCTGCACCTCCACGCACTACAGCTAAGGACCATGATCTCTAGGGTATTCTGTTGTCCCACACAAAGGTTGAAAAATCTCTAGAGCTTGTTTTCTTCCCACACCCCAATACTTAGCACCAGCAGTTGGAACTGAAGTCTATGGGAAATTCAGGTGCACAGCATCTTTGAAAATCAGGCTTTTAGCATATGAACTGACAACTAAACACCACTGTCCCTAACAGTAGGAAGGGACTGGTTTATCAGAGGGCACAGCGTGGTTTTAAATATTTCCTCAATTCCTACATATTTTCAAGGTGAGTACCACATATGTAATGCGTTCTTTTGAAACATATTTATCTTTTTATTCCACTTTTTCTTCCACCTACTTCTTTTTCCATATGTCCCCTTTCCTCAGACTTCCTGGACAGCCCGCATTCAGAGGGAGATTACCTACACAGTATAATTTACTGTGTGACAGAGAGAGCTTCTTTATGGCACTCTTTCATTAAGCCACATGAAGCACAAGTAAGTATAGGGTATATAGAAGAACAAACTAATGCAAGGGCATTGAACTGTGACAGTACTGTAACTTAACTGCTCAGAGCCTTTTGGATAAAGTGGGATATAAATCTATCTGTCTGTCTGTCTGTCCATACATATATATTTATGTGTATGTGTACGTGTATATAGATATACACACAAACACACACACACACACACACACACACACATGCACACACACGGTGTGTCTACATGAGACATTCTGCTGTGGAGTAGACGAATCTATTGCAGTAAAGCATCACATCTAAACATGCACACATTTACTGCACAGCACATTAGTCAACTGCACTGTTGGCTACTAACTTTAAATACAGGTTGTAAACTAACTGTGCAGTGGATACTGTGCAGTAGCACATGTGTAGATGCTGACCGGGAGCAAATTTGCTCCTGGTCAGCCCCAACACTAGGGGAACTCCCCCAGTCCTGGCACTGCTTAGCTCCTGGCTTCCCCCAGGTGCTGAGAGTCAAGCAGTGCTGGGCTGGGGTAGTCCTCTGCTTCCCCACCCCACCCAGGACTGGCTGGGACAGCTCCTGGACAGCCCCTGGCTGTGCAGCAAAGCCTTGTTAGGCACACACTTGTCCCCTCATGCAGGGGACTGCGAGAGCTCTGTAGCCACAGCTCTGCCCACTCACCATCCCCCCGCTCTCCCCACTGATCCATGCTCCAGCCGCTCGCCACCCACCCCCCAGTACAGGCCCCACACAGGCTGATATGTCCCAGGCCCCATACACCCCTAAGGTTGGCTCTGCAGCTCTGTACCGGGCTGCTCCCACTGGGAGCAGATCTACTCCCAGGGAATGCTTACTGTGCAGTGTTTTACTGCGTGGGAAGCCTTTATAGCATTAATAGCATGTGTAGACACATTCCTACACACATAGATATGCTTTGCTACTTGTATATCTTGAGTTCTAGAAGTCCTTAGCTTCTCTATGGCATAGTTCAGCCATGGAATATATGCCCTTGTCATCTGAAACTCGAATGCAGTGATTCTCAGCCAGGGTGCCACAGCACCCTGAGGTTAGCTTGAGATCCTTTCAAGGGTGCCATAGGGTGCCACTCAGTGTTAGCACTGTTAGGTGTGCAAACATAATTCACAATATAATCCCAGAGGTTTCAAGTAGGAATCCCTGGGATTAAAAGTATTCTGACCTGTCTTTCTGAGTTCTTTGCAATAGAAAAAAATTGCCCTATTATATTTTGTAGTCAAAAACTGAGGAAAACTAAGAGCTGGCATTTTCCAACTGTTGTCTCACTATTCTAGGGCTTCATAACCATGTGAGGGAGATCCAGTCTATGCTTTTGAAAAACTCAGTGCAAAGATTATGAAGGAGAGTGAATTTAGTTTGCAGTTTATGTCCTAGCATCAGGTACAAGTTCTGCAATAAGGCAACATTGCAAAGCACTCCAGCATGCGCATAAACTTAGATATGCAAGAAGTTCCACTGAAGGAAGATGCAAGAAGTTCCCAGTAACATACTGTAAACAAAGGCTGAGAAAACTCTCCTGTAGATTTCCTTAAAGGTTACACTGCAGCTGCTAATTCTTTTGTTCTACCATTTGCCAGATGCTTTTTATTTTCACTCTGTCATTTTTCTGAGTGTCATGGTCAGTGGGCAAGTGTAGAATTCTGCCCTGTGTGAATCACTCTTCCCATAGCAAATTATTCTTGGATGAGATTTATTGGCCACTGCTTTTCCTCCTTTCAACCTCTATCAGCATATGTGCTGCTTTACAAACAGGAACAGTACGCTAGCCCAGGGAGCTTCTACACCAACACAGACATAAGTAGCAAACTTCAGACCCACTCTCTTCTCCAATGGGTGGGGCAGGGAAAGACAGAGGAATTATGGTGCTGCTAACCACCTGCTTGGCTTTGTCGGAGATCAGAGCAGCGCCGGCAGCTGCTTTCTGACCGCCCCCATCAAGCGATGACGAACGAAGCGCGCCGAGAACGGACTATCGAGCCTGCAGGGCTTTATTACGTCAAAATTAACGATGACGGGGAGAGATTGACAGCTGATCAGACCGTCAATCTACTCTGGTGATGGACTCAGGTCTCTCCTCAGAGGTTTCTCCGGGGTTCTCCGACTGGGTGGAAGTTGTTAAACTATTTATAGACAGAGGTGTCTGATAGAGATGCCCAATGATGAACCGTTACGTGGAATCTTTAATTTTCTGGCAAGCAGCAGTTCTTTGCGCTCTCAGGTTGCTATCAGGTTACAAGGTAGTGGGTTAGGTTTTTTGCCTGTTACATATGAGGTTACGATGAGGGGCTTACGCTTGTTTCTTGACCAATTGCAGGGATTTATGGCAGGGTTCCCCTTTCACCCTAACCAGTCTTAAGTTTCATTTCTTGTTTGTGACGTGGGCATAAATTATATACAGCTCTCCGCCAGGATTTTGTTTCAGGAGTTTCTGGCAAGAATTTCTTTTAACCCTTAGCTGACTACTTGAATGGTATCTCTTGCTAGTGGCATGGGCACTGATTAACTGGGTTGTGACAGGCTTTCTTTCTTTTCCTTTGTGAGATCGTGAGAAGAAACGAATGGAAGGGACTTCTAGTGGCTGAGACAGGAATACTCCTGATCTTAAGAAGAAGGCAGAAGAGGAGAGCTATCAAGATAATGAAAGAGGCATGCTAAGATTTTGAGCATTGTGGTTGTCCTCATCTGAAAACTGAGATGGCTGAACTAGCAGGACCCCTTGCCAATCTAACAGCATCCTTGGCTCTGATTCAGCCAGTCACTTATTCATGCGTCTAATCTTAAAACTTCAGAACATGCCTTTAGCACAAAGGCCTACAGGTTTGCATGGTTTTGTTTTCTCTCCAGGTCCCTTGCATTGGAGACTACAGCATTTTGTTATGTCCTTTCCTTTCCTTTCCTTTCCTTTCCTTTTTATGTGTGTGTGTGTGTGTGTGTGTGTGTGTGTGTGTGTGTGTGTGTGTGTGTGTGCTGTTTGGGAGTAAACAGGTAAATAATTATACTTGAGAGATGGGGGAATGCTTACCATAAAGCATACTTGGGCCTGGTGTCAGCCTGCTTCCCTAATCCGGTTTCTGCACAGTGGGCTTGCCCATAATGAATATTTATTATTCGAGGAGGCCTTTCAAAAGAACAAAAGTTTTAGTGCATGCAGCACCAAAATATACCCGTGCCCTTTAAGTGAAGACCTGATAAATAATTAACCCTTGAAAGGACTAAACTTCCAAGTCCACTCACAGGCATATAAGATTCTAAATTAGTATGGTTCACCTGAATGGCTAGGGTAAGTCAGTGCTGCCATGTAGGGCTGTGCAAAATTTCGACAGGCGTTTCGTTTCAAAGCTGTTTCAGCACATTTCAAGCTCAAAACAGCAACATCAAAATGAAACGAAAGGCTCTGAAACAGCTTCAAAACGAAACGAGGGCACTCAAAATGTTTCAAAATTTTCAAAACATTTCAAGTTTTGAAGCCGGGCTTGCTTGCAGCTAAACAGAAAGTAA
>NW_005842127.1:2053897-2057573 GCF_000455745.1 Alligator sinensis | reverse complement strand
GGAAAGGACTGCTCTGACATTTACTGTGTAGCTGGCCAGTGACTGTGATCCTTCCCTGAAGTCCCTTCCAATCCCAGTGCTTTGGGGGAGGGACAGAAAAACAGCATAAAAATCATGGTTTAAACTAAGCTTTCTCTGTGCCTTGGGGTCAGCTTACTGAGCTGTGTCTTTCAGCAGCTCAGCACCATTGGAAAGGCTATAACTTCCTACTTGTTAGCCTGCTCCTAGAAAGTGGGATCCAATACCTTTTACTTTCTTAATACCCTTTTTTATTATATTAATTCCTTTTAATTTATTTCTCCCCCAAAATCCTCTTTTTGTTTTTGTTAGTCTATTTTGATTTTTTTTCCCCAGAAAAGAAATCTGTGATTTCTCTCAGTGTGCATTCCATTCACTGTGCACGGAAGCATATAATACTGTATATTATGATATAGAATGTATACAGGAATACATACATACATTTATATAATTCATTTATTACATAAATACATTACATAAATACAAATATACAATTATCTACATATATTACATAAATACAGATTACATTACAGAAGAACACACAGATTTTCCAGCACACCAAACACACTATGAAGCATGCTGGAGAGGCAGCTGGCAAGCCTTCAGGGAGGGGTGGAAGAGGGGGTAGAGGGAGAGCTGTAAGTCCCCCCCCCCCCTGCAAACTGAGATGCAGCCTCTTTCCTACAACTAGCAGGCATGAGTCTTCTGGTTCTACTGGCAGCAATGAGAGGGGAGCAGTGCCAATGTCTGAGTCTGCATCCTCTCCAGTAGCAGCAGCCATAACCCCCACCATGACAACAAAGCAGCACCAGCATGACAGTCTCCTCCATCCCCATTTCACTTCCCAACCTAAGCCTTCTAGTGTCAGAGGAAGAGCTGGATCTGAATCTGGATCTGAGTGCCCTAGCAAGGGAAATCTACACCCCTAGCACCTGTCTCCGGTCAGCCCTGGGCACATCTAAGCCCCAGGGCTGGGGCTGGCAGGGAGAGTTTCTGGAGAAGAAGCTCCTTCAGGAAAAGAAAGAAAGGCTCTGTGACAATTTGGCTGCCTGAGATGCTAGTGCTACTGTGCTGCTTACTTACCTATTGTTATTTAAAGTGGTGGACTGGACAAGACTGTAGGGGAGGAGGCCTCATGGGGGAACACTACCATGTCGTGTAGAGGCCCCAGCGCCAGTGAGGGCTCAATGACATGGGCATTATTACAGGGACCTCATTACAGGGACGATATCAATATATTATCTACAAGGCATGCAGCATGGTATAATGCTTAGGGTGTCCCCTTGAGGCTCCTACTTAGAGTGGGTCCCAGCAAGGGGTCCAAGAACCCACAGGCTTTAATGGGGTCCATTAGGACCGTTACTGTGCTGAAGCTTGAGAGCAGCCTTCCTATCTATTATCTTTTCCAACAAGATGTTGATGCAAGCAAGAAAAGAAGGCACCCGCAGGGTGGAGCTGGCATGGTCACAGGGCACTAGGGGTATCATGGCCATCTCTAGGGACCCTACTCTGTTACAAAGTGCAGTTTCCCAGAAACCCCTACACCTATCTCCTTGAGACTTGGCAGCTTCATGGCCCTTGAGACTGGGCAGCTTCATGGCTTCAGCAGGGGCTACCATCCCTGCTGTTTTCATTTGAATCAGGAAAGAAATGACAAAGTTATAGGCATTTTTTGTGATTCCCCAGTATAACCTAAGGACGAAACATCAAAGAGCATCAAATCAGCAAAACAGTTTCGATAAAATGAAAGGGAACAGTGCTTTAAAACAGCAAAACAAAACACTGTCCCTTCGAAACGGTGAAACAGAAGTCAAAACAAAATGGTGCTGTTTCACACAGCCCTACCCATCTCCCTGGCATGTTGTCACCTACTTTGTACCCTTCTCCACAGTGCTTGTGCTTTTACTAATAGACCTCTTCCTGCAACATTGATGTCAGAGGACTACAAGGATGTATAAGATAGCACTTCAGAGAAGTACGGTATTAAATTGTTTGAGAAACATGACACCAGCAGAGCTCCAGGATCTGTCTGTAAGTGTTTATTTTGTGCTCTAAACTGCTTTGCCTACTGAAAAACCAAGAAATGAAGTGTTTGAGCTGAGCATGCAATACAATCAACAAAACAATGTGCATATAGTCCCACAGGGTTAGGACACGGCTCACTCTTCAGATGTCTCTGTCATTATGAGTCATTCCAGCACAGGAGAATTCATATTTGTCACTAACATTGGAAAAATAATGATGTCCTTCTGTCAGGTCCTGTCAGCAGAGGATCTGCACTGATTAGCTCCACATTTACAGCCCTGAGTTGCTGTCATGGAATGAGAAGATAAGTAGATTTGTTCTTTTATTCCCATGAATAACTAACTAGTAAATATAATTCTATCTAGCAAAATAGCTAGATAAATTAGACAAACACTGCATATCTACTTAGGGATGCACTGATAGAGATTTTTGGGGCCAATGCTGATATCCAATTTTTAAGGAGGCATCTCGGCTGATACTGATCCAATTTCTGATATAGCATGGAGACCTGCCTTCAGCTGGTAAGTCTGTTGTAGTGGAAGGGGAGGGGAGAGTGAAGGGGTGTAGGGGGGGCAGATCAACTCCCCACCCCCCACGGTGAGGGTGAGGGCAGGGGCAAGGGTAGGTGCTGCCCAGCCGGGGTAGGGCAGGGCAGGGCAGGGCAGGGCAGGGCAGTGCGGGGCAGAGGCATGACTTGTCAGAGTGTAGCTCCCGCCGCTGCTTGCATCCCAGGAGGGAATGGCGGGGTGGCATGGAGTCTTACAAGGCTAAGTCCTTGGACGGGTGCTGCTCAATGTGTTAGTCAATGACTTGGATGAGAGCGTGCAGAGCACCCTGTCCAAGGTCACAGATGATACCAAATTATGGGGCAAAGTTAAGACACCAGAGGGTAGGGAATGGATCCAGGCAGATCTGACAGGTTGGAAAAATGGGCAGAACGAAACAGGATGCAGTTCAACAAAGACAAGTGCAAAGTGCTGCACCTGGGCAAAAAGAACCACCAACACACTTACAGGCTGGGGGATGACCTTCTCAGCAGCACTGCAGCAGAAAGAGATCTTGGAGTCATAGCTGACTCCAAGATGAACATGAGTTGTCAATGTGATGTAGTGATCAATAAGGCTAACCACACTTTATCATGCATTAGCAGATGCATAATGAACAGGTCCAGGGAGGTGATGCTTCCCCTCTATGCAGCAGTGGTCAGGCCGCAGTTGGAGTACTGTATCCAGTTTTGGGTGCCACACTTCAAAAGGGATGTGGGGAATCTTGAGAAGGTTCAGAGGAGGGTCACTCGTACGGTCAGAAGCCTGTAGGCAAGGCCTTAGGAGGAGAGACTGAGGGACCTAGATCTCTTCAGCCTTCGCAAGACAAGATTGAGAGGTGTTCTTGTGGCTGCCTATAAATTCATCAGGGGAGGGCAGCAGGGAACAGCAGATGCTTTATTTACTAGGGCACCCCCTGTAGTAAGTAGGAACAAAGGCCACAAATTGATGGAGAGCAGATTTAGGTTGGGCATTAGAAAGAACTTCTTCACAGTAAGGGTTTCCAGAATCTAGAAAGTGCTTCCAAGGGTGGTGGTGCTCTCCCCTATCTTGGGGGTCTTCAAAAGGAGACTGGACAAGCACTCTTT
>NW_005842127.1:2044242-2053854 GCF_000455745.1 Alligator sinensis | reverse complement strand
CTACTGAGGTCCCTTCCGATCCTAACATCTATGAATCTATGAGTGGGTGGGCTGTAGCTGTAGACTGGAGCTGGGCTGTTCTCACCAGGGGCTGGGCTTGGAGAAGGGGCTATGGAGGGGGTTGCAGCCACCCCAGATTTTGCCATATCTCCTTCCCAGCACCACCGCCTCTGCCTACCTACCTGGCGCAGCCCTGGCTCAACCCTCGCCTCCCCCCACATGTTGGGAACAGCTGGGGCTGTGCTGGGTGGGCAGGTGGCAGCAGCGCTGAGAGCCCCCTCTGTAGCCCCCACTCCAAGCCCAGCCCCCAGCAAGAAGAGCCCAGCTCCAGCCCACAGTTGCAGCCCACCTGCTTGCCCCACACAGATCTGGGGGGCACACGCCCCCCCGCCGGGGTGCGAGCTTCCCCCTTCTGATGAGCCACACCTTTGTCCTCTGCTCCCTACCCCTGCCCCCTGCCCCCTCCCTCACCACAGGGTTGATCTTCCCTCCCCTCTCTGTTCCACCACAACAGACTTACCAGCTGAAGGCAGCTCTCCACACTGCCAGGCTGTGCTCCTCATTGCCTGAGTGCTGTGCTGCGGCTGTGTGCACACACTGGCATTTAAGAGCCAAATTATTGCCCCCATCAGGCCGATTTCCAATACAGCCAATTTTATTTATATTGGTACTGAACCGATATCGGACTGATGTATCAGTGCACCTCTACATCTACTAAATCATCAGCCTTTTCATGAAAAATAAATGATAAACATTTTTCAGAAGAGAAATCTAGCCTGCACTTTTTTTGGCCATAACCCATGTGAGCATTGGAAGTGAACAGCTCCTGTTAGAATATTCGCTTACCAAGGGAGTGTCTTTCTGATTTTTCTGATTTCACTGCTACTTGTGTTAGTGTCACTGCACTCGTCTGCTTAGCTAACATGATCCAATTAGTATACCAGAACTGGAACCCTACTTTGCTACAACCCATGAGATAGAGCATTCCCTTATCCCTCGAGTCAGGTGAATGGTAAAGGGCTGCTTTATGCTACCAGCTTCCTTTATCCCTTTATTTTTATAGACTTGCTAAGAAATAAAATAAATCTTGAGCAGTGTTCAAGCATATCATCAACTCTCTGAATGCAATACCAAGTCTCTACAATGGGGCCTTTGCACAGTTTTAGGATGAATTTTTAGTGTATTTGGCCCTCTATTAAAAATTGATCTTGGTCAGGGCCTCATGGCCACCATTGTTAGCTCCAGTGTCTCTCAGTGCATGAGTAAATGAGTACCTCAGGGCATTTATACACCTGCTTTGGGCATGTGTGTGTGTAGGGTGGGGGAGGCACTTTAAATAAAGTGGCTCTGAAAGCAGCTCTAATTAAACCAGCTGGAATAGCTCATGTATCAGCATTTCCACCCTGAAAAATGGTGGCTGGGGCACTTTTACTAAAGCTCAACAGGCGAGCTTTAGTTAAAGTGCCCCCACTGCTATTTTTCAGTGCAGGGATGCTGATATACAAGACTCTGAAGTCTGCTGGAGCATGGTAATTACCATGCTCAGCAGACTCGATTAATCGAGTCTGCTCTGATGTGCTGTAATTACAGCATGCTGGAGCAGCCTTGCTACTCATGTACAGGCACCCGCAATGCTCATATGTCAGCTGTTAATACACTTGGCCAACCAGGCTCATAAGTGCCCGTATTTTTGCACGTATGTATATACCAAGCTACCTATACAGCATAGATTTGACCTTTATGCAAATGTCCAACAAATCAATTAAAAGATTCCCACTTATAACAATACTAGCAGAGCAAGTTTTTAATAGCCCCTATAGCAACTCAGAAGCGGGCCAGCTGAAAAGTCTCTCTATTCACTTAGCCCTGCTAAAACTCTTGAAGCTGTAGCATTGAGAGCCACCTCTTACCTCTTGTGCTCTTCCCCTTCCCTGCATGCAGCAAAACCCTCTGAGCAGTAGCAGCTGGGCAAGTTATCTGTCATGTCTCTGACATAACACTATGCTTCCTGCTGTGAAGGGCCTGAGATGAAAGCAGGTGGCACATTTCTACAGGAAATGCAGATGTCTGAGCAACAGTGTCACAGCCAGCAAGTCTAATTATCCAAAGCATGTGGCTTGGCTTCTCTTTGCTTTCTCTGCATTCCTTTGTAAAGAAACTTTACAATTCTTGCATGTGTTAGTGGACAACAGCTTGAAGGGCAAGTGTTTGGGAAAGGTGTCTCTTTAGATGACTGAGGCTGTTTAAATGTTTTTTGTGAAGAGCAAGACTTTGGGCAGGGTGCCACCTTGGTTTGGCATGTGGACCTGGTGTCTGGGCAGAGGATGAAAGCCTGACCCCCTGCCAAGTGTGTTCCTGACCTGTTCTGTTCAGACCTCCCCAAGTGGCAGGTAAGAAGTGAATAGAACATAGGAGAGCTGTATTTCAGGAATGAGAGCCTTAAGTGTGAGTAACAATGTGTTTTCCAAAACTTACGCCTTTAAATAAGATGGGAGAAAGAGGCCACAGAGCCATAATTATATAGGAGGGGCTGACTGAATCCTAAGACCAGAGCTTACTGGAAATTGAGGAAATGATTCAGTCAAAATTTTGAAGCTGGTCTTGTCTCAGAAAGTTTAGTATTAGACCATGGGGGAAAGTGAGAGGGGGGAGTTCATTAGTTTTTCCTTTCAGTTAGCTATGTTTTGTTGAATGAAACATTGCTGTGATGATTTTAAATTAGCTTGTTTAAAACTTCAGTAAAAAAAGAAAAAACAATTCAGAGATTTTCAGGGAAAAAGCCAATAATATTCAAAATTTGACCAAATACTTTTGAGAGAAAAAAGTCATTTTTGATTAAACAATATTAAGTATAGAAATCTTCAAAGAGCTTTATTACAGAGAAAGCATAGACAGACCTTCATTCCCATGCTAGCTGGCTGTTCAGTTCTACTACATTTGCACTGCTTTATTCTCACTGTTCACCAACATCTACCCAAGTGTCTGGGGACTCCCATAAAACAGCATGGAATATTTCAAGAATATTTGCTAATCACAAATGTTTAAATAAGTTCAGTAATCTTGAGAAACAGCAGAAACACTACTATGTGGCTTATATGACCAGTCACACACCACAAATAAGTAGTCAAAGTGAATATTGTTTGGAACAGCCCAGATGCAAAAACATTGGTGGCTGCCACATGGCACATGTGGCATGGGCAGCCAGTGTGTCTGGCACACAAGCCTCTAAGGCTGAGTTAAAGGGGTACTAGTGACGGGAGTTAGGGTAGCAGTTGTGGGGGATGGAGAAGGAGGCAATGGGTCAGTGCCGACTCAAGGGTTTGGCTTCACAGGAGCAGTGGAGATAGAGGCTGCCAAATTCAGTGTTGCCACATCCTGGTAGCAACAGGATTTGGTGGCACTGGGCAGTGGTGATGGCTGATTTTGTGAGTGGTGTTCTCTCGTATTTGGGACAATTTGTGGCACCCTTGCCAAAAAGGTAGACATCCATTGCACTACATGTCACTTATGTCTTGGCATAAGCTATACAGCAAATGTTTGTGAAACAAACAAAAAGGAAAGTCATATGATGCTTTATTTACATGAATAATATGCCAGTTCTAAAATGAACCTCTCTTAAAATAACCCTCACATTGTAACCTTCTCAAAGTTGCCTTTCAAGGCTATGCTGCATGTGATATCCCAAATGAATGATTTACTTTATGAGAGATACCAGGTCACTGGGGCTGGGACACCTGAAGGAAATGTCATGGTTTCAGAATGTTTCTTATGCACCTTATTGGATACAAACTAATCTTAAAGCACTTTCCAAACCTGTGTTGCACTGAGGGTCTGATACCTTGGAGTTCTGGCAAGAAACTAAATTTTCAATTAGGCCCAGTCACATCACATGGGTTAGCGTTCCAAAAGTTAAGTGACCCTATAACATGCCAGTGGCATGCGCGTTGGTTACTGTTTCATGTGTTGGTTACTGTTCCGTATGTCATATATGTATAACTTTGTCAATGATCATGTAAGGCAGGAGTTGGCAATGTTTTTGGGCAGAGTGCCAAAAACCTGCAATCTCGACTTATAAGATGTTGGCATGCTGGCGTGGAGGGCAGGGGAGCCTTGAGGGGTCCAATCCTTGTGGTAATGCAGCCACAGCCCCTGAGGCACACATGCATCCCAGAGGTGCATGTGCCAGGCAAAATGCCTTCATGTGCCATCCTCCAGCACGCATGCCAGAGATAGTCTACCCCTGCCCTAATGGCTGCCATTATAGTTCATCGAAACTTAGCAAATTAGGCAAACATTCTGTGTTGGCCTTCTTGGACTACCTGGTCCCTGGTGGCAATATGAGCAACTCCTATGAAGCAAACTCCAGGAGGCAGTCCCAAATCCTCCACAGAAATGAATCCCATTACAGTCTTCTGAAACTGGAAGTAGCTTACACCCCTTCAATTCCGGTGGGCACATTAGCTCTGCCATGAATAAGCCAAGGCACATCACCATGTGAATGCAGCTATACTGCTTCTGGTATTGCTAATAGCCCCCAAGTGGATTAAATTGCCTACAAGAAGCAGCAGTGTCTCCACAGGGTGGTGCCTGGCTCTGCTGGAATATTCAGGGTGGAGGAATGTCAGAATTCAGGGTAACATTTGTTTAAAACATTTGGAGATACAATCCTGAAATGTTTTGGTATGGCTGGGAACTTTACTAATGGCCTTTTCATCAGTACACTTCAAAATTTGCTAGCAACATGCACACAGCCACTGGGCATGAATTTAATTAGATAGGTGCTGGATACTGGATCATAGGCCTATTCAGTTTGAAGCAATTAAAATACCTGTAAACAAGCAAGGATTGTTCTTTCCTGACAAGACTCAAACATATTGATGACTACTGCATATTACAGTAACCTATGATACTGTAATCATAGCTAGAATGACAGTAATAACTTCATGTACAGGGCCGTGCAAGTAGGAAATCAGTTTGAGATCATTTTGATTTGTTTTAACTTCACTTTTTGAGGATATTTTCGTACACCATGTTACTGTGATTAAAATGGTTTTATGCTATTTCATAGTATGATTGAGGAAGAAAAATGTTGCTGTAGGCGACAGGGTAAACAAATGGTGTGCAGTCATGTTCACCATAAGACTTCCCACTGCTGTCTCTCATTTGATGGCAATTCTGTGAGATCAGTGGCAGCATCTGGTTGCTGGGCAGGCTGAACAGCCAGCCGGGCACTTGTGCTGAATGCCTTTGAAGTTGTTTCACATAGTCAGATGGTTAGCTACTGGCAAGGCATATGGGCAAACAGAGCTGTTTAATTTCTTGGATAACTTGTGTTCTTGAAGGCTTCTGTTTTTGTTAAAGAATGTTTGACTGTTTCAGAAATCTTCTCCTGGAATTTGTCTCACTGATATAGAGGCAGACATGAATGCAAAGCCACACTTCCTTCTCCACAATATTGCTTAACAGAGTTCTTTTCAGTTGCAGATGATTGATGAGATATGAAATGACTGTATTTCCACTTTTTTCAATTAACAGAATTGTAGGCTGTTTTCAGCCCAGTACTATTTCAAGATAGTCCAAAGATTTCATCTGAAATTGCTGTTAATACAGGAAGAAAGCCTCTCCAGCTTGCCTCGTTATCAGCAGCACAAAGTTAAGCATCCTTGTTTGTAAATCCTTCTACAATGTGGATTGTAGACTGTAGATGAGCACAAGGCAGTGGAGAAATTCACCTTTCAGTGATCCTCATTAATTTCACAAAAGAATCCCAGCATAAAAAATTCACTTCCTTTCCTCCAGTCCAGCTGCCTCTGCTTTGCTTAACCTATGGAGGTATCTCAGGTGCAGGAGAACCATCCTTATCTTTTTCCTCTACCACCTCCTGCTCTACTTGTTTCCCAAGACATGTTTCCTTTTGCCCCCAATCAGATCATTCCCGCTGGTCAGGACCTGTAAGGGTATTCCCAGAAATAAAACACTCCTATTTCCTCCCTGCCTGGCCTCCTTTGCTCCCAGCACTTCCAGCCTTCCCTCATCAAGTTTCTGTTTTTCCTATCCAAAGAGGCCTGAAGCGGCAGGTGGGAGGCAGGGAGCGGCCATGGCCCCAGCCCGAGGTGGGGGTGGGGAGGGGGGAGAGGGGGCTGGACGCAGGCTTCTGTTCCTATCCGCCGGCCCCCCATCATTCTTGATGGGCAATTTGCTAGCATGGTGAATGATAGTCCATGGGGATGGATTTTCAAAAATATGTAAGTGACTTGGGATGGCAAGACACATTGGCTTTTGATTGGGAGCTGTGCTCCTAGTCTCTCTGGGTTTTTTGAAAAATAACTTAATAATCATATATATCCTCAAAGGCATTATCTGACCTCTCAGGGCTCTTATAAAATCAGGGTTAATTTCTTTGTCCAAATCTGCAGAAGACATGTATCCTGGATATGAAAGTATCTCCTGAGGGGAAAGATGGGAAGGGACTCATGAAATAAATGGGGTGCAAGAAAGTGCTAGAACATGAGAATTGCTTTTATTGTTGTGCTCACTATTGTCTAATCCTATATGGTTAAGTAGGGAGAGGGCATTTGCCTCTTACAATACCTACAAGTACTTCCTACTCCAGGCCCATACAGCTTTCAGCTTGCATATACATACTGCTACCCTGAAGGACAGGAGCTCATAGGAAAGAAGGGATGGAAGGGACCTCATAGCTGTCATCTAGTCCAGCCCTGCTCAGTGCAGTGCTCAACCCTGACTAAACCATCCCAGCCAAGTGTCTGTCTGTCTAACCAACATGCCTACCAAGTGTCTGGTTGTCTCAGACTAACACGGCTACCAAGTACACCCCTGAAACCTGGAAGATGCTGAATTTTAGCCGATTTTGGATTTTAAACTTCACTGTAGAACAATAAGGACGTTTTTTTGCCTCCCTGCCTCCCATCTGACATCTCCATGGAAGGAACTCTACCTGATCAACACATCAAAGAGCTACTCAATACAGCTCACAAAGACACTCTCATGGACCCAGAGGGACAGACTTCCATCTTCAGCTCCCTTTGTGCAAAAATGAAGTTTCTTTCCTACCTATGGGGACTTTTTACCATCTTGTACCATCTACACTTTTCCCAGAGCCTGACAAAGGGACTTTAATCCTGAAAGCTTGCTGAAAAGGACAATTTTCTTGCCATTTTCCAGTTGATCTAATAAAAGGTATCATTTTGGAACCAACAGTTCTAGTTTTTTGTACGTCTGTCTAACCTGCTTTTGAAAGTTGCCAAGGATGGAGATTCCACAACTTCTCTATGTAGCCTGTTCCAATGCCTGACCATCCTCATAGTCAGAAAGTTCCTACTAATTTGTAACCTAAATTTCCCCCTGCTGCAGCCTGAGTCTGTTACTCCTAGTCCTGTCCCCCAAAATGACAGAGTAAAGCCCATCTCCATCCTCTCCACGATCATAGATTCATAGATTGTAAGGCTGGAAGGGACCTCAGAAGATCATCATGTCCAACCCCCTGCAACAAACAGGCAAGACAACTGGGGTCAAGTGACCCCAGCAAGGTAAAAGTCCAGTCGCCTCTTGAAGATTTCCAGGGTAGGTGATTGTGTCACCTCTGAAGGGAGCTTATTCCACAGGCTGGACACCCTGACTGTGAAGTTTTTCCTAATATTGAGTCTGAAATGGTCTTGCAGGAGTTTGTGGCCATTACTCCTGGTTCTCCCCAAAGATGCCCTGGTGAACAGGTGCTCACCAAGCCCTTGATGTACTCCCCTGATGTAGTGCTAAGCTGCTACCAAGTCCCCTCTCAGCCTTCTCTTTTTCAGGCTGAAGAATCCCAGGTCCCTCAGCCTTTCCAGGTATGGCTTGCTGGGCAAGTCTCTGATCATATGGGTGGCTCTTCTCTGGACTCTCTCAAGCTTGTTCATGTCCTTGTTAAAGTGCAGCACCCAGAACAGGATGCAATACTCCAGCTGTTATCCCTCTTCAGACATTTGAAGATTGTTATCAAATCCCCCCTCAGTTTTCTCTTTACCAGGTTAAATAACCCTGTTCTTTCAGTCTTTCCTCATAAGTCTGGTCTCCCAGGCATTTTTGTTGCCCTGCACTGGACTCCTTCCAAACTGTCCACATCTTTCTTGAAGCATGGTCCCAAAAATGGACACAGTACACCAAGTGAGGCTTCACCAGTGGTAAACACAGTGGAGGATCACATCCCTTAATTTGCAAGTGACACTCACGTTCTTACAACTCAGGATGCTGTTGGATTTTTTTTGCAACAAGTGCATACTGTTGGCTTATATTCAGTTTATAGTTGACCATAAACCCCAGGTCCTTCTCTGAAGTACTGCAACCTACCAAGTCATTCCCTAGTCTGTATTTGTGTATGTGATTATTCCATCCCAAGTGCAGGACTTTTCATTTGTCTGTGTTTAATTTCATCTCATTGATTGCATGCCATTTCTCGAGTCTATCCAGGACATGCTGGATTCTAGCCCTACCCTCCAGAGTGTTCACAATTTCACCCAGTTTGGTATCTCTAGCAGGACCAGCCCTTCCAGGGGATCAGTGATGCTTCATGGTGACCGTGTGGCTCCAGCCCCTTAGGGCACCCTCCCTTTTCCTCTCACCTGCCATCCCTTGATAGAATTATTTTACTATAAAAAGGGAGGTTACTATAACTGGAGTTTACTATAACTCCAGGGTCCCAGAGTGAGCCCTAGCCTGATTTGGCCTGCAGGTCCTTGATTGTCTTAAGCCTGCTCTGGCTTTGGCCTCCCTCTGGTCTTAGCCACCCTACTGTGGCCTTAGCCTTCCACTCTTTGGGTCCCTGGCCCCAGTATGGCTGCTGTGCCTCTACCCAGCCCTCAGCCCTCTGGGTCTCTGAGGGTGCTCCCTCTGTGCTATCCTGCACTTGGGGTCATCTGAAAATTTTCTAAGCATGTACTTGAACCCATCATCTAAATCATTAATGAAGCTGTTGAACTTCAGACCCAGGACAGACCTCTGGGGAACCCCACTTGATACCTTTTCCCAACTAGACATTGAACCATTGAGGACTACTCTCTGGGTGCATCTGCATGAGATGCTACGTTGCCGTAGCAACGATCTATGGCGACATAGTGTCGGCAGGCACGAACTGTGATGCTGATGCTACTGTGCTGTAGGGCCCAAAATAACCTGTGCGCTGCTGGGACTCCACTAAAGCAAGTACTAAATGACTGTACAGTAACAACAGTAACACAATCGCTGTATGAGCGATCGTGGTCCATGGGCCAGGTGCCCAGAGATTGGAAACTAGCTGATGTGGCCCCCATCTATAAGAAAGAGAGGAAGGAGGACCCGGGAAATTATAGGCCCATAAGCCTCACATCGGTCTTGGGGAAAATCCTTGAAAAAGCATTAAGGAGCACATCTGTGAGGGGCCAGCAGGGAAGATCATGCCCAGAGGAAATCAACACGGATTCATCAAAGGCAGGTCCTGCCAGACCAACCTGATGGCCTTTTATGACCAGGTAACTAAATAACTGGATGATGGTGTCACCGTGGATGTAGTCTTTCTGGACTTTAAGAAGGCCTTTGACACTGTCTCTCACCCCATTCTCATTAATAAACTGAGCGACT
>NW_005842127.1:2040236-2043856 GCF_000455745.1 Alligator sinensis | reverse complement strand
TGCATCCAAAGATGCATCTCAAGCTGGTCCAGAGAGGTGATACTCCCTCTCTACGTGACATTGGTCCGGCCTGAATTGGAGTACTGCGTCCAGTTCTGGGCACCGCACTTTAAGAAGGATGTGGCCTGCCTTGAGAGGGTTCAGAGGAGGGCCACCCACTTGGTTGGAGGGCAAAGGGGCAGGCCCTATGAGGAGAGGCTGAGGGACCTGAACCTGTTCAGCCTCAGCAAGCAGAGGCTGAGGGGGGATTTGGTGGCTGCCTACAAACTCGTTAGGGGAGATCAGCAGCAAATAGGAACAGCCCTATTCTCCCCAGCAGCATGTGGGGTGATGAGGAACAATGGCCAGAAGCTGCTAGAGAATAGGTTCAGGTTAGAGATTAGGAGGCACTATTTCACTGTCAGGGTAGCTAGGATCTGGAACCAACTTCCTAGGGAAGTGGTCCTCGTTCCTACCTTGGGTAAATTGAAAAAGAGGTTGGATGAACACCTGTCTGGGGTCATGTGATCCCAGCGTGTGCTCCAACCAGTGGCAAGGGGTCAGACTAGATGATCTATTCAGGTCCCTTCTGACCCCTAACTGCTATGAAACTATGAAACTATGAAACAGCATAGACAGGCACACGTGTAGATGCACCCACTGAGTATGATGATCCAACCAGTTACCTATCCACCTTACACTACTTTTGCCTAGTCTGTTTTTCCTTGGTTTGTTACCATTCCTTACAGTAGGCAGTGTCCAACTACTCAATGAAAAGAGACAAAATGAATTTGGGTAACATAGTGAAGATCAATGTAAAACAATGGCTCTTTGCCAGGCAAGACCTCATTGCAAGTTTTCTTCTTTCTTGCAACACTTAAGGGCCTCATCACATCTAAAAAGAGGTTGGAGAATTTAATTCCATATGTTTCTTACACTGCTTCAGCTGTTAGTGATGTTATCAAGCACAGCAAGAAATAAAGGGGAACAAATAAGTACTAAGCTGGAGAAAGTCTAAACAAGGCATCAACTTTCAATCACCTCAGATTCCACAGAAGTTCCCAAACAGCTGACTCAGCTTTCTGAAACAAGCCCCATCTTTTGATGGGGGTCATACTCACACAGCACTGTCATCCTAAACTCCATTGTGCACCACTATATGAGCCCCTTCCTCACTGAGGGACTCAACCCAAGAGGAAACAGAATTCTTGGCACAAAGAAGGGCTAGTGCAGTCATCTACAACTTTGGGGTTTTCACATATTCTATTCATTTAGAATAGTAAACAAAATCTCTTGTTCATAATTTCTGAATACTTGGAAAAAAAAGAAGAAAAAATACTTGAATGAATCATATGTCGAACAAAACCCACTATGTGGAAGGCCCTCCATGCAAGTAAGGTGACTCAGGCTGTTTCTACACAGTGAACTTACCCTGTTGAACAGCAGCACCCTCAGATGTACTGCATTGTTCCAGACAGACTACCTTCTAAACCAAAAGCACTGTAACTCCAGCATTACAGAACCAGAGGTGGACAAATTAGCTAGGGGATGGACTAACTGGTCCTGTTTCTAAGCAGTTCTAATTACCCTGCCCAGAGTACCATACAGACCAGGTTACACTGCATCTAATGCTAAAAAGTTTAATCAAACTGATCTTTAAAACACATTATGTTTTAATGAAACTGCTGCTTCTTTCTATAAGTTTTCTGGTATAAGTCACTTATGGCACCTACAAAATAAGGCAGGCAGCCATTTAAATTATCCATGTATTGGCTGTTTGCCACATCTCCTTGATTTCAGGGGGAAAAAGCACTGTTTAACCCAATTTAAGTGGGCCACCTAGTTGGTGCTGGAACGGCCTGTTCTTAGCTTTTTGCACATGATTAAGGCTCCTTACATTGTTCAATTGAGCATATACTCCCTTGCTCATAGTTTATTAAGGCTCTTTGCCCACAACAGTGGCCTTGAAATTGACCTGATTTAGTCAGTTTCAGGGCTGCTAGTCCAACAGAACTGACATGGGCTAGAACAATTAACTGCTCAGCTCACATCAAGCAATTTTCTGATTGCCAAATAAGATTGTTACATCATCATCATCAGAATCATTTGGATTTATATCCTGCCCTATCCAAAAAGATGAAAGGCAGTTTACAATAAATGACAAACTACCCACAGAGAAAAAACAACAGTTGACCCCCCCTTCTCCTTCCCCCCAACCCTGCAAATGACACCCAAAACTTGAAAATTCCACACATACACTGTGGAGGTTGGGCTTAAGATGCCTCCCTTCTGTAGCCACCCAACAAACTGTCGATACGCCGACATTCCCGCCTGCCATGTCTTGGATGTTATTCTTCTATATTCAAATTTTTTTGATGTCACTAGTCGGGAGGGTTGTTCTGTCAAAAAAAATTTTTTTTTTTGTTCATTCTTGCTAGGTCTCTATTAGAGGTTCCCGGGCACTATGGGTAAGTTATCTCGCTCGCTTCTCCATATGCTCGCACACACTTGACGGTATAGATAATCACAGTCTGGTTCAAATCAAAACTTGTCTTTATTTTTAACTTTTATCACTCTGTACAACCTTCCTGTACTTTCAGGCAGAAGTTGTCTCGCTCTCTCTCTTTTTTTTTTTTTTTACAATATCAACTTGGTAATTCTATTTATCTAATACTCTTATGCTATAGCTATTACTCTCACTCTCGGAGCTCCATTCTTTCCCTGGCGCTCCGAGAAATCTTTAGGTAAGTTTCTTCTCCTCCCGGAGGTCCTCTTTCTTCCCCTTTTTCTCCTCTTTTCTTTGCTTTTTCCCCCACTGGAGCTCCCGTTTTGCCACCTTGCTCCAATCTCGGAGCTTCTTTCCTTATATGGTAGCGGCTCTGGAAGCGGCATTCCCCGGGTCTCTCTCCCGCGGCCGTGCTCACTCCTTCACATACACACACTCCTGGTTCCCTGCTGATCACCCATCTGAGCAAACCATCTGGCCAATCCTAATCATGCTTCCCAACCTCCCTTCCTATCTAGGTATAACCTCTTCCCACTCCCCCTATGCCTATGCACTCCCATTTCTCTGCCTCATACTCAGAGGAGATCCCTCCTCAATGTTCCCCCTATGCCACATCCCTCAACAACGGGTCTACTGCTGTCCCCAAAATGCTTGACTCCTCCCTCTCCCTCTTAGACTGTAGTAAAAGAAACATAAAAGGTTGATTATTATAATAATTATCAGATGATTTAGGGATGATCCTGCCTTGAGCAGGAGACTCGACTAGTTGACTTTGTGACGTCCCTTCCAGCCCTGTTTTTCTCTAACCCTAATTTTTCTATGAGAGCTAGAAATGGTGACCTACTAAATATCTAGGGATTGTGGGTGGATCCAATCATAGAAATAGCAGAAAGTTCCATCTTCAGAGCCAAAACACAGAACACAGGAGAAGGGACAGGAGGATCTATGTGGTCAACCAAAGACTGCAGCGCTGGTGTCGTCAGGAAGGCTTTGGCTTTCATGACCACAGCCCGCTCTTTGGCGAGAGAGGCAGCGAGCTGCTGGGAAGAGATGGCCTCCACCTCTCTCCCCTAGGGAGGAGGCTCTTCTCAGCCAGACTGGCTGACCTGCTCCACCGGGCTTTAAACTAAGCCCG
>NW_005842127.1:2039699-2040183 GCF_000455745.1 Alligator sinensis | reverse complement strand
CCCTGGTAAAATCTGTGTGCAAGGAAGGAGCCCCCCAGGGGGCACTTGCCTGCCTGTACACTAATGCCAGGAGCTTGGGGAATAAGCAGGAGGAGCTCATCCTCCTGCTCAGTGCAAACAATTACGATGTCATAGGGATAATGGAGATCTGGTGGGACTCCACCCATGACTGGACCACGGGGATAGATGGCTATACCCTGTACAGGAGGGATCGTGTAGAGAAAAGGGGCGGGGGTGTAGCTCTCTATGTTAAGGAAAGCTACACGTCCCTGCAAGCCGATATTGGCGACCAGGGTGGACGGCTGGAGACCCTCTGGGTTAAAATCCATGGGGAACACGGCACAGGGGACACAATGGTGGGAGTCTATTACAGACCTCCAACCCAAAGTCCTGAGCTTGACCAGGAGTTTGCCCAGGAACTGGCTGAGGCAGCTTGCTCCAGGACCATGGTTGTCATGGGTGACTTCAATTACCCAGACATCTC
>NW_005842127.1:2035319-2038255 GCF_000455745.1 Alligator sinensis | reverse complement strand
GTCTTTCATCAGTCCCATGGGACGCCCATGCCCGCTACAGGGCCGGGAAGTCCGGGTGAGGGTGATCCCCTGCCCTCCTTTAATGCTGACTTTCTGAAGGAACATCTTGAGAAGCTGGATACCTTCAAGTCAGCTGGCCCTGACAATCTTCACCCCAGGGTACTCAAGGAGCTGGCGAGCATCATAGCCCAGCTATGTTGGCTAGCACTATGGAAGAAAGAGACTTGGGGGTCATCATTGACCACGAGATGAACATGAGCCTGCAATGCGATGCGGCGGCTAGTAAAGCGACCAAAACGCTGGCTTGCATCCATAGATGCTTCTCAAGCAAATCCCGGGACGTCATTCTCCCCCTGTACTCGGCCTTAGTGAGGCCACAGCTGGAGTACTGCTTCCAGTTTTGGGCTCCACAATTCAAAAAGGATGTGGAGAAGCTTGAGAGAGTCCAGAGAAGAGCCACGCGCATGATCAGAGGTCAGGGAAGCAGACCCTACGATGACAGGCTGAGAGCCCTGATGCTCTTTAGCCTGGAAAAGCGCAGGCTCAGGGGTGATCTGATGGCCACCTACAAGTTTATCAGGGGTGACCACCAGTATCTGGGGGAACGTTTGTTCACCAGAGCGCCCCAAGGGATGACGAGGTCAAATGGTCACAAACTACTTCAAGATCGTTTCAGGCTGGACATAAGGAAGAATTTCTTTACTGTCCGAGCCCCCAAGGTCTGGAACAGCCTGCCACCGGAGGTGGTTCAAGTGCCTACATTGAACACCTTCAAGATAAAACTGGATGCTCATCTTGCTGGGATCCTATGACCCCAGCTGACTTCCTGCCCTTTGGGCAGGGGGCTGGACTCGATGATCTTCCGAGGTCCCTTCCAGCCCTAATGTCTATGAAATCTATGAAATCTATGAAACATAACCTGATTGCATGGGACAGAATAAGAAGATGGGGGAGGTTGTAGGTTGCAGGGTCGTAGGAAGGGATCCAGACGGGGACACCAAACAGAGACCATGGAAAAGAATCCATTGTTCAAGTCCAAGGAGCCAGTGGTGCCTGCTCAGAGGTCCTTCACTCAGCCCAAGCATGTGCACTAGTGCAAGAGCAGAAAACAACCCCATCTGGAACGTAGCCAGCTGACAGCAAATAAGGCTGAAGTCTTTGGGTCAGTTCAAACCCGGTGCAGTACATACAGCAGCACCCCAGACTTTTTCCACTCCCTGTGATCCCATCATGGACCACTTCTCCACAAGAAAGTCTAATTCAAGACTTGGTGCCTCCTCTGTTTTTGTTCTTCTTATTGAGGCTACCCTCAGGAACACAGTTTGGTGGGTTCTGTGATGTGGGCTGTACTAGCGAAGTGCACACCCAACCAAATAGTTCTTTGATAGACTCATCCTTTGGTCAGTACTAATCAATTCCAGATTTATGCAATGATGGCTTGGTTGTGAAAGCCCCTATGTATATGACTACTGATGTAAATTATGTGAGTGTTCTCTCTCTTTTTAGAAAATAAAGTACAGATTTCTTCTAATGTTCCAGTACAGCAATGCATTTAAAATTCAAGTTTAAGCATGAGCTTTTCTGGA
The DNA here is from genome assembly GCF_000455745.1 of Alligator sinensis. Taxonomy (NCBI): domain Eukaryota; kingdom Metazoa; phylum Chordata; order Crocodylia; family Alligatoridae; genus Alligator; species Alligator sinensis. Next base: position 2,036,669 of record NW_005842127.1, on the reverse strand, counting down.
TTGAGGCCTTAATTAATTGTAGTAACTTTAAAAAATAGATTGTACAACTTGTCCCAATGACAGGAGAAAGACACTCCAAACATTATTAGAAGTCCTTTTTCTATATGCTGATCTTGACCTGGTATCGCACCAGTAAGATTATAGAAACTAGAGATCTGCTGCTGAATCATTATACATAGTTTTTCAAAAACAAACCAAACAAAAAAACAAAACAACCCTCCCAGATCCCCCAAAAAACAACCCCCACAACCTCCCCCTGCTACTTGATTGTTCTACTAATTTGAAACCAATGGGAAAAAGTGCGATTTCTATGAAAGCCTGATTTTTTAAGAGGGCACTCACAAACACACTTGTGTTTGTCCCAGTTCATTCCTGTAAGCACAGAAAGAGGTTACAATAATCTGAAAATGTTCCAGAAGAAATGGCTCATTTCCAGACCTAAATTATAACTATCTCAATGGCCACAGGCAAAAAGGTCATAAAGCCCATTATCCAATTAGTTCCTATTGCAATTTACTCCCTTCTCCATTGCCCAGCCACTAACACTCCCATCACACATGCCTACACATTTAGCTATTACAAAACAAAAGGACACATAAATATTTTCCCCCTTCTTTCATGTTTGATCAGTATTTTGGACTCCACTGTATTAAATACCATTGGAACACAAGACCAGATGTCTTCATGTTTACCATGCATTCTTTTGGCATAGTTTGTCAAAACCACAGTATAGACTTGGAAAACATGAATAGATGTAATGCTTGCTGTTTTGTGTGAATATGTGAATGGTCTCCACTTTATTTCTTAGGCCATACAATCTACAAGTATTTTCTTTAGAGTAAATATCCTAGTTACTCTAGCATAGGGGTGACCAAGCTGTGGCACAGATGCCACAAGTGGCACACAGCAGACTGGGAGGGGCTACGCAGCACAGTGGCAGGGAGCAGAAAACAGAGTAGCAGATCAGTCAGGCAGCATAGAAAGCAGAAAGTTAAGCAGAAGACTGGATAAGGGAAAAGGATCAGAGTGGTGCTCAGAGAGGGTGAGGGGGTTAATTTGTGGCACTTGTACTAAAAAGGATGGCCCCCATTGCTCTAGGACAGGGGTGGCCAACCTGTGGCTCTTCAGAAGTTAATATGCATCTCCTTGACCAGCTTCCTGTGCGGGCCGGGAGCGACCCGAGCCCTTTTCACGCTGCACACGGGTTGTGGCCAGCAGCCCGGGCACGCCGGGGCGGAGAGGGAAGGCCTTCGAGCTGGAATTAGGCACGGACGCGTAGCGGTAGTTTAAAAGATTGCTTACTTACACCGAGATGGCAGTGGTGTAGGCTGGAAAACTTGCTTAAGTTGC
>NW_005842127.1:2034836-2035137 GCF_000455745.1 Alligator sinensis | reverse complement strand
ACTCACACGAAGTTTGCTAGGCTCCGTGGGTCCTTCTGCTACACGAAGTTTGCTAGGCTCCGTGGGTCCGGTTCGTTGCGCGCGGGAGGGATACATCTAGGAATCTATCAGCGACGGGGAGAGGCTAGAGGCTGATCAGACCTCTGTTGCCTGCTTGAAATGCGCTGGGTCTGTAAGGATCCGCAGCGCTTAGAGATCTTCACACAGCGTGAAGTCTCCTCCTCTCTTGTTCGTGGAGTCCTCCAACTTGGGCGGAAACCACTCAAGCCTCTTATACGGCTAGCAAGCCAATCACTAGCCG
>NW_005842127.1:2028559-2032630 GCF_000455745.1 Alligator sinensis | reverse complement strand
GCGACGGGGAGAGGCTAGAGGTTGATCAGACCTCTGTTGCCTGCTTTAAATGCACTGGGTCCGTAAGGATCCGCAGCGCTTAGAGATCTTCACACAGCGTGAAGTCTCCTCCTCCCTTGTTCGTGGAGTCCTCCAACTTGGGCAGAAACCACTCAAGCCTCTTATACGGCTAGCAAGACAATCACTAGCCGCCCCGTGTGAATAATTTAGAACTGGCCAATAATGGGACTCGAATTAGCATACAAATGGCGGGAACTCTTTGCAACGAGCACTTCTGTGCTGCAACAAAGAAATGCACCCTGCAAAGAAAGCTTCAAATTGGCGGGAAACTCGTTCCTTGCACCGGGGTTCTCTTTTGCAGCAGAAAACACCACCGTGCAAAGAAGCTGCAATTTAGCGGGGACAATTTAGCAGTGCCGAAGCACACACAAACAAAAATCACACCCTTTGGGTTGTGACACTTCCGTTTGCAAAGATTCAAGGAGATGCATATTAACTTCTGAAGAGCTGCATGTGGCTCTAGAGCTGCAGGTTGGCCACCCCTGCTCTAGGAGATCCAGATATCCTAAGAGTGAACATGAATAGATTTCATATTAACTTGGGTTCCACTCCAACAAAAACTGAATTCCCTTTGTAGTCAGCAAAGTGGTTGAGCATGTCCTTTAAGTCATCTCAGTAGTCAATGTGAATACCAGTGATTATTAGAAGTGCTTAGATCAGGGGTAGGCAGGCTGGATCTGGTCCACCAAGCACTTTCATCCGGCCCATGGCACCCACCAACAAATTGCACCTCTGCCCCCCACCCCAGCCCTTCCGCTCAGAAGGTGGGAGCAAGGCACCCACGTTTACATGCTCCGCAACATACCCTATTGTGCCTTACTCCCACCCACCCTCATGGGTGAAAGGGCCCAGCTGGGCCAGCATACTTCCAGGTGGGGCTACTGCCATTCCTCAGGGACCTGCTCCACTTCCTCTGCCTCCAGGTCACTCTGGGCAGCAGGTAAGGAAGTGGTAGGGGTGGGGTTGCAGCTGGGCAGGGACACGGAGCCTGCGCCCAGGGAAGTGGGGGCTGCACAGAGCTCGGGTGGATAGCCTGTGCGTGGGCGGGGCGGGGGGGAACCCCTGCCCTCCCCCATGGCACACAGCCCCAGGAGGTAGTGGCAGCAGCAACAGCAGCAAGCAGGGGTCCTCAGGGTGATCATGTCCAGCACAGGCAACTAGTGGGGCAGCACTCCACATTGCAGCAAGGGGCACAGCCCCGACCACGCAGTCTGTATCCCTGGTGCTCCCCGCACTTGCTGGGCATGGGAGGGAACCCCCACACACTGGAGCTGGCTGCTTTCCCCACCTCCCAGGGAAAGGCACCTGGGGCTTCCCTCCCATGCCAGTGCAGCCCCAGCAGAGAAGGCAGCTGGCTCCAGTGCGTGGGGCTTCCCTCCCGTGCCGCATGGGTGCAGGGAGTGCTGGTGACAGAAACAGCCCAGCAGGGGTTTGAGTTTGCCATGACATGCAGCACTGGCCGAAGTCATGCCCCTCTGGGTGCCTGCACTCTGAGCACCCCCGCCTGCTGCTGCTGCACCATGGGGGTAATGGGGGGATCCCCATATGCCTCACCCCCTCACACCCACACCCTACCTCCACAACTCTCCACATATACACACTCCCCCAACATACCATATTCATAGATTTCATAGACATTAGGGCTGGAAGGGACCTCGAAAGATCATTGAGTCCAGCCCCCTGCCCCAGGGGCAGGAAGTCAGCTGGGGTCATAGGATCCCAGCAAGAAAAACATCCAGGTTTCTCTTGAAGGCATTCAAAGTAGGTGCTTGAACCACCTCCAGTGGCAGGCCATTCCAGACCTTGGGGGTTCAGACAGTAAAGAAGTTCTTCCTTATGTCCAGCCTTGCAGAAGTTTATAGCCATTTGACCTTATAATCCCTTGGGGCTCTCTGGTGAACAATCATTCCCCCAGGTCCTGGTGAACAGCCCTTATAAACTTATAGGTGGCCATCAGGTCACCCCTGAGCCTGCACTTTTCCAGGCTGAAAAGTCCCCTGGCTCTCAGCCTCTCATCATAAGGTCTGTTTTCCTGACCTCTGATCGTACACGTAGCTCTTCTCTGGACTCTCTCAAGCTTCTCCACATCCTTTTTGAATTGTGGAGCCCAAAACTGGACGCAGTACTCCATCTGCGGCCTCACCAAGGCCGAGTACAACGGGAGAATGATGTCCTGGGATTTGTTTAAGAAGCATCTATGGATGCAAGCCAGTGTTTTGCTCACTTTACTGGCTGCAGCATCACACTGAAGGCTCATGTTCATCTTGTGGTCAATCCTGACCCCCAAGTCGATCTTGTCCATAGTGCTAGTCAGTGTAGCACTGCCAAGCCTATAGACATGCTGTAGTTTTTTCCTCCCAAGGTGGAGAACCTTGCATTTTTTGGCGTTAAACACCATCAGGTTTTCATGCGCCCATTTCTTGAGCCTGTCAAGTCAGCCTGGATTGCCCTTCTGTCCTGCCGGTAACCAGCTCTCCTGAGTTGTTGAGCAATGGACCCACACTTCCATTTGGTTTCCTCCTGTTCCCTATGTACCTAAAGAAGGACTTCTTGTTGTCCTTGATTCCCATTGCCAACCTAAGTTTGGTCACCACTTTAGCCTTTCTTATCTGTTCCCTGCAAATGCGGGCTGTCGTGGAATAGGTCTCCTTGAAGCCCGCCCCGAGCTTCCATAATCATTGGCTTGATGTCTAGATGGCAGCCAATATCGAGTGGAGTGCTCCAGGGGTCAGTCCTGGGGCTGGTTTTGGTCAATATCTTCATCAGTGACTGGCAAGATTGCATAAAGTGCATCCTCAGAAAGTTTGCAAATGACACCTAGGTGGGGGGAGTAGTCGATGCGCTGGAGTGTAGGGCTAGGATTCAGAGACCTTGACAAATTGGAGGACTGGATCAAAAGAAATCTCATGAGGTTTGATAAGGACGAGTGCAAAGTCCTGCACTTAGAATAGAACAATCCCATGCACCAGTACAGGCTGGGGATCAACTGGCTAAGCAGCACCTCTGCAGAAAAGGACCTAGGGCAAGGGTTCTCAATCCCCAGGCCATGGCATGGTGCCAGGCTGCAGCAGGACAGCTGCCAGACCAGAAGTGGCCATGGACCGGCAAAGCGTGACCCCCCCAGAGCTGGGTGGAGAGTCTGTGGCTCCTTCTGCAGGGCCCATGGTAGCACAGGGTTTGGCCCACCCCCCTGCCCAGGGGGTGGGGGTATTCTGGCCGGAAATTCTAGCCGCGGTCAGCTATGACTGCTGGCTCATGGCCACTCTGTGGTTTGCTGGGCTGCAACATAAAAACTTTGGGAACCCGTGACTTAGGGTTACAGTGGACAATAAGCTGAATATGGTCCAATACTGTGCCCTTGTTGTAAAGAAGGCTAATGGCATATTGGGCTGCATCAGTTACAGTGTTGCCAACAGATCAAAGGAAGTGATTGTTCCCCAATATTTGGCACTGGTGAGGCCACAACTGGAGTACTGTGTACAGTTTTGGGCCCCCCACTATGGAAAGCAAGCAGAGAAATTGAAGAGAATCCAGTGGAAGGCAATGAAAATGGTTGGGGGCTGGGGCACATGACTTCTGAAGAGAGGCAGAGGGAACTTATTTAGTCTGGAGAAGAGAAGAGAAGAGTGAAGGGGCATATAATAGCAATTTTCACTACCTGAAGGGTGATTCAAAAGAGGATGGAGCTAGTCTTTGAAAAAATTATCAAGGCTCACATTTGTGAGAGCCCGGCAGGACAAATTATGCTGAGGGGAAACCAGCACGGGTTCGTGGCAGGCAGATCGTGCCTGACCAATCTAGTTTCTTTTTATGACCAGGTTACGAAACGCCTGGACACAGGAGGAGGGGTGGATGTCGTATACTTAGACTTCAGGAAGGCCTTCGATATGGTATCCCACCCCATACTGGTGAACAAGTTAAGAGGCTGTGACCTGGATGACTACACAGTCCGGTGGGTGGCGAATTGGCTGGAGGGTCGCACCCAGAGAGTCGTGGTGGATGGGTCGGTTT
>NW_005842127.1:1986195-2027764 GCF_000455745.1 Alligator sinensis | reverse complement strand
CTTTCCTGCTTATGCAGGGGGTCGGACTCGATGATCTGTTGAGGTCCCTTCCGACCCTAACATCTATGAATCTATGAATCTAGACTGTTCTCACTGGTGGCAGATGACAGAACAAGGAGCAACAGTCTTAAGTTGCAGCAAGGGAAGTTTAGGTTGGATATTAGGAAAACTTTCTCACTTGGAGGGTGATGAAGCACTGGAACGGGTTACCTAGAGAAGGTGTGGAACCTCAATCCTTGGATATTTTTAATACCTGGGCAGGCAAAGCCTTGACTGGGATGTATAGTTTGGGAGTAGGGGGTTGGACTAGGTGACCTCCTAAGGTCCCTTGCAACCTTAATTTTCTATGGTTCTATGAAAACTGGAAAATATGGCTGTACTGGGGGAGGAGGAGATCATTTGCAACATTAAATGGAATTGATTACACCTGAATTTTGAAATAGACTCCGGATTATCATAATGGAGTATACCAGTGCATAAAGCAGGGAGTTTAATAGTTACCTGGAACTCTAGAGCCTCTGCTATTGATCCCAGATGCACAGATTCTTCACTTTGAGTTATTATTACAGTTCCTACAGAGATGCTCTAAATAACTCTAGTATACATTTCAGAAGGTAATAAAAGTAATCACTGGGATGTATCATTCCAATTCTGCTCCCATGGCAGGGTTCCCAAAGGACTCAATGGTGAAGAATTAGGCTCCCAAACCTTTGGGAAGACCTATACTAGAAAGGAAGAACAAAGTAATTGTTTTTTCAAGCTCTGTGTCTCATTACTGCTGTGCATGGCTTTGTTTTATATTGTCTAGACATTTATTTAAAACCAAAATCTAATAAAAGCCATATTAAAATTAAACCCTGTGATGTATCCTTTTATCATAATCCCTCAGAGACTTAATATTGGGTTTATATGACCCTAAGGAAAAGCTTACTACAGACTTTTTAAAACCATCATTCTTAGCGAGTGGATCTGGGAGTCTCTAATTCTGAGTCAGTGTTGTTACGACTTTATGTGTCTATGGTTTAAGGGCTGGGGTTTCTTTACTACAGATTTCCAGAAGGTTTGATGCTTCAGTAATTCTAAATGTTTTTCTTTGGAATTAATATTGCTCTTTCTGTTTGGAGTTTTGCATTAGCTTAATGCCATAACAAGTATATAGACCCCAGGTCTGGAAAGTACAGCATCTCTGCTGAGGACAGCACTTAAGAAATATGGCTGAAATCCAATCTGGGCATCTAAATGCTACCTATCCTTCTAAATTTAGAGGCACGTAGTGCCACTTACGTGGATACTGAATCTTACTCCCTTCTCCAGAGCTCAACCTGGCCTTCTGAGAGTGGTTTAAAGAATCTACTAATGGCCAATTATGCTCTGTTACGATCCTATTATTCTTGAAGGAGTGTTTATTTCCTTGTAAATTCCAAATCTGTCAGCTGCAGAAAAACCACAAGGAGGAGGAGAAGTGGGCCTCCCATTTGTTAGCCTAATAGCCCAGTGATTAGCACGCTTGCCCAGGAAGTAGAAGACCATTTTCCAAGACCCCCTCTGCATCTCTGACCTTCCAGCAAAGTGCCCCTAACCACCAGGCAATGGGCAAAGAAGAGCCAAGAGTATTTTGTTTCTGTATTTTGCATAAAGTAGTCATTGGGTGTGTCTACACATGCATTAGATCTGGGAGCAGTTTATTCATGAGTAAACTACTTGCAGGTAAATGCTTCCAGGCAGGCATCTGCATGTGCGGTGAAGTGGGAGCAGATTTGCTGCTAGTGACAGCAATCTGCTCCCTCTTCCTGGGGCCCTGCAATAGGCCCCTGCTGCCACCAGGGGAAGCTGTAGGTGCTACCCCAGGGGCTGGCAGGGAGCAAGGGGCCAGGAGACAGCTCTCCTCTGGCCAGGGCTGAGACATTGCTCCCTGGCCCCGGGGGGAGGGGGGATGCCTCTTGCTGTGATGGGGACAACATCCCTCTACCCCAACAGCAGGCAGCTCCCAACCTAGGCTCCCTGATTAGGGCAGGGGACTTGGAAAGAGCTACGGGGGGGAGGCGGGAAGGGAGCAGATCCCAGCCGCCTACCCCAATCTGCCAGTGGGGCAGCTAACAGTGTGCCCCTGGCTGGGCAGGCATTCCCCACCCATCTGGGGGCTTGCTAGTAGCTACCCCACCAGAGGATTGGGGCAGGCAGGGGGCTTAGACTTGCCCCACCCCTGCAGCTCTTTCCAAGCCCTGTGCCTTGATCACCCAATTGGGGCATAGGGCTGGGACAGTTCCCAGCCCCCACTCTGTGATAGCATGGCAGGGGCTGGAGAGCCTATTCCCTGCTCAGCTCCATGCTCATGAAGCTGAGTGGGATCACATAGCTGGGCAGGGAACAGGCTCCCCAGCCCCTGCAAGGAGGGAGCTCCCAGCACCAGCTCTGCAACTGTGGGGCCGATGCTGGGAAATCCTTATTTCCTGATGGCTTCCCCGTGACTGTAAAGCCAGTGCTGGGAGATAAGGATCTCTCAGCCCCACACTTCCACCCGCCATCATGATGGTGAAGCAGGGGCTGGGAGATAAGGATCTCCCAGCCCCTGCTCCCCAATAACAATCTCAGAGTGGGGGGTTTGGAGCTCCTTCCTGCCAGGGCAGGGGGACACAGTCCCTGCCTGGGCTCCGGTGGCAGAGCCAGGAAATAATCTCCCGCCCTTGGTGGCCAGCTGACTGGCATCAGATTTGCTTCCGGTCAGGTGTCTACATGAGCGCTACTGTGCGGTAGCTGCTCATGAGGAAATTTGCTACTTGAATTTGCAGGTAGCAAGGTTTACTATGCAGTAAGCATGTACGTGTGTAGATGCACATGCATACTGCACAATAAACTACACTATTTCATAGTAAAGCATCTCATGTAGATGCACCCATTGAGTAAAACCTATAGACAGCCTTGGAGGTAGGACGTGGGTCAGAACCAAGATACCATCCTTTCCACAGCAGTGCCTTATCAGAACCAGGTTTCCTGTAACTTGCCCTTAAATAGCCTTCCCTCTTGACTGCTCAGTGGCCAGCCTCAACAGAAAGGACCCTAGAAATTAGATCTCCCACTGGCAGAGCAAGTGCCCTATTCACTAAGCTATCTAGCTTAATTGGAGGTTCCTCCCCCTTCCCTCAACAATCATCTGTGTTTTTTTTCTGTAATGTACAAAATTATACACTGTCCTAGGAGAACTAGGATCACAACAAAATCTCAATGGTCACAGTACATCCCTTCTGGACACACACAGAAAGATAAGCCAAGTTGTGCTGGGAGGGAGTAGATTCTGCACTAATTGCTACCAAGATGTTTAACTACAAGGGTCAGTAGCACTTAGATGTCTAAAGGCAGAGTAGGAGTTGCACCTCCATGCTTAAAGTGAAGCAACTGCTTTGCTGGTGATTTCATTAGCAATAGCGATGTGGCTGGCAGAGCTATAGGAAAGAGATCTTTAATAAACATACCGAGAAGTTTATAGGCAATAATGCCATATAATCCCATTTATAACAGGAAGGAACTCAATGGCCCAGAAGGTCTCTTCTAAACGTATGTTCCTACGTGACAACCCTAACCTTGCAATCAGCCCAGACCTTTCATACTTTCCTCAACTCTGTCGTGCCATCACCAAACTAGGTCCTTTCCAAAACCTGATCATCTTTTTTATATTCCACTCAACATGTTACACCTAAGCACTTCCCGAATCTGGGACTTTATGTGGAAAATGAGTATTTTGTGTTCTTTAGAGAAGCAATGTACTCTGCCATTATTTTCTATACAACAAATAGCCTAGTCTTAGGACAGGCATGAACAAAGCTGTTCTACAGGAAACAACAGTCTGGAACACAGCTTGTGTGGCTCTGAGCCCAACTTCTGGCTCCTCTCATCCTTCCTGCCTTGCTGCTTCACCCTGTGTCTCACAGTGCCAGTTCACCTTCCGGTCCATAGTTCCTGAAAGCCTCATGTGCATAACAGGAAAGCTTTAATCCAATTGACAAGTCCATCTTCAGAACAATATCTTCTCTCTCTCTAAGACAATTCAACAGAAAAAAACAGTTGCAAACTACAGAAAAAGCAGTATACTGGTAGTTTGGGATTTTGTAACCACAGACATATTTTAACCAAATGCCCTGTAGTGCTTTTGACTTGTATTTTAATGCTTCAATCCAATTTATTAAAATGATGCACAAAGTCATAAATATGTTTATTTTAAAATTCAAAACCAAACTGGAAAGCTCATAGTGTTTCCTTGTCCCCAGAAAAAACGAATCCAAATGATATGAGAAATGTCTGAATTGTATGCAAACTACAGAAATAGTTTGCTGCACATACAGCTGTACAATTAAGATAATGCATCTGCTCATCAGGTTTGAAAGATGCAGAGCCAGACTGAGTAAGTTTTCCATGTATTAGTGTAATTGAGTGATGAGTACATATTACAGAGCACTCTGCCCAATCTACAAAAGTTATGAATCCATTACAGCCCCTTCAAAAAAAGTTTGTCCCATAAACCCCAATTAAAAGAGCTTATTCCTTTAATGCAAGAAGTTTCCACTTGAGGCCCTAGTATGTCAGCCAAGGTGGTGGCCATTATACCAAATCATTCAATAGTGTTCAAAAGAGTTCTGCATGCAGAAGTTCAAGGGAACAGGCCTTATATTAGAAGACACATAAAAATAAAATCTTATGAATAAGGTCCAGCATATTCATAAAAATATCAGCCAAATTGTTTTTGCCATTTTGGGATGTACAAATTCAGTACCTGGACACCTGAGCAGAGCTATATGCATACAAATGGAGAGTTAATACACAGCAGTACAGCTGTATGCAAACTTTTGTGAGAATAAAGCCTGTGAAGATACAGGCAGACAAGGTTCCTTGGGTGAATTTGATATCTTTTATTAGACCAACCCAAATGGTTGGAGAAAAGTTATTAAGCAAGCTTTCAGGTTCAAAAACCCTTCGTCAGGCTAAGGAAGCTGCAGCAGTTGGTGTGTGCTCTTCCTGGATGGAATGAAAAGTAAAGAAGCCAGCGGCTGGGCTGGGCTGGGCTGGGGAGTCAGTTGCCAGGCAGATTGTAATGTATCAAAAATCCAATGTCTATGTTTAGTCCCTGATCTCTAGCATCCAGCAGGTTGATGAAATGGAGCTCATAGGCTCGTCTCTGGGAAGTGTTGTGTAAGTTTCCCTTGAGGATCAGGACTGAGAGATTGGAGAGAGAGTGGCCCTCCTGTGAGAAATGTGCCCCCACCGGTAATTGGGTGTTTCTGTCTTTGATAGATTTCCGGTGTGCGTTCATTCTGGTGCGCAGTTGTTGTCTGGTCTCTCCTACATATCTTCCATCAGGGCATTTGGTGCATTGGATGAGGTATACTACATTTCTGGAGGTGCAGCTGTAAGATCCTGGGATGCTGATGGCTCTGTTGTGGGGTGTAGTAATAGTGGAGGTGGTGGAGATGTGGGGGCAGGTTTTGCATTTCTTGTCATGGCACGGTCTGGATCCTTTTGGTGTGTTCTGGGCTTGAGGAAGTTTGCTTCTGGTGATGAGGTTGGCGAGGTTCGGTGCTTGTCTGAAGGCTAGGATGGGTGGCTCTGGGAAGATCTTTTTAAGAATAGGGTCTTTTTCTAATATGGGTTGCAATTTTTTGAGGATTTTCCATACAGGTTCAAGGGAGGGGTGATAGGTCATAACCAGCGGTGTGCGATTTGTGGGTGTTTTTCTTCTGTACTGCAGCAGTTCTTCACGTGGTATCCAGGTGGCTCTTTCAAACGTGCGATCTACCTCTCTGGAGGAGTGTCCTTGCTGGGTGAAAGCCTTTTTAAGATTGGTGAGGTGGCAATCCCGGGTGTTCTCTTCAGTACAGAAGCGATGGTATCTGAGGGCTTGGCTGTATATCACTGCTTTTTTGGTGTGTTTCGGGTGATTGCTGGTTCTGTGCAGATATGTATGTTGGTCTGTGGGTTTCTTGTATACTGTGGTCTGTATTTTACCCTTCTGGATACTGATCCTTGTGTCTAAAAAGGGGATGTTGGTGTTGGAGTATTCTAAAGAAAGTCGGATGGAGGGATGGTGACTGTTGAATTTCTGGTGGAACTCAAGTAGAGATTCCAGGTTCTCACTCCAAATGATGAAGATGTCATCGATATATCGTAAGTACAGCAAGGGTTTGATGGTGCAGTTCTTGAGGAAGTCTTCTTCCAGGTGGCTCATAAAAAGGTTGGCATACTGTGGGGCCATTTTAGTGCCCATAGCTGTTCCCATCATCTGGAGGAAGTGTTGATTATTAAAAGTGAAATTGTTGTGTGTGAGGATGAAGTGTATAAGCTCAGTGATATCTTTGGGTCTGTATTCTGGGTTGTAATCTTGTTCCTGTAGATATGTAAGGCAGGCATGGATGCCATCCTGGTGTGGGATGTTGGTGTATAGGCTGGTAACGTCCATGGTGGCTAGGAGTGTGTTCCTGGGAAGGTGGTCTATGTTTTTAAGTTTCCGTAGCAAGTCTGTGGTGTCTTGGACAAAACTTGCTCTGTGGGTGACAAGCGGTTTTAGGATGGATTCAACAAAACCTGATATTTCCTCAGTTAGGGTCCCATGGTTGGATATGATAGGTCTGCCAGGGTTCCCTTGTTTGTGGATTTTAGGGAGCATGTAAAAAGTCCCTGGGTTAGGTAGCGGGGGGATCAAGGTCTGTAGTTTTTCTTGTAATCTTGGTGGAAATGATTTGATGGTATTGTTGAGTTTTTTGGTGAAAAGGGGAGTAGGATCTTCTTGTAGTTCTTTGTAGTAGGTGGTGTCAGAGAGCTGTCTGTTGGCTTCCTTTATGTAATCCTCACGGTTTAGGATGACTATGGCTCCTCCTTTATCTGCTGGTTTTATTACTATTTGGTGGTTAGATCTTAGAGATTCTATGGCCTTTTTCTCTGGTAGAGAGAGGTTGTTATGAGTCAGAGGTCAGAGTATGTAGTGTTTCTTTCAATGTCCTTCAGGGATCTGAATATGTCTGAATGGATCTGGCATACTGTATAGCTTGGCAGTACTGGTAGAAATTTAAGTTTGCAAAGGGTCTGTGCTAAAATATACAGTATGCAGTTTTTATGCCAGTGATGATTATAATATGCATAGTCCTTATTTTCACGTTAGTCATCATTGTGCCTGATCATACTATAATGCATTACTCATATTGAAATAAATACAATAAATGCCCTAAAATTGCCATTTAGCAAATAATTGTGGAGTCAGTGTTCTGAAAGGCATAAGGTTGAAAATCATTTCCACTCTAAGCATTTGTTTTTATAAATGTCTTCTACTTTTCTCTTTTTGGCCTGCAAAATCCAATATATTTTCTCTCAAAGTGACTGGAGGAAGGGGCTGTTAAAGCAAATCATCCAAACACCTTCTGAGCATCAATACTCACATTTTCCCTTTTTCTCTCCTCTGCTTCTTTCAGCCTGCAGCTTCCAAATCCCTTTGACTTTTGTTTAACTTGTATAAATGTGTGTGTTGCACTGTGAAATAGTTTTAATGTAGCTAGTGTAAGTTTGCTTAATGGACATTCTGGAGAAAAACTCCTGAACTTTATTTAGGCTTGATATTGGAAAAATCTATAAATTATCTGCCTGGATTGCAAGCAGCACAAACCTCAGTTTCTACAATAACACAGGGTGGGAAAGAATGCAGGATGTTCTGACTCAACAAACCACCTACAGTACCTAAAGCACAATTGTAAATTAGATTTGAAAAGGCTTTCAAGGCTTTTATGCACTACATTTCTAGTTTTTCTCAGACAGATTGATCTTCTCTTCAAGACTTTAGGTCAAATCCTGACTCTGTGTGAACTCATATAGTGCCAATAACAGGAACTCCTGCTCCAAGAATAAATGAATTTTTAGTGTGTGTCATTTGACTTTCCATTGATACACAATTCAAGGCTGCAAGCAGATGGAACTTAAAGGAATCATTAAGGTGGTGCTTCTAGCAAGCCAGAGGAAGGAACCTGCTCTGTGTTGTTTAATGTTCTATTTAAACACAAAAACTGTAGCCTCAGCTGGAGTCTTTCTGTTGAAACCCTGCTGGAGATGTCAGTTATGCATACTTGATAGAGCCCAAGTAGCAACTAAAATTGGAGTCAGTAACTGCAGCTTGCTGAATCTTCAAATAAGTTTCGGGGTAGTGGGAAGGGGAGGGTGTTCTGTTTTTTTCTGTTCACATCCTATAGGTGGGTGATACCCAGGTCCTGGCATAGTTATGTGGAGTTGTGCCCACATTGACCCATAGGGCAGACTGGGGCAATTGCCTGTCTACCCTAGAGGCTTTCCTGTTCAACACATGAACCCCTGTGGGGCTCAACCTTTTTGACCAATGGGGCAGAAGGGCAGTGCTCAGACCAACTATGGGCCAGATCTGTCTGGTGTTTCTGATCCGGCACAGGGCGGTCACAGCAGGGCCCCATCCAGGCATGCTGAGTGGGGCAGAAGCCTGGATCCACGCTGGTCCCATGGTGAGGGTGGGGCATGGCCCAGCCCCTATTCTATCTTCAAGTCTCCTAGGCATCAGAACTTATTGAGCCGCTCTAAATTAGGTTTTATTTAATTCAATTCATTCATAAAACTCTTACGTTTCCGATCTTACAGCTGCACCTCCAGAAATGTAGTATACCTCATCCAATGCACCAAATGCCCTGATGGAAGATATGTAGGAGAGACCAGACAACAACTGCGCACCAGAATGAATGCACACCGGAAATCTATCAAAGACAGAAACCCTCAATTACCGGTGGGGGCACATTTCTCACAGGAGGGCCACTCTCTCTCCAATCTCTCAGTCCTGATCCTCAAGGGAAACTTACACAACACTTCCCAGAGACGAGCCTATGAGCTCCATTTCATCAACCTGCTGGATGCTAGAGATCAGGGACTAAACATAGACATTGGATTTTTGATACATTACAATCTGCCTGGCAACTGACTCCCCCGCCCAGCCCAGCCGCTGGCTTCTTTACTTTTCATTCCATCCAGGAAGAGCACACACCAACTGCTGCAGCTTCCTTAGCCTGACGAAGGGTTTTTGAACCCGAAAGCTTGCTTAATAACTTTTCTCCAACCATTTGGGTTGGTCTAATAAAAGATATCAAATTCACCCAAGGAACCTTGTCTGCCTGTATCCTTAGACCAACACGGCTACAACCCAAACCCCTGTGAAGATACAGCTCTTTCTAAAACAATTTTTGGTGAACAGTTTCAAGTTGCTTTTTAAAGGGGCATTTGTATGGCTTTTGACTGCTCAGGCATCCTGTGGCTTATAGCCCACCTGAGTAGTACGTAAAAGTTGCTAAAGACAAATTGCTGCCCTGTGTAAAATGAATTACTATAGTTATCATTTATTCATGCTCTGCTGTCTCACTGGAGAGGCCAAGATGAAATGAATCATGAACATTAACCCACCTTTTTACCAGTAGCTCAGTCACAAAGAGAAATGGTTGTAAGCTTTTTAAAAAAATTATTATTCAGTAAAATGGCCAGCAGTAATTGTATGCTGGAAAGTCACTCTACGTACCTAAAATCTATTAATGTATTCACCAACATATTATAACAGATTTTCCACTGAAGCTTTTGTAGCATATTTTCCAGAACTGGATTAAAATGTTAAGATGACAAACAAAGAAAAGAATGTGGCTGAAACTTCATGCATTTTATGAATGACATCTTTGAAAATTATAGAGTATCTGATAAATGTCATAATAAGCTACCTACCAAAAAGTACAGTGAACTCTTTATGCTTCCTGGTATCATGATACAAACTTTAAATGGCATATAGTTTTGCTTAACTCTACCAGCATCTATTGGAAATACAAAAGAAGGGGGGGAAAATAAGATTCTCACAATCAGACTTTTTTTTCCATCCAGTGACTCAGTGAAGTAACAATCTCACTGCAGTCTGGGCATACATATTAGAAGGCTTTCAATGAGGTACTGAGTACTTTGCATGCAGCGCACAATCTGTTTCACATTCTCCTTACATCTCAAAGGATCAGAATTTGGCAATGGGGAAAACAGGATATAACACAGGATATCAAATCTTTACTTTTACTTGGCCAGGTTGCATGACAAACCTCTTGATTCCATCCTACTGGGATGTATACTAGTCTACTAAAAAATGCAACACAGATAGCCAGATACATTTCAATGCACAACATAGCTCACATCCCTGAAGTTATGTAACAACTGGGACTGACTTATAATAAAATGCAAGCAATGCTATGGGACTGTAAAATCTGAAGCCCTACACAAAGCAAATGGCTGCCAGGGGAATCAGTAAGGCAGCTGCATACTCATAGCTTTTTTGGACTGTGATATACAGGCAGAATAAAATGTTATAAATTTCTCCAGAAATGAATTTGAACTTCATCGAAGCTACACGTCAATAAGAAAATATATATATATATTTTAACTTTTAAAATGTTATTCGCTTAGAACTTTTCTAAGCACTAATCTATAAATACTGAAGGCATATATAAGCACATATACCTTGAAATCTAGAAAGTACCAAAGGTTTAAGACTTGATTTATATAAATCAGGGGAATAAGACTTATCCAGCCCCAAGGGCCAGATGAGTAGCCTGGGGCTTCCCAGGGGTCAGATCAGGAGTGTAGATCTGTACCATCTGGCCTGTGGAGCTTCACACTCATCACACAGCCAAATTTTCAGCCTGCAGGCAGCCCCTCAGGCCATATGACACAACTCTGTGCTCTGAAGTGAACCCACAGGGCTTCCCATTAGGCTGGAAATTTGGTGGTGGGACAAGTGGTGGCTAGCACTCCTTTGGAAGCCATGGTATTTAACACTGCCACTGCTTGCTCCACTGCCAATGCCTGGTCCTCTGGGCCAAACTACATGACTTCATACGCCAAATCCAACCCGCAGGCTGTATCTTTGACTCCTGTGATGTAAACTATATAGCAACTGAGATAGAAATTACTTTCAGGTGAATGCGGGCAGGTCAGACTTGAGAACAGCACTGCTGAAACTGTCAAAACCTCATCCTAATTTAACACTCTCTACGAACTGAAAAGACGTTTGCGGCAAACACTACATGTTTCATTAAGCACATTTTCATTAAGTACATTTTCTTTCTTTCTGGCAACATTAAAGCTATCGTCTGAGATATGTGAATATTGACTCCTGTTAGATCTACATGGACTGTGTGTAAAATTTCCAAGCATTCCTCATGTGCAAATTGCAGCACAGACTTTTGAAGAAAAACGTGCAATCTACAATGGTATGAATGTAGAACAAAGCTCATTTGTTTTGGATCAGCAACCACAGGTCTTTATCCATCGATAGATTTGTTTTGCTGGCAAAGTTAAGACCTTTTAATGATCTTGACTGTTCATCATTATCTGACCAGTAAAGAATCCTAAATGCGTCACCACTGCTATTATAAACATATTCATTTAAAAAACTGCTTGCTTTATGGATCTGGGTCTTCTAGATCCAGTCTTCACAGGTGCCTATACATGAACAGGGAGGCTGCTCCAATGCACTGGAATTCTAGCATGTTGGGGCAGACTCGATTAATCGAGGATTTTTATCCTGATTTTACAAATGTGAAAACTGAGTCATGGAAAACTCCACCCACTGTCCTAATGACATCAACTCTTCATGTCATTGTGCTCTTCTGCTTTGTAAGATAGAGCCTCTGAGACTATTTTAGAGAATGAGGTTTCATTTAGTAATCCTTTTTTATTTTTATTTTTTAAAAGGTGTTTTTGTTTGAAAAAAATGCCAGAAATAGAGAGTAAGAGACGAGTATCTATCGAGTGACATGGTTAAAATGTGCCTATAACAGAACTAGCTGTATCATAGTGATATTTTTATCACATTATGGTACCTGAACTCATCTGCATCATCTGGGATCAGTTATCATGTATTAATACTGGATCTATGTTTGCTCTTATCCTGCAAGCTACATGCTCCCTACTTGATATGGTCTTTTCAGCTGGGCTTGTTTCACTGGAACAGCAGCATTTAATATAGCTCCAGTGTTTCTACAATGGAAATCACTGGACTTTGTTTTGCAGGCAAAAGATCTTACATGGCAGACCATAGCACACAGCATACATTTTTTGTATGTATATATATTTTTGCCTGGTATTCTTCAGAGGTCAGAGCACAAGAAAGTCCTACTGCATTGTAATAAATACTGTATATCTGGTGGGCATCTCCCATGCATCATTCTATCCCTCTTCAAACTAAGAAGTTATTTGAAAAAAATATATCTATTTTTCCTTTTTCCTACTGGACATGTCAGGAGAGCTTTCTGCAGTGCTTAAATTCAGTGCATTTGAGCTACAGTGAAAAAAGTTACAGGATCTGAGGTACCTAGAACTAAGGAAATCAAGTTTCCAGGGAGCTAGGTTCTCTGGCCCAGCACAGGCACAGGTGAGATCTGCTTTGTAACAATGGCGTGCAAGTGGTTAGAGCAGTGGGTCAGGGGATTTTTCTTTTTAACAGCCTTCCAGAGTGACCTTGGGCCTCTCTGGGCCTCAGTTCCTGCTCTGTACAATTGAGGGTACAGCACTCCCTTCTAGCATGATGGTGTTAGGAGGAGAGATTGTCAGGGACTGAGATACTGTGGCAACAGGGGCTGGATAAGGCCCTGACATGGATGATGGCTGAACTACCTACTATTTAAGCATAGCCAGAATATCTTTCCCTGACTTTATAGATTTCATAGACATTAGGGGCTGGAAGGGATCTCATGAGATCATTGAGACTACCCCTCCCCCCCCCCTTAAAGAAGTCAGATAAGAAAGACATCCAGACATTTTGTAAGGTTGATGCCATCATTCTTAAGGTGTGTTTTCAGGGTGGCCTTGTAGTACTTCCTCTGTCCTCTGCAGGTTCTCTTACCATGACTGAGCTGAGAGAAAAGGACTTGCTTTGAGAGATGAGTCTCATCTATCTGCACACAGTGGCCAGCCCAGCAGAACTGATGTTTCATGATCTTTGTCTCAGTGCTGGTTATGATAGCTGCAAAGAGGATGCTGGCATTGGTGCAGTGGTCTTCCCATTTAGTGCAAAGGATCTTTCTGAGGCAATGCTGATGGAACCATTCCAAGTGCTTAACATGGCTTTGAAATGTCACCCATGTCTCACACATGTAGAGGAGCATGGGGATAATCACTGCATTGTAGACCAGGATCTTAGTTTCCATCTGTAGCTCTCGGTCAGCAAAGGCACAGTGAAGCAGCTTGCCAAAGGATACGTCAGCACAGCAAATCCTATGTTTGATTTCTCCATCAAGGCTGACTGACTGGGAGAGGTGACTGCCAAGGCATGGGAAATGCTCAACATTTTCCAGAACTTCTCCACCAACAGGTGTGTGTGTGTGAGGGGTGGGGGGCATCTGCTTGTGCCAGGGCAGGCTGATTGAGCACCTTGGTCTTTCCAATATTAAGGAAGAGTCCCAGGCTATGATAGGCACCTGAAAAAGGTCAAGGGTGGACTGCAGACCAGTTTCAGTGTGTGCGAGGATAACAGTCATCAGCATACTGAAGGTCAGTGATGCCAGTCTTGGTAACTTTTGTTTTGCTGTGAAGGCGCAAGAGATTGAAAAGCTAACTGTCCATTCGATACTCCTCCCCAATTCTGGGAGGAAGGCGGTCACGGATAAGAATCAAAATTACAGTAAGATAGATGGAGAAAAGGATTGGGGTGATGATGCAGCCCTGCTTGACACCAGTATGGATGGTAAATGAAACTGATCTATTGCAAAGGACTGTGGCAGCCATCCCATCATTGAGTTAAACTGAGGATGCTGATGAACTTAAGTGGACAACCAAACCAAGCCAGCGCCTTCCAAAAAGCTTCACGATTGGAGTCAGAAGACTTGGTTAGGTCAATAAATGCCATAAACAGCTCCTGCTGTTGTTCTTTACACTTCTCTTGGATCTATCGTTCAACACAAATCATGTTGGTGGTACCCTGTGATGGTCTAAAGCCACACTGGGATTCTGGAAGGACATCTTTGAAAGGGGAAGGAGGCAATTCAGAAGGATGCGAGTAGGAATCTTCCTGGCAACGAAGAGGAGGGCAATGCCTTGGTAGTTCACTTGTCCCCTTTCCCCTTGACACACTGACTTGTCCCCTTTCTTGAAAATGGTCACAAAGTTGGCATTCTTTAAGTCAGGTGGAGTTTCCTCATTAACCAATATTTTGATGAGAAGTGGGTAAAGTTTTTGTGCTAGTGCTGTTCCACCAGCTTTGAAGACCTCTGGGAATATTGTCTGGTCCTGGCACCTTCTTGTTCTTGGTCCAAGTGATGGCACATCAGACTTCCTTGAAGGATGGGGATCAGCAAGAGATTCTGTTACTGGGTGTTAAGGGATGGACACAGTGGCAGCTGAGACCTCAGATTCCCAGTTGAGTAGAATCATGAAGTGTTCCTTCCAGTGTTGTTTGATGGATACATTATCTGTGAAGAGGGTGGAGCTGTCCTGGGATCATAGGGGGGGTTGGGCCATTGGAACAGGGCCCGTGGACGGCTTTTATTGCTTGAAAGAAGCTTCTCATGTCATGTTGATCAGCAAAACTCTGGGACTCCATGGCCTTTGCTTGCCACCACTGGTTCTTGATGTCCTGTACTAGAAAATGTCCTCTGAACTAGAGCTTTAAGCTGGTGGTAAGTCTCTCATTTTTTCTGATTGGAGGGTTCATATTGCCAACTGTAAAACATGTTTCTTTTATGATGGTAAGTGCTAGGATTTCCTCACTATTCTCGTCACACCAATCCTGGTGACGGTAAGTGGAGTATCCAATTGATTCGGTGCATGCTTTGTGAATAGCATTCTTAAGTTCCTCCAAATGTACCTGGATGTCCTTAATGTAGTCAAGTAGATCAGAAAGCCTCTCAGTAACGCGTTGCTGAAGAGCCTCATAGCTAGCTTGGTCTTGGAGTGCCTTGATGTTAAATCTCTCCCACATTCCTTTTGCTTGTTTATGGTATTGTGGTGCAAGCTGCATGTCCGTGACTGATCTAACTAAATGGTGGTCCATTCAACAGTCATCTGCACCTCTCAGGTTGATATAGAGATTGGTACAATCACAGGCTCTGACAATAATATAGTCAAGAAGGTGCCAGTGATTGGAGCATGGGTGTTTCCAAGTGGTCTTATATTTGTCACTCTGTCTGAAGACAGTATTTGTAATGAGCAAGTCAAGTTCTGCACATTTTCTGAGGAAGATACCTTCCTCTAAGGAGGAAGATACCATTGAAATTTGCTTGCGCTGAAGTCACCCATGAGGATGAGCTTGTCTTCCTTGGCAGTGGCAGTCAGGACTGTGTCAAGAGCACAACAGAACAGTTTCTTGTTGACTTCTTCATTGTCAAGTGTGAGGGTGTATGTACTGATGACTGTAGCATATTAGGTTGTTACTGAGCTTGAGGGGGAGAGTCATAAGGTGTTCATTAATGCCCACAGGGAGTTCCAAAAGCTGACTGACAATCTTGTTCTTGATTGCAAAGCAAACACCGTGCATGTGCCTCTCTTCAGGTGCCTCTCTTTTCAAAAAAAAAAAAAAAGGTGTAGCCATCTCCTCCTACTTTCAGCTGGTCTTCATCTGCCCAGCAGGTCTCGCTCAGGGCAGTAATATCAATTTCATATCTTGCAAGTTCTCTAGCTACTATGGTGGTTCTTCTTTCAGGACACACACTGTTCGGGAAGTCCATGAGAATGCACGTGGTGAATTTCAGTACTTTATTTTGTTAGTCTGGCCGCAGGTAGAGTGATCCCACTGGATGCAGCAATCCAGTCAGGGGGGTTTGAGACAGCCCATGTTTAGGGCACATTTTCTAGCTCCTTCCCTGGTCAGGGTGAGCAGAGGGGATCCTAAAGAGAACTGTTCAGTCACAGCTACAGTTCCCAAATTGTATTTCTGTCTTGTTAAGTGCAAAATGACCATCACATGACTGCCACCTATGTGCAGATTTGTGGCTAGGGACTCCCAGAGATCACCATTCCTGTCCCCACCACCACTCATACATTGCCACAGAACTTGGTTTGTGGGAGATGTTAACATCCCTAGCAGAGGCCTACAAGCAACAGCCACATGAACTTGACAGGAAGGAGCCCTAAAACCAGTGGCAGGAATGTCCAAGACAACAGAAGACTTCTGACCCATTGCAGCCCTCATCTGCCTTCACAACTGCACAGAACCAGCAGGTCTTCAAGTATGCCTGTTCTGCCATTGGGGTCTTCAGGAGTTTGGACCACGCTTAGCCTGGGATCTTGTCTCAAACCTGTTTGCTGGGGGAGACTCTACCAGGAGTACAAGACTCCAGACAACGTAGCGCTGAAGGTCTTTGGAACACGCAAGCCTCTCCACCACAACAAGGCAATAGTGGTGTTGGTAGAAGTGTGAACAAAAAGACAAAAATGCAAGGGGAGGAGCCCATGAACAGCAGCCATGCACAAATGGGAATAATAGATGCATATAAACAATTCTTTGGTCAGGGTACAGAAATCCTGAAGTGGGGTCCCCAGAACAGGACTGATGCACTGTGTAACTCATGCCTCTGGCAAGGGTTGGGCAAGGAGAGGGAAATTTTACATGCCACTCAACTCTATGCATATCTTAGTTCAGTAAACTCCAGCTGAAGCCTAAGTCTCCAGCTTTCCCTGGGACACCCCTGATTTGGGGATGAAATGCTCTTTCCATCTTGGTCATGTGCACTCCTGTTCCCTACAGTTTCACCTCAGAGTCACCTTATGTTGTTTCTGAGGCACTCAAATCACCTTTGCGGGTTCTTCAGGCCAATGGAAGAGATATCAAGAGGAGCATGAAAATGTGAAGAATCTATCATAATTTACTCCACAGAACCGCACCTGTTTGTTTCAGAAAAGACAGAGATTTACAATGTTTTGGTTCAATTGCAATAGAGGAGGAAGGCAAAAGAGATTTACACTTTGAGGCTGATATGTTGCATGAGCCTGCCATCTGATGGTTAATGCCCAGTAAAACAGAACTTATTTAAACTTGAAATTGGGCATTTTTTGCACGCGCGCGTGTGTGTGTGACTGTCCTTCCATAGGTGACTTGCAAAAATCGAAGATACAATATTATTGACATTCAGCTACTTTAAACCTGCTTTGTGCCACTGAGATGATACAGTGCAGCTAAAGTTGGTCAAAAAGCACAACTTTCAATTTGCAAGAAAATTTGATTTTTCTTGTTTTTATTTTGTTTTGGTCCAAATGGAATCAAAACCTTTTTGATTCAGGACCAGAAACTGCTGTGGAGACACCAAAACATGGCAGTTTTTAAAGGAAATATATTCCCAACAGCTGCTGAACAAAACTGACATTTTTTACAATAGCATTCATTTGAACAGAATTATACAGACATTTCTAAAGGCTATTTTGCTTAGAATAATGCTAACCTTCCTATGATATGCAGGTGTAACATCTTATGCTGCAACATTTTAAAAATAGCATTGGTTGAGAATGTTTTTTTCTTGTAAAAATTCTCAGTGGACGTGCCTACATGAGATGCTTACTGCACAGTAGCCTAATAAAACTGTACAGTAATGCACTGGTCAACAATCATGTTGATACACTACTGTGCAGCGTTATTAGGCTACTGTGGAGTAAACATCACAAAAAACCATAGGCCACAGCTACTGTACAGTAACTGTAGTTATTGTGCATTGTTAGTTCTTCATTAAGCAAGTACTAAACTTAACGTGCAGTAACTACCGTGCATTAATGAACATGTAGATGCGCACAGTGAAAAATAAAAATCCCCCCGATTAAAATACTTTCCTTTTCAGTTTCATCAAGCAGGCATGTTCCGTGAAAAAGCATTTTGTCAGAAATTCCCAGAAAGCTCTACTCTTGAGGTAACAATTGTCCAAAATAGAACGAAAATGCATAAATTTTCCCCCAGGCTAGTTCAGTGTCCCCCCCCCCCCCCCCTCATGGATATCATACATTCTTTAAGGTACAGCAATGCTCTGTGAAGCCATAATGGTGGAGGAGTTTGTGTTATCCCTTTTCAGTGAGCACCAGAACTGGTATCCCAGGCAATGAACCAGGCATTTTAAAAAAATTATCTTATTAAATATTTTTGGGGGGACGGGGGTCTTTTGCAAATTTTAAAAAGTTTCATACTGACACTTATGAAATTAATTCTAGTTTACCTGTCCAAAATTATTTGTGTTTAGACATTTAAATTAATCACAGTAATTTTAAAAATTAAAAATGGTAACTTTTATTACAAATCATTTTGAAGTGACTGAACTGAAACCGCTCAATTGATGATTTTTTAATTTTGATTTGCTACAATTTTAAAGATTTCAACTTTTCATCCTAATTTGGGGCTAAAATTTTTGTCAAGATCTTGGAAAACGTTGTAGGATGCAAAAGCAGCTTCTTATATAAGCCTCCCCCACAAACACTGGCACTGGGGCCGTGGGTTTCAATTGCCTTTCTTGGCAGGTTTCTTTTATTCCTCTGGAACCAGTTTCAAATGTTCAATTCCCACTAAGGATAGACAGACAAATAGAAGGATGGTTGCAGCCAGAGTTAAATGGCTCCCAGGGGAGTTTCTTCCAGGAGACTAAATATCTGTACATTTTCTTCCGGCACAACTCCTGCTGGGGACATGGAGGAATGGAGCTGGGGGAAAGGCTGTCATGCCTTCCTGAGACTGGGGTTACCCTGGTCTTATGAAGGCATAGGGTCAACTTCTCCCTCCATCATATAGACAGAGAGGAAAGGGGAAGAGCAGCTACCACTCCTTGTCTCTTCCACAAACTGGGCAGTCTCTGATTTTGGGAAGGCACACAGACTTTGCTGACTCCAGCCAGCTTTCCCTTGCCACCCCTGCTGCCTAGCTGAGTGACAGGGCAGCAATTTAAAAACTGTCAGATGGGAGTGGGGCCACTGTACCACCAGCTGCTGGCTTTTAAATCACTGCCCTGGCATTCATCTGAGCAGTGGGGCGGCAAGGGGAAGCCAGCAAGAACTGGGAGCAGGAAAGCCTCTATAAGCCTAGCTCCTAATGGCTTCTCTTTGCCACCCCTGATGCTCAGCTGGGAAAAAGGGAGACAATTTAAAATCAGGCTGTGCTTGGGGAAAGCCTTTGCATATCCATGGTGTCCTAGAGCAAGGCAGCAGGGCCAGGCTGCTGTGCTACTGTGGCAAGGCTTGGAAGTCTTGTTGTCTCTGCAAAACACCCCTACCTCACCGGGCACTACTCTGGGTCAACTGGAACAGTGCAGGGCAAAGCACACTGCTGGAGCTGATGGCCCCTCCTCTCCTCCTATAGATAGAGGACTATCTATACAGTTCACCTCCTGGACAATTTTTCTACCAGATGAAGTTGCTTCCAGTAGAATCAACATCCATACACAGCCTTAGACCCAGTCAAACTTAGCATTGCCAGTGCTTATTGCTAAGATATTTGTTCTTCTTTCTGTATTAGCTGCACATTAAGAAAGGTTGCAAGTTCACACTCCCCACGTGATCCTTTGAGATTAGACCTACATTCTGATCCATATAAAGGTCCTAGTTCAAATTAAAAAAGGACTTGATATAAAAATAGACACATGGGCCTGTTCCCACTAGTGGGAGCATGCGTTCCCCAGGGACAACTAGCAGCAGCACGTATTTTTGTCACGGTTAGTTGTTCCTGGGGAACACCTCGGAATGCGCGCTCTGGCACACAGCAAGTTACTCAAGGGCAGGGCAGGCGAGGCTGGAGCCAGTAACTGGCCTGGCTCTAGCAGTCTTACCTGGGGTCCTCCAGCAGCAGCAACCCAGGTGCACAGAGCCTGGCCAGCAACCAGCCTGGCTGGCTGGAGCCATCCAGGCCCCGGTTTCAGGCAGCACATGCTGTCACCATATACGTCACCCTGCTTTTTTTTTTGGCATCTTTTTTTTTTTTTTTTTTTTTTTTAACTTGGGCTCTATTTGTGTCAGACCCCCCAAATTAGCAGTGTGGCAAATGGCTGCATGTGCTGCGTGTACACATGCATGCTTGTCTGGACGCACCCAGGTAGAGCCTCTGAACCTGATGCATTTGACAACAGGATTTAACTAAGAGAAAATTCTGTAGCAAATCTTCCAGCAATGGTCTAGGATATTTAATAGGAATGGAAGTAATAAGGATATATGAAATCACTCTAAAAGCTTATTGATTTTGAAAATAGAATTATCTCTCTATAACTATTTGAACTGTACTGTGGAATTCTACAACAAGAGCTTAGTTCTCCATAATAAGATAGCCCCAAACCTATGGAAAACTAATAATTTATTATATTTGATAGGACTATTCCATAAGAGAATCTGCATAGTGCATAAGGGACAAATGGTTTCTATATCTTTCCACTGTAATGGAGTTTTTAGGTATAAGTTTAGTCATCAGGGATCACTTTCTCCTTGTTCCTCTTTGTCAAGATCTTGATGGTAATGTAACTTTGTTGACCTGAACCAACTGCGAGCTCTATTGGAAATGAGCAAATTTCTCAAATCAGCCAATACAGAACATGCAACCACTGGAGATGTGTTCTTAAACGTGCTTTGTTTATCCACTTTAGAGATAAGACCTATCCATTTTAGAGATAACACTTCATAACATGTTACACTGCAAGCAGCATATTTTAAAACAGTAATAAAGTCTCAGTATTGTAATACATCAGGGCAGCATTATCTCTGCTATTTAAAGCACTGTTGGAGAGTGGGTAGAGATTGCTATTTTGTGTGCAAATCGTGTGAGGTGTGGGTTACAAGGACAGTATTGCATTACTGTATTGTATTTATATGCCATCCTATATGATTTTGCTCTATCCATAGGTCTGCAATTACCACTTATTGCTTATGTGTTCTATTTGCTTGCAAGTCTGGAAGATGTTAAAATCTTCATAGAAACTGAGGTTGCAAATAAAGTTGCCTATATTACGCTGGTAGGATTTCATTCTCTACTCTGTTATTTTAGTTCACAACCAATAGATGGCAGTAATATAACAATTGGACCAGCAATAACCACATCTGTCTATGGAACTGAATTACTATAGACTTCTGGGTCAGCCGTGAAGAATAACTTCCATTAGGAAAACCCAATGATTATAGCAGTCAGTTTTTGCTTACCTGTTGAAAAAGATGTCCTAAAGAAAGCTATTTTATTGACATGTGGCTGGTGGCAACCTGAAACAATTTCTCAACTCTCAAACCCTGCCATCACTCATTCCCATGCCCTTCTGTTAGGCTGCAAAATCTAACTGGCATAAAATGAGAGGTCCTCTGATCTAATACAAGTTTAAAATGTTCTTTCATGCCATTATCTGCCCTTTAGAAGGTAGCAAAATAGCAAAATCCAAAGCAGAGAGAGCTGTTTTGTAGTGCAATTCCTCTAACAAGCCAACTAGGCTGGCTGGTTTGCTTGAACTAAACAGAGATCATTTGCCTCTTACATTTTATGACTACTAACTTTTTGTTTTCTTAGACACTGGATAATTTTGACACACCCTCATGCACACCCTACAGCAAGCTTGTTCAGGTACTCATGCAATTCTCTATTTCACAGAAACTTGTCAAACACCAGTGGATTGCAGAGAAATGGCATTGATACCTCTACAGCAAGTCACTCTCCTCCCGTCTGAAAAATACTGTGTCCAAAAAAATGAGTCATTTAGTTTAGCATACAAATTAGCCCAGCACTCTAATAAAACCCTCATTTTTTAAAGACAAAAGGAAACTTAAAATAGGCACGATTTCATCATCCTTTCAACTCTGATGTGGTTAGGAAACTTCACCCTGGAATGAAAGACTTGGAAAACCAATAAGGAGGGTAGCCGTCTCTTTTACACTTGGGCTGTTGGCCACTTCTCATTTTTGCCTCCCTTGGGACTATAATCAGTTTGGCCTCAAAGGCCAAAAGAGCAGGACTAGAAGCTCACACTCAAGCTAGAGTTAAATTTTGCCCTTCATCCAAAGACCTCCCCACAGAGTCAAAGCTTATATAAAGAATAGCAATAGCATGTGTGTGGGTTAAGTGTTATTATTCCTACTTCAGTGGAAGAGAGTGGAATTCCAGGCGTGTTTAGAAGGACTGAACCATATCTCATACTCTTATGGTTGCCTTCCACTATTCCCATGAAGCTATAGTTGGTTTTAAAAATTCTTTAAGAATTTCTCTGATATTGGAGCTTGTCTTTGGGGTGGAGGACAAATATAATAATCCTATTTTACACACCTGTCAAATAGACTATATTTATTTTACATGTATATGCTGCTCTTCCAAACAAAGGCTCCAGGGGGCTTACAGTAATATATCTGAATAGAACTTATGTATATACCATCTCAGGATTGTGGTATCATACTAAATTTCTTGCCTTTATATGCATCTCCTTTCATCAAAGGATATGGATTTGCTGTCTGTAACACAGAAAACTGCATGACACTCCTTTGTAAGAATTACTTCATGTGACTTTTACCAATGGATAAATTGGAATAATGACATTTGAGTGATTTATCCAAGTTCACAAAAATTGCTAGGAGCAGATGGAAACAGAACAAGGAATTTGAGTCCCAGTTCATTTTCCTATCTACTGAATCCCTTCCTCTTACCTTCTGTAAGTGTTTCTCGTTGGGTTTATAAGTGGAAAAAATAATAAAATAGAAAAAACTTTAAAAAAAATCCACTCAATTATCTTTACCACATTACTCTGCTGAAAGACACTTATTGAGGAAGAGCAATTCAAGCCATAAATACTGATGAAGTCTAATTGTTCAGCTCCCCAACATGTTGAGTCATTTAGTATGTTGTATGTGGTAGGTATGCAAGATTGGAGCCTTATAAACACATGCATTTGGCTTGTTGATCAAAGGCTGGAACAGGGAGTTGACAGGAGATCCTCTGTGCATATTCTGGGACACTTCAGCAGGTCAATCAATGTTCATATGCCTCAATTTCCCCATTGGTAAAACACACATAACAAAACTACCTGGGCTAGTTTGGATCAAAACATACAACAGATGCCAGAACAGCCATACTGGAGACTTCAACTCAATCATCACATAAGGATTTGTTTTTTTAACATGAGTATCTTGGCATGAGAATAGGATTCCAGTCTTCTGGATCTGCCGTCGCTGCATATTGATTTGTGGGTGGAACTAATAGAATGCAGGAGACCTCCAAAGCTCCAACAGGATACTTCCTCTTCCTGTGATACACTGCATCAATTATTATCAGCAGAAGTCTCCAATATGGAGCCTCCTTGATTTAACGGGTGCAAAATTTGTTAGAGGCCTTCTGGTTTGGGCCTACTGCATACTTTGATACAAACTAGTCTGAGTCTGTTGCTCTGGTAGGTCAGAGGAATTAAGTGCAACCCGGATACACCCAAGGGTGTCCCTATTCTCAATTAGATGGGATGGGTAGGCAGGAGGGGGTGCTGTGAGAGCGATGCCAGAATTTCGAGCAGATCCCTCTTTCCTCTACAGTTAGCCCAAGCCCTAAGTTCTTAACTATATACAATTTATTGAGTTATAATATACATAAAACTAAATATCTTATACATATATTTACACAGTGAACATTAACCGATAACCAAGGTCAAACCCTAAATAACACTATTTACCCATCACAATAAAACAATTTCAGCAGCATCAACACAATACAACATTTCAATTACAAAACATAAGGCGTAAACAGAAACAATTTTAACACCACCTATTCCTTAATATAGTCCCTGACCCATGGCAAGAGATAGTCCTCCTTCCAATGGGGTCCCTCGGGGGGTATCCAGGAAGCACCAGGGGCCCCTCCCCTTAGGGCCTGGACAAGGCAGGGAGGCTGCTCACCCAGCCCCTTCTCTCGGTTTGCCTACCCCAAATGTCTTTCCCCTATAGGACCCAAGGGCCCAATGACTCACGCTCCCTCAGGTGGTGGTGGTCAGGGCACAGCTCAATGGGGTCTCCTCTGCTGCAGCACCTCGCCAGGCCTCTCTCATGCTGGGCTCCTCTCCACCCTGTGCCCTGCTCTGGGCACCGAGGGCTCAGCTCCTTTCAGCTGCTGCACCACTGCTGCTGGCTCCTGGGTGCTGGGCCTCACGCTGCAGCACTACTATTTCCCCATGCCCTGGCTTTAGCACCGGGGGCTCTTTTAGCACAGGCCGGGCCCTTCAGCCCTGGCTGGCTGTCTTTACGCTGGGTGGCTAACCCAAACAGCCTCCGCTGCTCCCTGGCTCTGCTCCCTTGTATGCCACTTGTGCACCTCCCTGCCCAGCTGCCTGCCGGGGTTATTCACAATGATGCCCGAGCTGCCCTGCCACAGCTCCCAAGGCTCGGGCCCGTGCTCCACTCTGCACACCTTATGGCCTACTGGCCCTCTGGGGTTGCAGGCTCGATTTGCTGCTTGCAGCTCCCAAAGCCTGGGCTCTGTGCACTGAACCATGCACTGTGATGGGCCCAAGTGGTCTCACACCACTCCCAGGGCCGGGTCTCCATGCACTACCAACAGCCCGAGTGGTCTTGCACTGCTCCCAAGGCTGCTCCTCCAGTGGCAGCTTCAAGAGCCTTGGGCCTATTGCCTGCTGAGTGAAAGCTCCCCAGCTTTTCTTCGCTCTGCTCTTCTCGAGTCCCTTGCTGCATCTGCCCCTTGTGCTGGGCCTGCAGCTTCTTTTATACACACCAGGGCTCCTCCCCTGAAGTCTTCTGGACCTGACAGTTTACAATCTTCAGTCAGGTTCAGGGAGCTTTTCTCTGCCTTCCCTCAGGAAAGGGGCATGACTTTATTTCTCCTGCTGCCTCCTGATTGGTGAATGGGCTCCATCAATCAAAACAGCAGGATCTAAAGCCTGGGACTCAACCCAAGCTCTGAAAGGTGAGCCTGCTACATAAGGTATTAGTAGTAGTAGTACTATTAGTTTTCTATAATGATAGAAATGTAGAAAATCCATATTTTCTAGCTTCAATATCCAACCATTTAGGTATCTATCAGGCTTTCCTAGCTAAAGCATACCAGTTTCTATAACTAACAGACCCAAGAGAATAATATGGCTAGCATCACATCAAGCTGCCTTGGACTCCCCAGCCTTTGATCAGGGATCCATTGACATCTGGTTTGACCACATACAGATTTCAGCATGAGTCTGGAGTGGGGTTAGGCAGACAACGTTCTTTGGGTGAATCTGATCTCTTTTATTAGGCCAATTTAAACCAGACTGGGGTTTGCGCTTACGCCTCTGGAGCTGTGGCAAGACGCCTTAGCTGCTCTGCCACTTCACCCCAGACAGGCTATAAAACTACTGCTGCTCATTGTTACTGAAGCACTATTAATATAAGAAAGTAGCCCATGGCATACTTTTTATAAGTCATCCCTGTTATAATAGGAAACGCACCCTTTGAGAGCTAGCCCTTTTCATGAGTTCTGAGGAAACAGGATTTTTCTTACCAGCACATTGTACTGCTGCTCTGACACCTTTCTTGTCAGATCAAAGGCACAGAACAGCAAGTCTCATTCCACAGAAATGACTCAGTCCTCTTTGGGGGAAAAAAATCTCATGGGCCCAGGGATAGGAGATTTATCCGGGGGGGAGGGAAATCACTGCCTGTAATGGAGAACACATGGCAGCTTCCTGGGGTTTGTTCAACATTCACCCCAGAAGGTTGTTAAATAGGCCTTGCACTGAGTTCTAAAGAGCCTGGGCATGTTAAAATAACTTACTGCACACATAGGAATTGTTGTATTTTAAATGGCAGGTCATTTTAGCTGTAAACTAGGCAGCCAGTATAAGCCAATCATAATAGCAGTGATTCTTTGCCTTCATAGAGCATTTCTTCATCTGAGTTCTTTACACAGGCTAAGAGTTTTATTCCTATTTTATCTGTGTGGAAACCAGATCACAATTTCAGTGGGGTATAGCACTTACACAGAGTAAGTCCAGGACAGACCCAGAACTGCAAGACACGCAACAGTACATCCCAGGTAGGTACTAAGGGGCCCTTTGGGCATCATAACAGGGGGGCACCAAAGGCACCACTCAGAGGGCTCAAGTGCCTCTTTACTAATGCTAGGAGCATGGGGAACAAGCAGGAAGAACTCGCACTCCTGCTTGCAGATAACTTCTATTTAGTGGGGCTAACAGAAACCTGGTGGGACACTACCCATGACTGGGTGGTACACATTGTGGCTACAGGTTGTACAGAAGGGACAGAGTAAGGAGGAAAGGGGGCGGGGTTGCTCTCTATGTAAAGGAGCATTATACATCTACCCTAATCAAAATGGGATCAGAGGAGGAGAAAGTTGAGGCATTGTGGGTTAGGATACATGGAGGTTGAGTGGAAAGGGACTTGGTGGTGGGGGGTCTGCTACAGACTACCACACCAAGAGAAAAGGCTAGACTTGGAATTCTTGAGGCAGCTCTCAGAGGCCGTACAGTCTAGGGAGGCACTTAGAAAGGCCAAAGCAACTACAGAGCTGAGGCTGGAAACACAAATTAAAGATAACAAAAAGTATTTTTATAGGTATGTAGGGAGTAAAAGGAAGGCGCAGGGCAGCATAGGACCCCTATTGAACAAGGAGAAGCAGTTAGTGACAGAGAGGGGGGACAAGGCTGAGCTATTCAGTGAGTTTTTTGCCTCCGTGTTCCTGAACAGGGATCAAGATAAGTCTCCTAATGGGTTCTTAGATGGGCATCAGAGGGACACCAGCCCACCAAATGTCAACACTGACTTGATGCAGTGTCACTTGGATGGACTGGATGTGTTCAAGTCAGCAGGCCCAGATAAGCTGCAGCTGAGAGTACTGAAGGAATTGGCCAGTGTCATAGCAGAACCACTGGCAGAGCTGTTTGAGTGCTCGTGGCACTCGGGTCAGGTCCCGGAGGACTGGAAAAGGGCCAATGCAGTCCCTATTTTCAAGAAGGGGAGGAAGGAGGATCCAAGTAATTATAGGCCAGTCAGTCTCACCTCCATCCTTAGAAAGGTCTTTGAAAAGATTATGAAGGCTCATATTTGTGGGAGTCCAGTGGGAGAAATAATGCAGCAGGGAAACCTGCATGGATTCATAGCAGGTAGATCATGCCTGACCAATCTGGTTTCATTTTATGACAGGGTCACAAAAAGCCTAGACGCAGGAGTAGAAGTGGATATCGTTTTCTTGGATTTTAGCAAGGACTTCAATACGTTATCTCATCCCACTCTCATAAATAAGTTAAGAGAGTATGACGTAGATGTTTACATGGTGCGGTGGGTGGCAAATTGGTTTAGTGGTTGCACCCAGAGAGTGGTAGTAGACGGGTCGGTATCGACCTGGAAGGATATGGGTAGTGGGGTCCCGCAGGGTTGGTTCTTTGGACCTGTACTCTTCAATATCTTCATCAGTGAATTGGATGTGGGTTTCAAGTGTACTCTGTCCAAGTTTGCAGATGATACTAAATTGTGGGGTGAAGTGCACACTCCAGAGGGTAGGGAACAATTGCAGGCAGACCTGGGCAGGTTAGAAAAGTGGGCAGTACACAATAGGATGCAGTACAACAAGGACAAATGCAGAGTGCTGCACCCA
Source organism: Alligator sinensis (assembly GCF_000455745.1). NCBI lineage: Eukaryota > Metazoa > Chordata > Crocodylia > Alligatoridae > Alligator > Alligator sinensis. The sequence continues at coordinate 2,000,196 of NW_005842127.1, read as the reverse complement.
GGGCGCAAAAATATCCAGCATACCTATGGCTGGGAAGTGACCCTCTCAGCATCACAGAAGCAGAAAGGGATCTCGGAGTCATAGTGGACTTCAAGATCAACATGAGTCGTCAGCGTGACAAATTCATCAGCACAACTAACCTCACTTTATCACGCATCAGCAGATGCATGACAGATAGATCCAAGGAGGTGATACTTCCCCTCTATGCGGTATTGGTGAGGCAACAGTTGAAGTACTGCGTCCAGTTTTAGGTGCTGTACTTCAAGAAGGATGTTGATAGACTCAAGAGGGTCCAGAGGAGGGCCTCTCATATGGTTAGGGACTTACAGGGCAAGCCCTATGAGGAGAGACTGAGGGGCCTGGACCTCTTTGGCCTCTGCAAGAGAAGGCTGAGAGGTGATCTTGTGGCCACCTACAAATTCATTAGGGGACGCAGCAAGGGATCGGAGAGGCTGTGTTCATCAGGGCGCCTCTTGAGGTAACATGGAACAATGGTTGCAAACTGACAGAGAGAAGATTTAGGCTGGATATCAGGAAAAACTTCTCCACGGTAAGGGTGGCCAAAATTTGGAATTGGCTTCCAAGGGGGTGGTACTCTTCCCTACCTTGGGGTCTTTAAGAGAAGGCTGGATAGGCATCTGGCTAAGGGCACATCTGGCTGGTGTCATCTGACCCCAGCCCTCTTTCCTGCCTAGGCAGAGGGTCAGACTCAATCTGTTGAGGTCCCTTCTGACCCTAGCATCTATGAATCTATGAACTGGCTTCAAGTCTCTTGTCTCCTAGTTCTCAACCTTACTGCCTTCCAGCTGAAGGAAGAATTTCTCAGAGACGTAGATTCATAAAACCTCTGCCTTCTAGTCCCTGATAAGAATCTGTGACTGTTAAACACTTTGCTGCTTTTCTCCTCACATTTTATTAGGTTGACCATTTAGCCAGTGGGCCATGAGGAAGTGTGCGCACCATGAATCCATATCCTGGATTTGATTCTCATTTTTACTGAGGTTCCTTTACACCACGGGCAGTATAAAGGGTGATATAAAAGGTTGAGTTACATTTATGCACATTTTGAAGTCCTCTGTGCTTCCAGTGTGGTATAAAAGGGCCTTCGTATAAAACAGATTTGGCCCTGTGATGTCCAGGGAAACTATCAGGCTCCTCAGACTGCTAATTATTTACCTCCAGTTCTCTTCTTGGTTGTCATCCCAACTCCAGAGCTAAGTACAGACAGTAGGGCTGTGCAAAATGTCACCTGGTGTTTCATTTCGAAGCATTTCGAGCTTGAAACAGTGAAATCAAAATGAAACAAAAGCCTTCAAAACAGCTTTGAAACGAAACAAGGACAGTTTTAAAGGCTTACTTGGCTTCAGCGCTGGTCCCAGCCGGCAGCATGAGCCTCCCATCATCCGGCAGGCAGATCGGGGCCCACACCCCCGGGAGCAGTCCACCACAGCCCCTGCAGCTCTCCCGGGAGTGCAGGCAGGCCCTGATCTGCCTGCCAGATGACAGGAGGCTCCTGCTGCCAGCTGGAACCACTGCAGCAGACAGCCTGGGCCAAGACTAGTCTACCACCCTGCAAGGAGAGGTGCAAAGCATCCTGGGACACCAGGGGATTGAGTCGCCTTGAATCTGGAATCCTTTTATGTAAAACTCTTTAAATGAAAGTGTGGGGCCTTGCAAATAACCAGGCACAATATCACCTTAATACTAGCATCTGTGTTGGCCACTGCCAATCTAGCATAAACAAACATTACCTCCCAAAGTAGATATTATTTGAAATGCTACAAGTCATATATCAAATCCTGGTTCTGCAAGCAGATTGCCCACTGAATGGGAATTCCATAGGAAAGAATATGACCTCTATGAGAATGGAGCAGAGGATGCAAATTGCATTTCTTGCCTGAAAGAAACAAAGGACTTCTCACTGAGTGCTACAGACTAAAGGAAAAGTGTTACCTATAAACTAAGCTATACTCATAGTACTGACTGTCTTGTGTACCAATTTGTAAAACTAGCATTGCACAGGAAGTTGTCACCGGATTTCAGTGTAACTGGCTTTTTCAGTCATGTCAAATGAATCTTTTAGAAAGGATAATAAAAGGATAAAAGATAGCCATACTAAGATCCCTCTCACTGCCCTTCATGGTTTTCATCCTAAGAATAAATACTGCCATTTCAAGCTATATAGAGTCTTTTCAAAGACAGCATACCATGCATTCCTCAAAGTGCTTTAATAAACCAGGCAAGCTGTTCCCTAAAATTAGCATTGCTTTCCCTTGATACTTTCACTAAATAGTTGCAAATCTTTATCCTTTGTCAGGATTTACTGCAAAGTCACTGCCCGTTGGAAGAACTCAGAGCTCTGCAACAGATGAAGCATGAAATATTCTCTGACTAGGGTTTATTTGATTTTTTTTTAAACAACTCGAATTAAAAATATTGAAGACTTTCATTAGAAGTGAAAATTAATCAAGAAGAATTTTTTTTATTTTTTAATTTTTTTAAGTCTGGTTACCTAAAACTAAACTCCTAAATTTAGTTTGGTACTGAAGGTACTGAAACAGGAAGCCTGGTTTTCAAAACTGCAGAGTACCTAGATCCCATTAATTATGAATAAGCATTTAAGGGCCTGATTTTAGGAAACTGCTCTAGAAAACCTTGGATTAAAATTTTATATAGCATGATCAGCCACTATAACAGCTTTTAACTCAGTAGTCTTTGGATAATGGTCCCAGCAAAACGCTAATCAGCTTTGTGGCCATGGCTTTACTAAGCACCCAGAAAAAAGCTGTAGATTCTGAGTTACACCTTCAACAGCCCGTGAGCTTTAACTCCTCCAGCTCCTTTGCACAAAGACAGTGCTGTATTTTTGGATGGTATCCACTTTAGCGTCTAAAGCTCAGGCACACCAAAGAACGGGAGCATGGATTATTAAATTAGATCTCAGACTGACTGCCTAGCATCTCAGGTCAGTGGTGGAGGAGTTTATGCTGTGGGAAAACAGGATACATTTTCTCCTGCCCTGTTCTTTCTGTGGATTTTTCACAGTGGGGACAAGCTTTAGTTTTCGGCTCTGTCTCCAAGTTTTGCTGACAAGACCCATTGAAAGGTTACACTGATTCTCCTTTCCTCTTTTCTGACAATTCTTCCCTGTCAACCCCAACCTACTGGGCTTTATATGCCTATTCGCCAATGGAAAGCAGTGTGTGGGTCACCATAAACCATCACAATATGCCTGGATACCGGGTTCCTGGTAGGCTTCTTGTAGCCCTCCTGTGTCTCTAATATCTTAAAGACCTTGAAATTAATTGTTTCTCTAGCATGTGGAATGTGTCAAGAAGACCATGTAAAATCCAGACACGTGAAACAGTTACAACAATATTAAAAGTAAAATTCACAGTCAGGCTGAGAAATGCAGTGATTTAAAAATGTATGACTGCCCCGCAGAGAAAAGGCATTAAATTTAGAGATGGATGAATACCAATGAATAAATAATTCATTTAACAAATATTTTGTGCCAGTAGTCAACCAGATCTCAACTGAAACAACATGAAAAAGAAAATTGAATTGAACCTAGTGACTGAATGTGTTTTAGATGCACCCTAGAACCGAGCACAGCAATAAATCCTAAGTCCTAGTAAAAAAAACAAACATCTTTAAAAGTTACAGAACTAATGCTAATCATGACAGATAACAATGCATTCTGGGATGTCTTTGCCAAGCCAGGAGGTGGCATTTTGAGAGTGGAAAATCATTTTGAAAAAGGTTACTTGTAAGCGTTTGTGCTGTGCTGAATGCCTCATGTCAGAAGGCAAATTCAGCAAGCATTTCTACAGCCAATTTTGTTCCAGATTTGCCTACAGCTGTCAAACTCTACATTTCGTCCTCTATCTGCTGTCTCCTCCTGAATGACATGCTGCAGTTAAGCTTTAACATGGCCTGCCTCTCCCGTCCTTTTACTGCACAACAACAGCATCCTGCCTGGCACTCAGGTCTAGAATCTGAATTTTATGTTCTTCTTTGCCCCATGTACTCAGACAGAGTATAAATCTGTGTCTCCTGTTTCTTCTTCCCCCAAAGGCATTTTGTAAGTCTTTCTTTTCTTTCTGTCCAAACAGTTGTCCAGATCCTCATCATGTACCAACTAAGTAACAGGACCTTCTCTAGGCACATCTTCCTTAGGCAACAGCTTTGCCTACATCATTCTCTTTTTTGAATGCTGTCTCTAGTGGGTTATGGAATAGAGAAAATCCCACACAATTTACTGATTCGTTTTGATGCACTGGCTAGGGGAATAGTTAGCTGATTGCACGATTTCACAATGATTACACACTTAATTCATACAACACAATTTTATTTTAAAACTCTTTGCTACGTATATAACACTGCTTAACTTTAAGAAACACCACAAACATTAAAAACACAATAATTACATATATCAGAAACAATGCTCCGAATGCACTTCCTTCCCAAACAATGCTATAAGAATTAGTGTTACAAAAACAACTACAATTACAACTAAAAGTTAAATTTGAATCAATACTATTATTTTTCATAATATACTTACAATCCTAGAATTCCGAGAAGCCAAATACCAAAATATGGTTTCATTCCTCAGTAGTACGATTTAATGGGTTGGCCTCAGTAGTACGGTTCAATAGGCTGGCCTCAGCAATACGATTCAATGAGCTGGGCTCACCAGTGATAGGACTACATCCCCTTCCTTCAGTCCCTTTCGGGCGCTCCACGGCTTCAGCGTGAACTAAGAGATTCGTGTTCATGGAGAGGTTGGATTAGGTGATCAATCTAATCCGACCTTACACTTGCGATTCTTCCTTAGTTGTTCTGCAAGTGAAGTCACCTCCAAATTGGGACAGTAAGTTACAGGTTTTTATTGAGTGAGCTGCCGTCATTGGGCTCCTCCTACTCAATTTATCATACCTCCCAAATTTGGGCTCGGATCTTACTCAACAGAAATTACCTTTGTTGAGCATTTTAAATTATTCTTGGGGAGACTTCCATATCACTGTAAATACTCTTTTCTTAGCAATTTAGTTAAAAGGCCTTAGGCTTTGATGTCTCGGAATTTAGGACATTTGTTTTCTTTGTAAAAAACTTCTAAAGATACAATTTAAATTAAGACTTTAAGTGAAGTCAGGACATTTCACACGTAGCTCCAAAACAATGAGCTAGATAAGGAGATAAATCCTATCTTCTTCCTGAAACTGGCTAATGGGCAATCTTTACAAACATTCAAACTATTTCATTCAATATGACAAATGCCTCTTCCCATCTCTCTTTTCTTCACTGTATCAAGCTGAAACTTGACTTCCCCTTCACGGCTCTTTACATCTCTGCCACTCCTTAGTCACCCACACTGTTCTCTTATATTGCCTATCCCCTCTCTTCCTTCACTATATTAAATGCATCCTTCCATATGCCACCTTCTCTTAAAGGCTGAGTGAATACAACAGGCCACATCCCCATCCTGCTCAAATCCTCAGGTTTCATGCCTGCTGAAATACCCATAAAAGTCTTCCAATAATGATGGGTTAGTATGGTAGCAGTCAACGACAGAATTTTATTTATTAAGCCCAAATCCCAAAGACAGGACCCATAAGGAACTATAAGCAGTATAACAGTGTCATTTTACTATCATTACCATCACCCTGCCTTATTCATTCTCTCTTGTCTCATGCATTTGTTGCACCTTCACTCAGATTTGACTGTAATCTCTTCAGGGCTAAAAACATCTCTTATTGCGTATGTACAGGCACAGAGAATAATGGGCCCTGTTCCTAAATGGGGCACTTTAGTGGCTACCACAAAATAATCATTAATTCATTCAACTTTCAACATAATTTTGCAATCTGAGCCTAAGAACTATAACAACCCTAGCCTTCCTCCATTTCTCCTCCCCCTTTTGCCTCCATTTTGAAATTATAGTATCAAAGCAAGTCAGCCCTCAGGGGGAGATCTTCCTAAAGTCTTCTTCCAAAAATCCTAACTGTTAAAGTCTTCATCAGATTCATTCTGCTTTTCAGTTTGTTTGAAAGGTGTCCTTTTCAACCAAACCTGTACAGCCAGCTACTCTGAATCCTGCAACAGCAAGGCCAGAATTAAGGGTGACGTGAAAAAGCACACAGGTAAGTTGGAAGCACAAATAGCAATAGCTTCCATGAGATATATATGCAGACTCACATCTGTATTTTGAAAATCCATTCCTCAACGGTAGAGGTATGAGAAGATGCGAGTTCATTTTTCTTCTCTCCAGTGTACCAGGGTAAGTGCCATTTACATCTTATCATGTTTGTTGCAAAATCAGTTAGTTGAAAACTGAAATTTCTGGCCTGAATCAAAATTGATTTTTGGCCCTAGCTAGGATGGCATCCTGAAATATCAAAGTTCTTCATGCAGCAGGAAGTTTCAGAAGTCAGTTTGGCAGATGATATCACCTGGGAAACTTTGAAAATGCATATATGGAAATCCTTCTTCTCATATATTACTGTCTCTCTAACATCCTGATGCCCATCTAAAAAGGACAGATATCAAATAACTTGCATTTCTACTTCCCCATACTTTATTCTGAGAAGATATGTGCATGAAACATAAGGTTTGCACCTTTGTCTCTCTCTATATATATATAACTATGGATAATTAGGAATGAATTCACCACTAAAATGGAACAGATAATTTTGTATGGTAGCACACAAATGTCATATATAAGATGGATTGTCTTGAAGCACAAGCATATCTAGCACAGAGTAGTTAAGTGAATGAAAGCACCCTTATTATAAATCTCTATTTAGGAAGCATTAACTGCAGACCACAGCAGAGAGGGACAGGAACAAAGATTTATGCTGCTTAAATCACTCTTAAGAACTGGGAGTAGAGAACTGCCAATAAATATACAAACATCAGTTGAGTGAGGTTTTCTGTTAAAAGGTCCTATTGCCAGTTACCCACTGTGCCCCTTGAAAGATGCATGCTTACAAACATCTGTCATTACAATTTCAATTATTTCCTTGTTGAACCAGTTGGAAGCTTGCATTTCCCTTTTTTTGACACCAGTGACATTAATACAATAATTGGGCTTCATTTTGGCAAACTTCCAAGTGGAAGAACTGTAGGTACAGAAGGAATTCAGGACCAAGGTCTCCAAAGGCAGACCGCTCTGAAATGCTGTCATTCTGTGTTCTGCAAGGGCAGGGGAGATATTGTTCTTAAACTGAACATGACTGGAATTCCCACTAGACATTCAAGGCAAGTTACTTTTTGGCAGGGGTAAAATTGCTTGAGCACTCCAAACCTCTTTCTTTGAGCCTAGCATTTCACCCTGCTGTTTAGACCACGGTCTCAGCTAGTATGTTAACTAGAACTGTTTCCCCAGCTTTCATCCTGCGGATCTCCAACAGGCTGATATAGTCGGTGCGACTGAAGAAAAGGAACACGTCACCTGCCATTCAGTAGAGACCAGTAGCAGAGGATAGTCGGTGCACTTCCCAGTTTTGTCCAGTTTGTTAAACCGTGCCTTTCCCTTTCCACCTTTGAAAAGGCAAATGCCTTCTTTACACGCACCTAGTGCTGCCTTTTAGACTGCTATCAGGACCCTTGCTACTCTTCTCAACATCACAATTCTAAAATGAAATATGTGGTAGTAAATTCTGAATTCACATTTCACAACAATGAAAATTGCCAGGTACTCCCGAGTAAAACTCCTACCTTCCTACCCAGTTGCTATGGATCTCAAGGTGCTTGACTCCACATCAGAATATAAGCACTTCTTTTGCACACTTCCTCTTAGATAGATAATACCAGACAGGTCAATACACCATGTACAGGGTTATTAGACTGTGCCTTTAAAAGCCCCCATCTGTGAATGGTGAATAGCTATGTCTACTTTTCACAAACCTTCTGGAACCCCAAATTCTCCTCAGTCTCTCATTGCTCCAGGGTTATGGTGGGAAGCAATTTGCAAAAGCCTTGTACAAGTATTTGCATCCTCTAGCTGGAGGATTCTGAGTACAGTGCAGGCTCTCTCTGCCCACCCCATGCCCCCCTACACTCCCTTCCCTGCCTACCCCATAGGTTAGTGGGCTAGACATTATTTGAGGCCTGGTCTTCTTCACCGTGTCTACAGCAACAGGAAAGAAACTGTACATGGGTAGAGGCTAGGAGTCAGCAACAGGAAAGAAACTGTACATGGGTAGAAGCAAGGAGGGTTCTCTCCCCTGTGCAGGTATATTGGTGCCAGTCAACATTGAGCACAGACACACAATACCATCTCCTCTCCAACATCAAGCTCCTATCCTAGAATCTTTGCCCTAAGAACAGTTTAAATTAAAATGTTGTGACTTTGTCAATGGTCAAAATTGACAACCTTGAGAGGTTTTACCTGTTGCAGTAGAAGTCTTCTCAATGCATTTATGGAGATGAAGGTCATTTGCATAAGGACTGAAATACCCCACTTTACAGGAGTCATGCTGATAGCACAAGAGGCGCATTGTTCAATACTGTAGCTATTTTATACAATTCATTCACTTGGACCTACTTTTATTTTAAGCTCCTGTGTAGAACAGGGTCTTCTAACTTTTGGTGTAGGATGAAAGGGTTACACTGGTCCTCTGAATCCTAGTAAATTACAATCAATCACCACTGACTTTATAGGAATAAGCTAGAGGAAGAACTGAAACCTCACCAGCAATCTGGAGTAGGAGGCTATTCCTTCTCTTTGGTTCAACTCTACCAAAAGGAATGAGTTACATGAATTATATAGTTAAAGCACACTTGCATTGGATGATTTGACCCTGAGGGCAGACAGGAAGCTGTGTTGGCATCTAATAGCAGTTTATATAGCACTTTCATAAGTGCTGCATAAAATTAAAAAATGCCTCAAAACATGGTTTTGTTGGTATCAGCAATAGTACAGCTCGAGATGAAAAGCATCCTTTTGTTCCAGTGTAAAGGGAAAATTCTCTATAGACTAGTTCATGCGACTCACTCTTGCATGCTGGTCACTCGCACAGCTAGAGACTCTGGGAACCCTTCTGGCCAGAGCATTTGAAGTAGCTCTAAATTTTTTGCAGCATACAGGGAGGTTGCTGTGCAAACCCCAAGAAACAAAACCAAGCAGAAAGCTTCAACAGGGTTCAAACTAGGCCAATGTAAAGCAGGTAGGGTCAGCAACACTTGCCTGCCAACTTCTCCCAGTCTCCCCATACTTCCTGCTCCTTCCCTGTCACAAGGTTGATGTTATTCATGGTTGGGGAGTGGGGGACTCCTTGAATGAGGAGCAGCTCTAGGGGTAACCTGGTGTTTTCAGCCAAACCAGTTGTCCCACCCGAGTCTTCATATTTTGCACCCACACAGAGTTCCCCTTTCAGAGGGATGCCCTTGCAGGTTTCAGAGAGCTTGTCAAGGCTCTAGCTATCAAAGCCTTTCCCCATTTTTCCTCTCTGGCCACACCTGGCTTAGCCCACTGATAAAGAACCCAACCTTCTAGGTTTTAGGTCTGGCCTCAATTGCCATTTCCCCTCACTTTTGGGGCTCTGCCTCAGAGCGCTAGAATCTGCCCAGAGGCTTGGGGTCATCTCTTAACCCCTATAACAAAAAGTTTGGGCACCCTGGCACCCCTGTTCACAGCCTTCTCCACCCCTATAGCCACAGCTTGGTCCTCTGGTTCAGGGGTCCAAACCAAAACAAAAAGCAAAAGCCAGCTGCTCTGCAAAAAAACAAGTCATCTCCTTGGGTAAATACAGCCCTCCAGCCTTACCTCCTTAGGAGTCTTTCCCCTCCCCCGCCTTCCTGAGCAGCTTATGTGCCTACCTTCTCCAGCAACACCCACACTCTCTAAAGCTACCCTCTCCACTACTACCCTTGTATAGCCCCAGGCTGGGTTTAAATCTCCTATCCCAGCCTCCTTCAGGTTACCTGACCCAGGCTGCTGTACCCAGTGGCCAGGTGCAGCCAGTCACTTGTTAACCACCTGTCTTTATCAGTCCACTTGTGCTGCTATCCTTAACTGTCTGCCCCCTTAACTGCCTGCCCTTTCAAGCCTCACCTGTATCAGGGGCAGGGGTTCCCTGTTACAGTCACCTTGACCATTTCTGTAGGCATATGATTGCATTCTGAAGGACATTTTTTGAGTTTTGAAAATGGGAGAGCAATGGTGCAAAGTTCCTTTAGAGCAAAACTTGTCCAAGCAGATGGTAACATCTCATGATGCATAACATTGTGTAATAAACACTGGGCAATGGGTTTATTATAATTTCTAGGTTATGGGAAGAATTTTTTACTCCGTTCTTGGTACCCAAGAAGTACTAGACTAGGAGTAGGGAGATACAAGGCTCCTCTATAACAGTGTTTCTCAACCTTTTAAGTAGCAAGTACCCCCTAACTTCTGAAAATGTTAATAAGTACCCCAACACTCAATTTTCCAGGGGATTTTATATTTACAGACTAATGTGTGCCATATGTTGGAAGAAGGGCTGTGTATATAAGGCTGTGATATGACAGATGTCTGATCTGGTGTGAGTAGGGTTGCCACCTTTTATACCAGGGGTGCACAACTCAAGTATGTACCTGGGCTAGAGGTGATATTAGCCAAAGCTAGGAGGGCTGAACCCAGTGCCACACAAAGCGCAGCACACCAAATTATTACAGGGGAATTAAATTATTTCAATTGCACCAATTTTTTTGCCATAGTTTTGAGAGGAGGAAGGGGCAAGAGAGAGGAAAAAAGAGAGAGAGAGTGAGTGTTGGGGTACCTGCATATCCCCTGCCTGTGTCTCACATATCCCCAAGGATACACATACCACAGGTTGAGAAAATATGCTCTATAAAACACTGTACTGTAAATTGATCCTAGGGGCTTGTACACCAGCCAGGATCCCTGTGATATACTGAACTCTGGACACCCTGTCATACAGAGGAGGTACTTCTCAGATCTGAACATTAACCTTTGGTTTTGGTTGTGCCCTTTCCCAGGACGCTTCCAGTACTCTGCTTACTGTTGATGCTGTGTAGTATGGGATAGGGACACCAGCTCAGTGCCATCCAGAGGAATACTTGTAAGGGTTCTCTTCCTTCAGCTGGCATACAGACCAATCAACGCTGTACCAGCACATTGTTTAGCTAATTAAATCCAACTGAGGTTGAGCCAGTTCCCAGCCACTAGTTTACCTGACTGGCTGTTGCCCTACATTTAAGGAGAGCTCAAAGACTTGAACTCTCTGACATAAAGTGCCCTCACCTTCATTCTTGAAGCACTTCCTAAGCCTTACATATCGCTCCTCCTGGTTCTTGCTTTACCTCCAGGTCCTACCTGCTCTCTCATCTTTATCCTCCAGATCCCCCTTTCGGCTCCTGATCCTTGGCGTACAGTCTGACTGCAGTCTTCTTTCTTGGCAATAAATAACCTTTTGTTTTCCTCTTCTGATAAAAACATTCTGGTTTTCACTATGGTAAACTGGCATTGCTCCACTGCCTTCAACAGAACTGCTCCCATTCATACCTAATGGGGGTCCAACTCTAAACTGTGAGGAACAAAATCAGATATGAAATAGAAGCCAATTACTGGGAGTTATACCTCATTAGATGTGGATTACAGTAGCTTTGCTCTCAGTCTTTTGTACTGCTCTATGATGTCCCTGCTACAATGATCTCTAATTATTTTCTGTGATCAAAATGAAGGCCACTGTTATATATGTATTTACATACACATGCACTGCTTTGCTGATGTCTCTGTACTAACTTGCACTGTCCTCTGATATATATGGCTCTATATATAAACATAGATATATAGATCTATATATCACAGTGTGCAGTGTTATACCTGTCTAATGATAGTGAGAAGAGGTTTTTGTGTGTCCAAAGACTGCCTCATCCCCATTATCTTTCTGAAGAATTAGAAACACATTTACCACAACATCATAGAACTGATTATGGAAGACATGAGTCATGTCAGGTAAAATAGTTCATCTTCCTGCCAGGGAAGGATTATTTACTACCACACATTTATTAGTACTTTTTTTGGTCTATAATTTTAATGATATTTTTAATCAGAATTGCATTAATGCAGAGGTCCTTATAAGCATTGCTAAGGGCTCAATGTACTAAGCATTGTACAAACACATACATGGATCAGGGAAGGAATTTTTAAAAGGCATCGGTGACAGTTATATGCCTGAACGTCATTGAAATTCAGTGGGAGGTAGGTAGCTAGCTGCCGTTTGTGCCTTTGGAAGTCTTTCCAAGGTTCCAGTCTCAAATTGAGAAGTTAAGTGACATTAAAAAGAGCCTTTGGGGCTCATCTAGCAGTGTAAATGAAACCGAGGTGAACAAACAATGTCTAACTCTTCAGATGCATCCTAATGCACAAATGATATTTGCCAAAGTATGAATGGCATACCTCATGTGAAGTCAACACTGAGAAACAAGGCTTCCAGCAGAACCTCTGGAATTGAATGTGTTAACAATTACATTAGAGTCTGTATTCACTGGAGAGAAAGAGAGCAAGCATGAGATGCTGTGCAGAGCAGGTTATGTGACAGTGTCAGGCATGGTGAAAATAAAAGTCACTTGTTGAGAATACTGACCTTCTGTTTCAGTGAGTTATCAAATCATATCTTATAAAGCTAATGCCCAGGTATAGAGAGTGCTTCACTGCCCGCTGAAGTCACTGGGAATCCTTCCATTGATTTCATTTGAATTTGGACCAGCCTTATATGCAGAACAATCTTTTGGCATAGGTTTTATCTGGCAATTAGTAATCTACTCTAAGTTGGGCAATCGTCCCAGTCTTCCCTGGATGCGAAGGGAAAACTCTGGTTCTGAGCCACTGTTTCTGCCATCAGAACTAGTGTGTGATCTCCCTTGGGACTCCAGAATGGCAGACAACAATTTCTTTTTCATCAAGTAGCAGTTAACAGACAGCCTGCTATAGCAGTGAATTCTGTATTCCCAAGAAGGAATCTTGGACAGATATCTGCAAGCTTCACAATAGTGATACGTCAGACTGGATGCTTTGCTAGCTGAGTTCAGCATTAACCATACAATAGTTATTCTTTTGCAAGAGGCCCTGGTTTTCAAAATCTAATCCAAAAGAACATCAATCATTGAACATCTGGGTAAGATTCAAATTCTGATTCAGGAAAGATGTGAAATCTATTCTATTTACTGTCCAGGTTGGTCTTATGAGTCAAGCATTAGTCTGCAACTCTAAAGATCTCCTCTCTTTGCAGCTTAAATACAATGTACCCTTTGGCAAGTCCCTCAATTGCTGGCTTAGTTTTCAAACTGTGAAACCAGGATTTCTTTGCAAGGGTACTGTTATAAACCATTATTAAGGGGATAGGTGCCCTTCTCAGTACGCACATATAAAATTTGGCCTAGAATTACCTGATGTCACCACTGAGCCCTGCAAAACATTTTTTTTTCCTGATAATGGTAATAAAAGAGCAATTCTACTGTGAATAAAGACCTGGGTAAAAATCTATTCAGCATTTGAAATGCAGAATGAATCATGCATTGAACTGAAGAGGAAACACATTGGGTGCATCCAGACAAGCATGCACATGCCTCTTGTAGCGTCTCAAAGCCCTTTGAGACGCTGCAAGAAGCACTTGCGGGAACAAAAAAATGCAAATTTGCAGTGCGGGGGCAAAATTAGACCCCTGGATATCCAGGGGTCAAAAAATACCCCGGCCAAAAAAGTGGGAGGCAACTGAAGGCAACTGAAGGCTCGGGTCCTCCACAGAGAGGCTCTGGTAGCCAGCCAGAGCATCTCTATGGCTGGCCCTTACCCCAGTGCTGAAGCATGCTGACTGCCCGTGCAGAGCAGGCAACATGCCAGCCACAGGGAGCTGGACTCGGGCTCCATACCAATAAGTAGGGGGTGGGGCGAGGCTGGAGATGGGGGAGGGGACCATGGGGGGGACCCCCACCGGCCCCATCTCCCACCCACTCCCCCCGCCCTCTGTTAGCCGCTCCACCCGGCCCCATCCC
>NW_005842127.1:1981782-1985791 GCF_000455745.1 Alligator sinensis | reverse complement strand
GCTCCAGAAAACAGCCAGCAGCCCCAGCTGCCTAACAGCATGCAGAGCCATGCGGAGAGTGGCCGGGGGGCATGTGGGCCCTGGGGGGGGCTGGTGGCCCCTCTGGGGGGCTGTGGCTCCTGTGGGGGGGCATGGAGCCCCTGTGGCATGGCATGTGGGCACTGTGGGGGGCTGTTGTGGGGGCAGTCCATGAGCTGTCTGGGGGGCTGCACCCTGCAGGGGGCAGGGGATGCACCCCTCCTGAGCAGCCCCCCATAGTCCCCCCACAATTCACCCACACCTACCCACACATCCCACAACCCCCCACATCCCTCCACAGCCACCCACATCCCCCTAGCACACGCCTTGCATGCCTGCCTGCAGGGCTGGATTATGATAGGGTGGGACCCTAAGATAGGGGTTCCCAACCTTTCCATGCTGCGGCCCGGCAAACTGTGGACCACCGCGCAGAGTCCCACGCCCAGAATTTCTGGCCGGAACACAGGTAAAGGTACTCCCACGCCCCTGGGCAGGGGGGGTGGGCCAAGCTTCAACCGCAGGCCCTGCGGGAGGAGTCACAGCCTCTCTGCCCAGCTCTGCAGGGCCGCGGTTTTCTGGTCCACAATCACTTCCGGTCTGGCAGCCAATGCTTAGAGGCCCCTCATAATGTGAGGCCCTAAGCTATAGCTTGCTTAGCTTGTGCCTAAATCCATCACTGCCCGGATTCTAGACAGGATGAGACCTGCTGGCAGGAGCTGTGGCTGCAGGGGCAGCTGTCCCCACATTCTGGTGAGTGAAAGGGTCAGGAGGAGCTCTAACTTCTCTATGATAAGAAAACCAAAGGCAAACAGCAAAACATATAGGAATTTCAAATTTATTTTATTATGATGATAGAGACACTAGTAGATCTGCCAGTGTGGATTTTCCTAAAAGCAACGGCTGCATGCCAAGTAAGTTGCATTGTTTTTGCATGCTGCTGACATAAGCAGGACATTCTGCAGATGTGAATGGATTGTTAAAATGGCAACATCTGGCATCCTTCTTACCTCCATTTTTTTTTAACTTTGTTGGCTGTAATTCCTGCAGCTCCAAGTCCCTAATTTTAGAGAAGTCCTCAAAGTGCTTCTGAGGTCTCTAAGATGCAGCCTGAATCATCCTGTCCCACCTGTGAAAAGAGAGAATGCATTCGGCTGCTGTAGTCTGAATGCCTGGACAGCACTTGAGCACATTCATCAATAGGACACCTACCATTTGTGTACATGACTGTTAGCAGAATGGGAGACTAGCAGACTCTATAATAGGAATAGTTCCAAGGAAGAGCAACTTATGCTAATACTCCAGCTGAGGGGAAGAGGACAGGGGCACAGTGTCACTGCTAGAGTGCACTGGGGTTCGGCAATCTCCAGGTGGCTTCAAGTTTCTCACAAGTCGATGTCACTTAAAGTAGCTCTTTGGAAAGTGGAAAGGTAGCTCAAAGCTAGTTTTGTCACTGCCTCAAAAGTGTTGTGTGTGTCCCCAGAAATCCCAATCATGTGAGAGTGAGTTGGAAGGCATTCAAAGCATTGTGAATACTTTCCTAGAAAATATACAAGTCACAGAAGCAATTGGATCTGCAGCATCAGCAATGAGACAATGTGCTGCGTTTTCCTTCCTCTTTAAAAAGGAAAAGGCTAAATATATTAAATGCAGAACGTGTTTTGGGGCAATGTTGTGTGAGATTACACGGACCTGATTCTTTTCTCAGTTACACTAATGTAAATTGAGAGCAATTCCTCTGACACTGTCCTAGTCTAAATGAAGATCTGAGAGGAGTTGAAGGTTCCCAGAGAAACTTGAAGCATACGCATTTAACATGTCACATATACTAGCTTGACACTGATGTAATTTCATTGGCAGCAGTGATGTTACTCCCCCATTTTCCTGACCTAAAGGACAGTAGAGTAAGGTGCCCTATATGCATTTAACAGCAAAGAAAAAAAATCCTTTCTCTACAGTAACTTATCTGTGCAATATAATAAGTAGAGAGTAATGATATATAGCTCTCCATGCATGCCATTTTCTGATGATAGGTATTCATATGGTACAGAAAAAAGAAAGAAAGCTTTTCCATCTTGCCATATAGAGGCAAATTCAGCATAGGGTCAAATGGGACTTATTTTTCATTCCTTGATTCCAAGATTTGCCCCACTTTACCCCTACCCCCACCAAAGGGTGGATGTGTGTTTTGCTCACTACCAATCTAAATTATACCACCTACAGAAAACTGTGTAACTTAGATTGATTCCACCTTGGGCTTTTTGAATGTCTGTTCCTAGCCCAGGAGATCAAATTCCTATAACAGGCCTGATTCTCCATCTTGATTCAAGATGGAGAATACTCCATGGCAAGAATAACTCCATTGCCACTAAGTCTGTTAGTAAAGTTCGTGGAGTTATCTTAGTATCAATGGAATAATGCATTGGTGAATCAGGCCCTATATTTTTAACATAATTCAAAGATGTCCTCAGTTGTCGAGAGTAAAGTAACTGTAGTATGATTAGGCAAAGGGCAGGGCGGGGTGGCATCTTACAGACCAACTTGTTTAGAGAGGCATGAGCTTTCATATGTTACAGCCTACTGCATCAGATGCTATGAAAGAGTTAATCTATAAGCCTAAATTTGGCATAACATAGAACCAATGAAAATTAGGGTTGGGAGGGACCTCAGGAGGTCACCTAGTCCAACCCCCTTCTCAAAGCAGTACAATCCCCATTTAGACCATTCCACCCAGGACTTTGTTGAGCTGGGCCTTAAAAGCCTCCAAGGATGGACATTCTACCATCTCTCTAGATAACCTGTTCCAGTGCTTCACCACCCTCCTAGTGAGAAAGTTTTTCCTAATATCCAACCTAGACTTCCCTTGCTGCAACTTGAGACCACTGCTCCTTGTTCTATCATCTGCCACCACTGAGAACAGTCCAGCTCCATCCTCTTTGGAACCTCCCTTCAGGGAGCTGAGTGCTGCTATTAAACGCCCTCTCAGTTTTCTCTTCTGCAAACTAAATAAGCCCAGTTCCCCCAGCCTCTCCTCAGAAGTCATGTGCCCCTAACCATTTTTGTTGCCCTCCACTGGACTCTCTCCAACTTGGCCACATCCTTTCTGTAGTGGGGGGCCCAAAACTGGACACAGTACTCCAGATGTGGCCTCACCAGTGCAGAATAGAAGGAATAATCACTTCTCTCAATCTTGTGGCAACACTTCTACTAATGCAATATGCTGTTAGCCTTGTTGGCAACAAGGGCACTCTGTTGACTCATATCTATCTTATTGTCCACTGTAACTCCAAGGTCCTTTTCTGCAGAGCTGCTGCCCAGCCCCCAGCCTGTACTGGTGCTTGGGATTCTTCTATCCTATGTGCAGGACTTCACACTTGTCCCTGTTGAACCTCATAAGATTTCTTCTGGCCCACTCCTCCAATTTGCCTAGGTCACTCTGAATTCAGCCCCACGACTCATCTACATATAAATTTTTGGTGGTTCCCAAGACTCATGACAAAAACATCTCATTCCAGTCATGAGTGGAGGGCTAATTAGCACATGGATACTATGTGGGTGGAGGGTATCTAGAGTACACACATATACTGAGCAGTGCTGGGCTGCAGGCTCACCATGGCTTGAAACATTGTGACTGTGTTGGAGACCACCCCACAGAACTACATGATAAATCATGAACCTTTTAGCTTTGAACTGTCATAACCCAAAGGTATGCTTTTGTGTGTGCTTCGGCACCAGAATTAATCCCGGCAAATTGCAGCTTCATTGCACGGGAGAGTTTTCCACTGCAGAGGAAGGCTCCGGTGCAGGGACGAGTTTCCCGCCTATTTGCAGCTTCTTTTGCAGGGTGCATTGCTCAAGTTGCAAGAGAAATGCATGGTGCAAAGGAGTTCCCGCCACCCGCATGCAAATTGGTTCCCCGCTATTAGCTAGTTCTAAATTATTCACACGTGGCGGCTAGTGATTGGCTTGCTAGCCGTATAAGAGGCTTGAGCGG
>NW_005842127.1:1980953-1981416 GCF_000455745.1 Alligator sinensis | reverse complement strand
CGCGTGCAGCACGAAAAAGGGCCCGGCTCGCGCCCGGCCCGCACATGGCGACGAGGATGGGATCAGGAGAGAGCCCGCTAGAGCTAGAATTAGTTAGGAACTGCCCTTGGCGTGATGGCAAGCACCAGGTGAAGAGTTTTGAGGACCTGGAAGCGCATATCGCTTACCACCAGGTGGGCGGAACGGGTGAGAGATATATCAGCAGACGCCTTTCGCTGAGGGGAGAAGAGGGGGCCTCCGAGGATGGAGCCCCGAGAGAGAAAGAAGTATGTTTGCTCCCCGCGTCGTTCAGGTGTATTATGGGCGACGAGCAGGTCTTGTTTAGGCCCCTCGATACTGTGTCCCTCGCCGGACCCAACCCGGCGGGCGAACCAAACCCAACTTTCACCCGGGAGTGTGCTCGTTGCCGGCGATGTGTTTGGGAGAGTGAGGAGCCGTTACCAATAGACTGGTTCTCCCCCGG
>NW_005842127.1:1978897-1979111 GCF_000455745.1 Alligator sinensis | reverse complement strand
ATGATTTTGTGTGTGCTTCGGCACCAGAATTATCCCCGCCAAATTGCAGCTTCATTGCACGGGAGAGTTTTCTACTGCAGAGGAAGGCTCCGGTGCAGGGACGAGTTTTCTGCCTATTTGCAGCTTCTTTTGCAGGGTGCATTGCTCAAGTTGCAAGAGAAATGCATGGTGCAAAGGAGTTCCCGCCACCCGCATGCAAATTGGTTCCCCGCTA
>NW_005842127.1:1947884-1978836 GCF_000455745.1 Alligator sinensis | reverse complement strand
GGCAGGGAAGTAAAGACCCCTGTGTGAGATTCAGAGGAGCTTGGCGACCTGATCCATTGCCCACCTCTTCCCGTCTTCAAGCGGCAAATATTATAAGACGTATCTATGAGTCCGATTTTGGTGGCGCGCTCACCCAGAGCATCCGGAGCTCTGTTTCCGTGGAGCCTAGCAAACTCCACGTGACCGTTCATGTTGTCTTTGTCTGTAACCGCAACTCAAGCAAGTTTTCCAGCCTACACCACGACCATCTCTGGTGTAAGTAAACAATCTTTAAAACTACCGCTACAAGTCTGTGCCTAATTCTAGCTTGTCGTGCCCCTCTCTCCGACCCCGCGTGCCTGGGCTGCTGGCCGCAGCCCGCGTGCAGCACGAAAAAGGGCCTGGCTCGCGCCCGGCCCGCACATGAACTAATATCATGCATAGCTTGTACTATGTATTTATTGGATACAAAAGTGCTGCTTAAAAGTGTGTTAATGGAGTACCCATGCTAAACTTTGCAGCAGTTTGTGATACAAGGTAAAATGCATCTATTCTGGATTAACTAAATCTATGTGTACCTGTAGTAATTTGCCTGTATACAACATTCTACAGGTATGTTTATTTTAAAGTCAGTGTTTTTAAATTTGCCCCTCACTTCAATGTGCTTAGGGAGAGCAGAGTCTGACAGTAAGGGCCTGGGGAAAGGGCTACAGAGGGAAGGGGTTGTGGGGGCAGGGGGCAAGGGACCCATCTGACCCCCCAGATTTATTTTCCCTGCTGTAGCAGTGGGAGAGGGGCAAATTCAAAGCAAGCCTCCAAAAACAGATTCTGTACCTGGAAAATTGTAATTATGGAGGCGTTGTCTTATATTCAGGATCATCTTATATTCGACTAAATTAAGTATATTCCAGATCATTTGTGCATCATGACCGTTTCCCGTAAATATAGATTATGACTTCTGATATAATTTACCAGAATATATAACTTGCCTTACATAGGAGAGGCCTTTTGCTTGGGCCCCTTTCTAGTGTCAAGCTTGTCTGGATTTCAGTCAGTCTCCTGCTCATGGACTATGTAACCCAGGTACACCCAAGGGTGTGCCCTATTCTCAATCAGATGAGATGGGTAGGCAGGATGGGGTGCTGTGAGAGGAATGTCAAATTTCAAGCAGATTCCTCTTTCCTCTATAGGGTTAGCCCAGGCCCAAAGTTCTTAACTATATACAATTTATTAAGTTACCAACATATACATATACATATATGTATGTGTGTATATATAACTCTTTAATACAGATATAATTACAGATATAGATACAAATATACATATAAAGGCCTGTTAGCTGGAGGAAGTTGGCCCTAGGGAGGGCATTCGGGTAAGTACCTGTGCGTCAGGCCCAGAAGAGGGGTGGATCCCAGGACAGTTAATCCAGCAAGTTTATACCACAAGTGGGTCAGCTAATAAAGACATTCTTACAGAGCCCATTATACAGAATTAATACACCTATTTATTTATAACACCAACAATAATAATAGATACTGAATAGAAAACATAAGTATACCAGATATTAGACGTACCCTACTTGGGTTCTAACCACTTGGTCCCTCAAATGGGATAGGGCAGGGGTAGGCAATGTTTTTTGATCGGAGTGCAGAAGAAACCACAATGTCTACCTTGGAAGGTGCCAGAGTGCCAGCATTCCAGAAAAACAAAATGAGGGCGGGGGGCATACATGGCAGGATGCATTGCATATTATTATATTTAATAATCATAAATATTGCCTTTGTTGTTGTGTATTCCTTTTTTGTTGAGCATGTTGCAATGAGAGAGGAAAAAAACACAAGTAAGAGAAAGAGGAGAGAGAGAAAGAGAAAGAAAAAAGAGAGCAGAGAGAGAACCAGACATACTTGCATGCACACAGAGAACCATGTGCACAAAGACAGAGAACCAGAACACACCCAGAACAGACACATGCACACACACACCCAGAACAAGACATGTGTGTGGACATACAGACACAAAGAACCAGACAGAGGCAGACAAATATACAGAACCAGGTGTGTGGATACATGGAGCTGGGCTCCTGGGCCACTGGACAAAGTCCAACCCAACACTGCCCTGGTCCCACCAGAGCCCTTGTGCTTCCCCAGGGTGCCAGCCCCCGGGCTACAGTGCAGCTGACTGAGGCCCCGGCCTGAAGCCTGCCCATCAGCCCAACCACCCACCCACCCCGCACAGCTAAGCCCACAAAAGGTGCAGTGCTCCTGGCAAGGGGCAGCGCCAGCCTCATCCCAGTGAGGGGGCTGTGCTGGGGCTGGGCTCAGAGCAGTGGGAGTCAGGCAGGCTCAGCTGAAAGTCCTGTTGCAAGCAGCCTGGGCTCTGTGGTTGGCAGCAGCTACCAGAGCCTGGGCCGGCTGCAGCTGGAAGGCTGCAAACAGCTGTTCCAGGCTCTGCCATCAGCTCTATACCAGCGGGTGCAAGTGTGCCTTGGAGCAGATGGTGGGGATAGGGCCAGAGGCAGCACAGCCCTTCCGCTGTCTGTTCTGACATGCATGTGCAGTTGCTGCCAGCATGGAGCTGATGCTGGGGCTGTGGAGCCCAGCACAGCTGCTTGCAGACTGCCTGCTGCTTACGGCAGCTGCCCAGAGCCCAGGCTGGCTACAACAGCTGGGCTGGGCTCCAGAGCCCAGTCATCAGCTCTGTGCCAGCAACAGGGGAGAGGCTGGGGTTGCGCTGCCTCAAGCCACTCCCCCACCGTCCGCTCTGAGGCACGCATGTACCCAGTAGTACGGAGCTAATTCTGGAGCCTGGAGCAGATGTTTGTAGCCTCCTGGCTGCAACCGGCCCAGGCTCTGGGTAGCTGCTGCCAACCGTGGAGCCTGGTCTGCTTAAAGCAGGGCTTGCAGCTGCCCAGCTAGCTGCTGGGAGCAGCCCGGGCTTCATGGCTGGCAGCAGCTGCCTAGAGCCCAGGCTGGCAGTGATGTGCCAAGCAAAATGGCCTTGTGTGCTGTGCTCGGCACATGTGCTGGGGTAGTTGCTGACCCCTGGGATAGGGTCTTCTCCCCCTAGGACCACTTCCCCCACAGTCCCTTGCCCAGAGGCACCTCCCCTGTGGGACCCGGGTTCCCGGTAACTCATGGGCCTTCCTCTGGGGGCTGTCAATCTGGCCTCTGGGTCCCCACACCATCTCAGGCCTCCTGGAGCCGTCAGCCTCAAGTTGAGGGCTCTTCCCTCTGGGCCCTCTGTCCCGCATTGGGCACCCAGGGAGCTCCTATGGGAACTGAGCTCTCACTGGCTTCAGTTCTCCAGTCTCATGCCGGTTCCTGGGTCTCATGCCAGGGGTCCTTCCCTTTCCCAGGCCCTGCTCTGGGCACCAGAGCTCTTTTAGTTTAATACTGAGCCACACTGCAGGGCTCTGGCTTTCTGGCCTAGAGCCGGGCCTAACTTGAGCAGTCTCAAGCTGCTCCCAGGACTGGCTCTCCGTGCGCTGACCTGCGCACTGTGTGTGGCCTGAGCAGCCTTGAGCAGCTCCCAGGCCTGACTCTCTGCACTGATCCACGCACTGTCGAGGCTCAGGCGGGGTCCAGATGATGGTCTTCTATTCAGCTCCTCTCTCCTTGCCATCCCTTACTGCATCTGCCCAGTGTGCTGAGCATGCTAGGCTTTTATTTACACTGGAAGCCCCGCCCCGAAGTCTTCTTGACCTGCAAAGCACAGTCTTCAATCAGGTCCAGGTGCTTCTTGCACCCCTCCCCTCTGAGCAGAGGCAGGGCAAGCCCCTCCCAGCTGTTACCTGATTCGTGGAAATGTTCTTCCAATCCAAAGTGTCCTTCTCCACGCCAGGCTTGCCAGGCAAAAGCAGCAAGCCCACCACAACCGTTTCTTCCCCTTAGCTTAAGCTCCCTATTCTCTGTTTGGGGTTTATAACTGCCTGCAGGTCCTCCTCAAGCTGCTAGCCACCCACAGCTGGGTCTCTACCACTGGCTGTCTGCTACCACTTAAAGGGCCAAACCACCCTTTTATAGCACCTCAGAGAGTCATCATTCTAGCCCAACTCCTAGTCAAGGCTGGACCCTCTGGGATAAGTGTTTGCACTTAAAAACTTTCATTGCTGAAGATCCCACAACCTCTATCGCTAATCTATTCCAGCATTTAACCACCTACATACTCCAATGTCCAACCTAGATCTCCCTTGTTGTAATTCAAAGCTTATTTGGTTAAGGAATAGTTGGTCATCATCCTCTTCATAACAACCCTAACCCCTCTTTTTATTTATTTTAAGACTGTTTTCAAGTCCTATTTAAATTGTAAGTTTTTTGGTGCTTAAGGCTATCTTTCACTGTGTTTGTACAGTGTGCTGTACAAGGGGGCACTTATCTTAGCTGGGACAACTCAACTACCCAACTACTGGCTGCCTAGGTAAATTTAGGCAAATTGCTTCACAGTATCTGTGAAATAGGGAAACTTACACTTATATATCACTGTATACTTGATATATCACTGATATATCACTGTTATATATCACTGGGATCTTTGGACAAAATGTGAGAGAAAAGAGCTGATGCTGCTGATGTAGTAACTTTCAGGCAACCAGGGCTTATACCATCAGTGGCCCCATACTGTTCAGGCCACAACAGGGTGAACCACAGGTGCCCCCTGACTGCACTGTGCACAACAGACACCTTCAGCTCCCTAGCTATGGGCTCCTCTATTGCACCACACTGCATGGGCACCCCAAGGCTGTGGGCCTTCCTAGTGCTGTAGTCTGCAGTGCATCACCCTGCTCCATGGGGTGGAGGCAGGAAGTAGAAGCTGGAGGAAGGAGGAAGAGCCCAAAGCCCATGGCCCATGACTTACTTCAAACACAGTGATGGGGCTGGGGGGAAACAGTGGCTGGGTGGGAGCCTGAGGATCACAAATTAACTTTGTGATCGTCATGCAGCCTGCAGGCCACCAGTTAGACAACCCAGAGGTAGCATACTAATGCATGGCTGAATCTGAATGCTTCTGGAGCTTGTATCTATGCACTGTGGACATAGATATACATACTATCCTGGGTTACAATACAGTCCTATCTTTATTAAAGCTTCGTTGTTGAACTTCCTTACTATCTCTTTGCTAGTCCTGTTCTTGAGCTGTCACGCTAGCTAGCTGCCTGTCAGCTCTATTCCTATGTGTAAATCATGTGCTATTTGTTCCTTCTGCTACAGTTGAGTTAAACTGTCACCAAAGATTAATCATCTAAAACCAAGACTCCAAATGGCTGGGAACAAATATATGCCTTGGCATTTCCTTTACCTTTTAAAAAAATATATATTTTAAGACTTTTTTAGTCTAAGGCCTTTCTCTCTGTATCTCCCTCAGACATCTTC
Organism: Alligator sinensis; assembly: GCF_000455745.1. Taxonomy (NCBI): domain Eukaryota; kingdom Metazoa; phylum Chordata; order Crocodylia; family Alligatoridae; genus Alligator; species Alligator sinensis. Next base: position 1,973,488 of record NW_005842127.1, on the reverse strand, counting down.
AACATTTGAGAGAAATAGAGATGCTGGCAATTTAAATTATCATATACTTCCTGTGAGGTCCAACTTCTTTCTCTTTAGAAGGAGCTGTTAGTGCCCCATCCTGTGAAGGGTTCAGCCCCCTGTGCAAGCTGAGGACATTCAGATCTGAAAGACGTGCAATTTACCACAATCTAAATAGTCTCTTTAAATTGTAGCTATCAAGAAATCTGATCTAGTAATTATTATGTATTTGACAGTAGTAGAAAGACCTCAGCCAGGATCAAGGTGCCATTGTGTGAAGTGCTGTGTGTATGCGCGTGCGCGCGCACACACGCGCACACACACACACACACACACACACACACACACACACACACACACACAGAGCCATAAAATCATAGGGTTACAAGGTGCATGAAAGGTACGTAGTCCACCCCTGCTAGTCAACTATAACTAGCACTTATGTGCTATATGGGCTAGACAGACAAACAGTAAGAGGAGAAACAGTGGCACAGAGAAGTGAACAGATTTGCCCAAGATCATAGAGCCGGTTAGCGGTAGAATTTGAAACAGCATGTGGAGATTAAATTTTTCAAAGCACCTACATGATTTAGGAACCACAATCCCATTTTTAAAAGTAGGACCATGTAAGTTTAGAGAAGTTTAGTGGGGGTTAGGCTCCTAGGGCACTTTTTAAGTAGAACTCTGTCTCCTAAATCACTTAGGCACTTTTGAAATTTTTATCTTAGGTTTGCCATCCTCTGGATCACACTACAATGAACAGATATGTAGCCCCACTGTCAGTCCTTGTTGTATCTTCACAGTATTTCATCTGAGTCACTGCTCTTAGCATGCCATCCAGAGCAGTCATTCCCTTTTCAATGGCTTTTACAGCAGAAGGAATCCATGCCCAAGTCAAGATGGACCTTTTTCCCATTCAGTTGTTTTGTTCTAAAACCACTAGGTGGGAGTAACAGAATGTTCCAATCAGTTTTTCTTTTAGATATGCCTAAAGTAGCACAATGTGGTACTTCAGATGTGGACTAAATGGTTTTACTTCTAAAACTTCTAAAAATATGCTGACATTTGAATGTAAAGGAGTAGCATATCATAGTTAAACTAAATATACTAAAATAAATCCTACAAGAAAACAAAACATAAGTGTTCATACACATCAGCTTTTAGTGACACTATCAATGCACATTTGCTGTTAGCTATCATTTATCACTTTCTCCCATTTTCTCTCTCAACTGTTCCTGTGGGTTCATTCAGAACTTACAGTTGCTTTGCCTTTACTTTTGAAGGATACAAGAAAAAATATAATATTTCTTTATTCTAATTTCATATTCATCATATACTGTCTGGCTACCAGGGATGAAAACAGAGAGACCTAAACTACATTGCCCTGAAAAGGAAGTTCTACTCCACAAGGACCTTTTTCATGAGCAATCCATTTTCCCCAGAAGGCTATTAGCACCCTACTGCTAAAAAGGTGAAAACTCTCTTTCTTAAATGGTAACTTAAAAAAGACCAAAATCTTAATCTCTCTTAAAATATTAGAGTCATTATAAAGAATAGGCATCACAGCCTCAGATCAGCATCTGTACTCAAACTTGAAGTTTAAATGTGACTGGAGATGGGATTTGGTTTAAAACTGGTTAAAAAGACTAAATGTTTTTGTTTTGCAGCAGAAAATCTATTTTTTGACAAAAAATATTGTTAGATCCCCTAATATTCAGAAAAAAATGAATTGGGTCTTTGTGTGATATGTTTCTTCTAAAATTCAAACATTTTTACTAGGTCTACTTCCATTTCAGATTAGAACCCATGTATGCAGTTTGTATCAGTCTAAACATGGCCCAAAACTTGGGATGAAGGATTCATGCTAGGAATTTTGGTTAGGGTGTACTGCTGGGGAATGATTACAATAAATATGTATATTTATTCAAAAACAGAGGTGTGTACGTATTCCATAGTTGTGAAAATGTTCATAATGCACCCGCTCCTCTTACTCCCACTAAATCCATTAAGTTTAACTCATTTAGGGTTTCAAACTTCAACAGATAGGTTGAAATGTTTGCATCAGTCCATACATTTTTTGAGTTAACCTGGGTCTATTTTCAAGTTGGTCCCAAACATGTTTCAAGCAAAGCAAGGCCACAATTTTGTGTAAGCATCAGTCTTCTGAATAGGAGGTTCATGTGATTTTGATGCAATGACAGATAATATGGCATTTTCACTAAGACTTCTTGCAAGCTGAACACAGTAAATTTGTGGGACACCAGCACACACAGGTCAAACCCAAAGCTCATGTTAGCAGTGGTCTGAATATACTGATGATTCTACCAAACTATTTGATTTCTACTGCAGCTGCATATGCTGCAGGCTACTTTCCAGCCCTACATCGCTGGGTGTAAGGCAGAGGTAACTGGGTGAAATGCTGTTATGCAGGGATAATAAGGCAATTTCCCTGCAATGATCAGCAAGCAGCAACTTGTGGTTCAGGAGCAATGGGGGTGATGAAATAAATTCCCTACATTACTCATCCTGTCTTGAGCTGGGGTGAGGGAACCCTTGCCTCAGAGCCTGTGTGCGCTCAGGGTGGGGTGCCCTCAGGCTGAGGTGACACTCTACTCATCCCTCTGAGGGGCTTTGCTGGAGTATCAAGGGATTCCCACCTGGAACATGGAAGGGGCAGGAAGCAAGGGAGGAGGAGGTGGAACAGCTGCAGCCTGTTGAAGTGGTGGCAAACAGCTTGGCTGGCTGGCTGGCTACCCTGGGGGTGGGAGGTTCCTAGCTCAGTAGCAGCAGCAGCAGCAGTCCTGACAGTAACTGGGCTTAATGCCTGGTAGGGACCATGAGACCTGTCAAATCAACTGGCTCTGGGCTCCGAAGCCTCCTCAGTTTATTGGTAGGTAAACTGCATAGATCCTATTGCTAGTCTACATACAATTCAACATCAAAGAACTATTAAGAGTAGTGCACTGTGGTGCTATTGCTTATTACTGATGGCTCCTGATTCATTCTATCTGGCTAATATAAAGAAATAATTGATTATACTCTATTCCACTAATACAGAGAAGACAAAAAGCAGAATCTCTTAAAATAATATATTGCATTCCGATAACATACAGAAAAATAATAAAATATGTTATCCTAATGTATTTCATCCTATTTTACTCATTTATAGAATAATAATAGCATAATACATTAGCAGAAGGCATCCTATTCTATTTATTCTATTCCAATAATGTATAGAATAATAATAATGAGAAGAATAGATTCTGTTCTTTTTCTAGTATACAGAATAATAGCAAACTGTTTTCAGAATATATTCTATTAATATAATGTAACATATCCTGCTGCTGTGTACCCAGTGTCCGTTAATAATGAAACTTTTTCATGCTACTGAGTAGGTTGATTAATAAAACATATTGTTATTAAAGCTTATATTTGTATAATATGTTATCATATGTGTATATTTAACATATTAACTATTTAAGATATTAAAAAGAGGTTCTAAATAGAAACTTAAGAAATTTAACTACAATGAAGAGAGAGTTTGAAGGGGTTTTGAAATGACACAATCTAACTGCAGATGCTACTGGAACCCTCAGCTGCCTCTTCTTTATAGGTTGCATTTTCTGAGTCTCCCTGATTGTTTTATGAATGATTTGGGGGATGGGGGAGCAGAATAGGGCTAAAATCCATCTGTGACCTAGTTTGTGAGCATTAAGGTTATTCCTGGCTGTCATCTTTGTTCCAGAAAGCTGAAAAAGACCTACAAAATGTCAGGTTTTGTTTGTGCATTTTTTTAAATAAAAGAATGGCAGACTTTGCATAGGGGAAAAATATCCTAGGCTTTTATATACGTATCTGTTTGTCTTTCCACGGCAGGTGTTATTAGTGGAGGGATGGCATGATCTGGATAACAAAGACTATGACTGCTGGCCCTTAGAAAAACCAGATGAGTATAACATGCTGGATTGCGGAGGTGAGTATGTTGTACAGTTATTCAACAAAGTCCATGTCTCTGGCTGAAGGAAGAGATGACAACTTGCAAATAAAGGAAATAAAATAATCCCTAATGCATGTCAGGTCTCTTTCATGAAGGGAACTATTTGAGTCAGTAGCAATTTTTCTTCCTAGGTGAAGGAAAGAGGCCAATTCACTTCATAATAAATGTTTGTTTGGAGCTATTGACTCGACAGAGTACCTGTGAGGGGGATTTGAAATCAACAGAAATCATTTCAACTAATTGGGTTTAATCAAGGAATTTTGTTTCACTCAAGAAAAAACAAAGCCGCCTAAATAAAAGAAAGCAGACAATCAGCCCTGCATTGCAGCAGATTGTTTAATTGTGAAGTTGCTGTAATTTTGCAGAACCAGTTCCAAACCAGACTGTATTCATTTAAACACTCTGGCCAATAAGTAGAGTCTCTTCATCAGTATTTTAATTGAGATCTGTGTAAGGACTTCGGGTCCAGGCTTCAAATAGAACTGAATAGCTTTAACATGTAAACATTCATATGAAACTCAAAGTCTGAAGAGTACGGATTATAAACTGAACTTTCCATAACCTGGTGAATTTAGCAATTTTCTGCCCAGGATTAAAACAACTCGTTATGACCACAACTGATTTTGAATTGGCTACTAATGAGTGGTCATGTCAAATAGATACCAAAGGAAACAAAGGAAGAAAGGTTTTTATTTTGTTTCCCTGCCAATCCCATGATGTCTGAAGCTGTTGCACTACCATGCTCCCATTTTACCCAATTTTAGAGCAGTTTGCAGGCTACTGTTTATGTAAAACACCGCTGCCAGCTTCTAAAGGCAGATGAAATTCAGCTAGAGACAAATATTATGGCTTTTTTTTGCTATAGATCAAAACCTTTATTCTTGTTTTGCTATGTGTTTAAGCATGTCTGAATAGGATAAAAGGACAGAATCTGCTTGTTTTGGGAGTCTATGAAGGATATAAACTGCTTTGAGAAAAATAAAAGCTTCATTTATTTTGACCTTTTATTGCTTGCCATCAAACATAGCAAATATTTCACCTTTTAATAATTGGTGAAAATATGGCTAGATTGGAATGATATTTCAAGTGTAGCCTTGTTTTGTTTTGCTGTAATCGTTATTCATGGTCGGATTGCTTGTTTGCTTTTCTATAGCACTATATGCCTTAAAGGATTATTTCTGTTAAAATTAGCACCTTTTGAAAAGGCACTGTGCACAAGAAAAAGCAGCTGAAGTCACCAACCATACAGTAACAAAATGTTCTAATCACTAAAAATGATATTAAGCTTCTCCTGCCAGCCTTTGTTGATATAAGTGGTCCTATTCAATCATGGGGGGGAAAGGGCTTTGAGATGCCATCTAAGTCCAACCCCCTCATTCAGGGCAGGGTCCTGTTGTATAAAGCCTCCCAGAGTAAATGCTTGTCCAGCCTGCACCTAGGCAGACAAAGTTCATTGGGTAAATCTGATATCTTTTATTAGATCAACTCAAAAAGTTGGAAAAAATCTTCTTTGCAAGCTTTTGGGAACAAATACCTTTCGTCAGGCTGAGGAAGCATCTGCAGATGGTCTGTGCTCTTACTAGATGGAATAGTAAAGAAGCCAGAGGCTGGTATGCAGGCAAGGAAGGAAGTCAGTGAAAATGTAAACTGAGGTAGTCAATGGGTGAGAGACATGGGGAGGAAGGAGGGGGAATGAATATAGCTGGTAAATAGTAGAGAGGTTACCTGGGGAGTCAGATGATAGGCAGGTTATAATGTGTCATAAATCCAATGTCTATATTTAGTCCATGATTTTTTGTATCTAATAGGTTGATGAAGTGAAGTTCATAGGCTCATCTATGAAAGGTATTTTAGCCTGCACCTAAAACATACAATGCCAGAGATACCAAAACCTCTCTGGGTAATGTGTTTCAGTGCTTCACCATGCAGTGTTAGAAAGTTCATCCAGTTACCTAACCCAAGGGAGCTCAACGGGGCCTACATCCCAGATCTGACCCACGCTGTCATGCGATGTGAGTTGTATGGCTCCCCAGGAGTCTGGAAATTTAGTGGCAGGGGAGCAGTGGCAATTAACACTGCCACTATTCCCCCACTGCCAGATAACATGGCCCCACACACAGTGTAGTGATCGCTAGGTTTAGCGATCTACAGGTTTAGCGATCTACTACAGGCATACAAGAATGAGAAAAACTACACAGCAAGTTTTTTTCTGCTGAAGTGTGCAACTGTTGTAATCCCAGTATGGCTCTCCTGAATAACCTGCTAGGTTGCTCCTCTATCATTAAGGAACTGTCCCCCAATTCTCAACTCCCTCAGCTTCCCTTTTAGAAGCATCTCTAAATTCTACTGTCTATCACTACATTTTCCCTCTTAATAAGTAAAAAAAAAATTAACACAAAAAGCCATTAATACCAATCTACAGAGACAAGATTACTGGAACTTCACTCTGGAGTCAGTCTTTACCGCTCACTTTCCTTTTCTACAGCTATTTTAACAGGTCTCTATGAACCTTTCAGGAGATGTTACTGTCTTCTCAAATCGAAGAAGTATCTAGTTTTTCATTTGTTTTGGTGGGAAGCTTTTTCTCTGTCTTGATAGACTTGAATTCTTATACAGGGACCTGACTGACTTGCACTTTGGCACCCATGCTTTTGCACATAGCACAAAGTTCATGAGCTACAGACCACTGAGGCTGATTTCAACTTTCTGTATACTAGTATTTGCATTTGTTTCCATAGGTACATTTCTTCCCCTAAAGACATAGTTGCTTCTTGTGTTCTGGAACAATCAGCTTCTTCTGAAGAAAATTGTCCAGATTTGGGTCATGATGGCCAAGAGGATCATCAGGAGGCACAGATGCTATGCCTTCTTCTACTGCAACCAGACACTTAACTAGATTCAGTTTCTCACAGGCTACCTAATCCAAAAAATTGGTTTCACTTCCCTAAATACTATGAGTGGGAGTTTGTATGCTCTTTTTTATATTGCGTGCTGGCAATATATCTTCCTTTCACTAGTATGTTTATTCCTGAATAGCCTACTCTTTTGATTTTTGTTGGACTTGTCTTTGATCTCAATTTTAAACTTCTACATCCATGCCCTGGCAAAATATTAACCTGAACTTCCTTTTTCTTTCATTGGCAAATCCAGTCCTTCTCATTGATTTTTGCTTAATTCAACTATATGTATAAAAAAAGTCTTTCTTCACTCTGCCTACATAGACATTCAGGGAGGTTAGGAACTGTTAGCTTGCCCATGTGAGGACCTTATGCATATATCCCTGGTTAGGTTGACCTAATTGTGAATTGTACAGATATCTCATGAAGGTTAGATTGGTCAAAAAATGGCCTACTGGATCTAATTTAACCTCAGAGGTGCACTAAGTTAAATGAGGTGCAATTTCTTCACTCTGCCTACATAGACATTCAGGGAGGTTAGGAACTGTTAGCTTGCCCATGTGAGGACCTTATGCATATATCCCTGGTTAGGTTGACCTAATTGTGAATTGTACAGATATCTCATGAAGGTTAGATTGGTCAAAAAATGGCCTACTGGATCTAATTTAACCTCAGAGGTGCACTAAGTTAAATGAGGTGCAAGTAAACCAATCTAACTGAAGTTCGGTACACATTAAGAGCTCAGTCCCCAATTCCCCCCCACCCTCCCTGCAGACTCCCCCACCCTGCCTGCCCCCTCCCCCTCCCTTGACTTACCTTAGATCAGGATCTCAGCACCTATCTGATTGCTGAGTTAGATCAGGGGCCATTTTAAACCTGATGAAATCCCCTCGAACTTCTAGATGTAATGTCTGTATGAAGGTTTCCGTGTTTGGGAATCGCAACACATGACAAAATGGTTCCTTTTGTGATAGGTAAAACAGAGCTTTCCAAATGCATCACATTTGAGTCCATGTTGCCTTCCACATTTGCTGCACGATCTCTCTCCCTTTGCACACTCCTTGCCAATGGAAAATTCTACCCTGTGAGGTGGCTTTTTCTGGCCACAGGCTTTCATGCCCAGGGCATGAACAACCCCTTTTGTGCAGTCAGCTCTGCAGCCTGGGCCCTCACACTTGGACAGTCTTTTCTGGGTATCTGTAAGACTTGGGGCAGGGTAAGGCAGTGGGCCCAATCTGGCACATGTGGGACTGGGGCAGCAGGCTCAATTTGGCATGCACAGAGCTGGGGGCAGGATTGCAGGCACAATCAAGCACACATGAGACTGAGGTCAGATCTGTTGTGTGGGGCTGGGACTGCAGTTGTGATATGGTGCACAGGATAAGAGCCATGAGTGCCAGGTTGGGTCCACAGACTGGATCCAGTCCATGGACAAACCCTGCACCACTCATCTGTTGCATGGCCCAAAAAGTTGGATATCACTGATCTTACCTAAGTTTCTCTTGTTGCAATTTAAGCCCTTTACTTCTTATTCTTCCCCTAGTGGACACAGAGACCTATTGAGTGGCATCTTCTTTATAACAACCCTCTTTGTATTTCAGAATAGTTGTCAAATCCCCATTCAGTCTTCTGGTATTTATGCTAAATAATCCAGGCTCTTCCTGACTCATTTTAAAGAGACTGTTGCTTGACTAAGGACTGCTCATATGAAAAAGGATTTTTATGTCTGGGTTCTCTCTGTGGTAATATTTCCCTTCCTTTGTTCAGTGATGATGTTTGTACCTATATGATACCATCTGAGAAAGAGAGGATATATTTACTGCTTGATGTAAATGAGCGTTACTAAGAGAAAAACTGTATAGTAGTGGCAGTTGTTGTAGTAGTCGTAGTAGTAAACCAAGTATAACTGAAGTCAGCTGAGTCACACCGGAGTAAAATTTCTACTGGTACATAAAGAATGAGGTAAACATGAGCAAAGCAAGCAGTATGGGGTCATAATTTTTAAGATACTACATCACCAGGAGAGGTGAATTTAGAACAATCTATACATTCTAAGGGGGGAATCATTTTTTCCTGGGAAAAATTATAAGAGCAATATTTGTGAAAAAATATATACATTTGCCTTGGATTTCTGCTACAAACCAGTTTGTCTAGATGCACGCAGTTGAAGTAGATTAAGCAAAGCTGTTTGACCCATAACTCTGTGTTGTTCCTAGGCCTTGAGATGGCATGGGTCCAACGACCTCCAGAAAAGGCCTTAAGTGGGGAGTTCTTCAATGTAACCTACACAGTGTTTGCTTCAGATCACTTCTACCAATATGCTGTCCAAAACGGCATCCTCTCTCACAGGTACTATCTCCTATAGAGACTTCTCTAATGTTCAGAACAATGTACTGCAGTGGATTCCTGGCTATTTTCAATGACGTGGCTGTACTAAAGACTCTACTGGTAGACGCTCTGGGAGCATTTTTCTTCGGAGTGACTGTTCCATTCCTTTCATTCTGAGCGAAATATGCTTGCATCACTTCTAGTGAATGGTGGTTAAGAGTGGTTGCATATCCTATTGTGATTGCACGCTATCACTGCCCTAGCTTGCTCGTCTCCGCCTCCTGGTATTTCTTGGCTTTTAGACTACAAGCTCATTGGGATGGAGGTATCTTTGTACAACGTCTAACACAAAGGGATCCCACCTGGTTGCAGCCAATAGGTATTACCTCAACATGAAGAATGAATTACAGTAGCAATAATAATTCATATAGTTAAATGCACTCCTTGCAAATATAACTACATGATGGGCCAGATTTTGAGCTCATTGAAATCAATTTTCTAATAATTAAACAACCAGAATTTGTCTGAATGTATATGTATTGACTTAGAGAAACTTTCACAGATAACTATGAATGATATTTAATCAAATGAATCATCCACATAAACTTTTATTTTGTTCATCTGAGAATTGTTACCTTTTTGCATCATATGTGGTAAAAAAAAAAAAAATCCTTCTCACACTTCCCAAAATATGCTTTATAGTAAAATTTCATAGCCATTAATTATAGCATTACAATAGCATTGCCAAAAAATAAACAATTTCTGCCAGTAAAAGAGGGATTATTTCAACGGTCTTTTCAGTGCAACTTGTTCTCATAAAACATTTAGGAGCTTTTGAAAAGACTGCTGTTAAATATGGATACTAACACATTTATTTCTTACCTTAATAATGTCAAACTCAATTCACCCAAGGAACCTTGTCTGCCTACATCCTTAGACCAACACGGCTACAACCTAAACCCCAGGAACACACACCCTCATTCAAAAAGGCACTTAAATATGTGACTCATTTTAAGCATGGGAGTGGTCTCACTGATTTCAATGAGATACTACCATGCTTATTGTAATTGGTCCAAACTCCACTGTAGTTTATTCAAATTATTCCACTGGCTTTAGTGGGCTTCAGATCAGGGCCAAAATGTGGCAGATGCTCAATGGAGGCCATAAGGGTAAAATTAGATAAGGTATCTATTTCCTGATTTTTCAAGGTATTTATGTACCTGGCAGTGTGCATAGATGCTTAAGAGGATTTTTAAAAACGCCTTAGCAAGTTAGATGCCAGACACCAAGTCAGAAGGTTGGGGAAATCAGTGGATGTAAATGAGTGTTACTAAGAATGAATTAAGGATGAATGTTACTAAGGATGCCAAAATGGCATCCTCTCTCACCGGTACTATCTCCTATAGAGACTTCTTGGGCTTAACCTGCTTGGGCTAATTTGCAAAACCTAAAAGGTACCTACGTCTATCTTTGGGTACCCAAATACCTTTTTAAATCTGGCCCTAGCCAATCTTGAAAGATTTACCCTGGCATTTACAATTTAAAATATGTATTTGTTTATACCTATATTTATATTTTAACTCTTTGCATTTATACCTTCACAGTGAAGTCTCTTTTTATAATGCTACTGGTTACTTCTCAGTGGGTACATCTACACGTTCATTAATGCACTGTAGTTGCAGCACATTAAGTTTAATACTTGCATAACCAAGTACTAAATCAACACACAGTCACTGCTAGCACCAGCACGTGGCTTTTTACAGATGCTAACTGCGCAGTAGTCTAATACTATTGTGCAGTAGTGAATTAGCATGGTTTTTGCCCTGCACACTACTGTGCAGTATAATTAGGCTACTACACAATTAGCATCTCATGTAGATGCACCCCAATGGGTGCATCTACCCATATGCTTTGCTGCAGAGTTGACTAATTTGCTCTGCAGTGAAGCATCACTGCCTACACATGCACCAGTATTAGGGCACAGTAAATTAATTTAAAATAGAGTAATCACATGCAATGAAATGCATATATAGATGACATCAGGAGCTGGCTGGGGCACCAGGGCTGCCTGCACCCTAGCCTGACACTTGAGCACCCTCGTGCCCCATCAGGCCATAGGCTTCCTGACACTGCCACCTGGAGCCTGGGACTGACCCTTGAGGCCCTGCCAGCCTGGGACTGCTACACCCCAACTCAAACTGCTGCAAGGTGTTTGTGCAGACTCTGCACCCTGGAACAGCTGACTGTGACAGAAACTTCACCAGTTTATCACATTGCCTTAATGGCACATGTAGATGCATCCAGTGAATATAATTTGCAGTACAGCAAAAATGAAATCTTTTATAGAACTTGGATACAGAAAGTTACAGTACAGCACACATTTTCAGATGCTGCTCAAATGTTGTCTCGGGCTTATTTACATAGTGCAACTCATTAAAGAATATTGTTTCAATTATTTTTACTTCCTCTTGCATGGCACCAAGTTCAGAGAGATAATTGCTCATCTGAAAGTAGGGCTGGGTAAATCAGGTGGAAAAATTGTAGTGACATACATTTTTTTGTGCATGTGTGGTTTTTGCAATCTTTACATGTGGTAAACTTTCAAGGGCCTTGAATCATTTTACAGCTGAGTTCACTAAATCCACTTCTGGTTCTAAATGTCGCGATTTTGCAATTTGCAGTCTTTGAAATCTTACACACCAGGTAGGTCTAAGCTGGTCTTTTACAGAGCCAGGCACTGTCCTACTGAAACATGCTACACCAGCTCCCTGAATATTACCTTCCAAGCTGGATGTAGTGTAGTCGCTTGATGCCACAGCCCGTGTGGCATGCACACAGGGCTCTGTGTGTGTGAATACACTTCTTTCAGTTCAGGAAATATCCTATGCAGAGCAGGCATGATGTACTGTGCTGTAATTGAGCAGTATGGACATACTCATAAATATCATAGCCATTATCCTTGGACCTTTGAGATGGTGGAGCAGAGAGAGACTGAATAGTACACATTTTATGTTTCTACAGCTATAAAGAAACAAACATAATGATGATAAAATGAGGATGGAAGTATTCAGGAACTACTATGGTTTTACCATCAGAGGTGCCATAAGTGGTCTTGCCAAAATCTTCCATCTGGTGGGGCAGTCAGGTTGGATGGCCAAGCTGAGGTGTTGGGATCTGCTGGTGGGGTAGTAGCTCCCAGAACTTCCTCCTACAAAGCAGTAGGTGGTAGCCCAGTCAACAGTAGTCTTTCAGTGCTCTGGGACTGCCTGACCCTAAGGTAAAACAGATAAGTAAAAGGAAACAGCCACATGTCTCCTGCCATAGATGTTTGCACAGTGCTTTTTTTCTGTGCTGCTTAAAGAGCAGAATTTCATTTTGTGCCTGTTGACATTTTTAGGAATGAGAAATTAATATAAATTATCTTTTTATTTAAAAAAAAATGTTGTTTGGCCAGCAATGCTACTGCTGCAAAGAAGTTTTGCGAAGAACAGGAGTGCCCTTCCAACTGGAAAGATGCAAATGGAGAGAACTGCTGTGTTCATCATGCCAACATTCACTCCTGCCCCTTGGCCTTTATGGTTAGTACCGAGGGTAGGGCTTTCAGAAGTCTGTTTGCTCTGGTGGATAGGCCACTTTCATAGCTAGACTCAACATCATGAAAATTAGATGCCTAAAGTCAGACCCTTCCTTGAGGATCAAATCCAGGGGCTCATTAAAGCCTGTGAAAAGGTTCCCGTTGAATTTAATAGTCTTTAGATTAGGCTCCCAGGTACCAAAGCAAATGGTTTGACTTCTCAGAAGTAGTGAGCAGTTTCCATTCAAATCAGGGAGAATCCCTCACTGACCTGCAGAATTGGACCCTTTAAACTGGTTTGTCTTTATCAGATTTGATTAAGGCAAAACAAACATGTTAGGGCTAGAGAATGGATGTCTGAAGACTTGCTGGTGCATAGTGAGCAAGATACATTCATTTATTTTGGATTCTAGGAGAGCATGTGTAACCAAATTTATGGGTTGAAAAGCTGAGCCCATTTAAATAAATAGGAATGTTTTTGATAAGCTGGGGAGTCTCCCTTCTTTTTCATCTTCATTATTTAATATGGTGACTGCAGAAGGAAGCGTGGGGACAATTTGAACTGTGTGTGTTTGCTGAAGGACAGAGAGAACCCATAGGTCTAGAAAGATCACATGAGGCAGGAAGTCCTCCATGGTGGCCCTCATGGAGATTCTAAAAACTATTTCATTAGGAGGGAGAGTTTTGCAGAAGGAAATCAGTCTCTCACCCACCAATCACATACATACCCCGGGATACACCCTGGAGCTGGTTGTATCTCCATGCTAAGGAGTTCTGACTTTGCTCCTTGGTAGCACTGGCTCTGCTTTCTCTTGAGAGAGAGATCCCTACCAGAATGATCATACAACCTCTGAATGTCTTATCTTTCTGATGGAGGCACAGCAGGGGTCAACATGCATCCCACCAGCATGCCTGCCCCTCTCTTAGTCTACCCACTGACTGCTTCCTTCCCCCTTTCTCTCCCTATCTGAATCTTCAAAGCCACAAACACCCCTTTGTGGGAGGACAGGAGGGGATCTCTTGTGAAGCTAGTGCACCCCTAAATTCCTTGTGTGGGGAATGAGATCTGTGAACACACCTAGCACAAAGATTCCATCTAACCTCACATTTCAAAGTTTTTGTGGTTTCCTGCTTGAAAAAATGCAAGTTTGTGTAGAAAAATTATCATAGACCAAAAATACCACAAGAATGTGGATAGATGAGTCTGAATGGGTATTTACCAATCAATCCCTTTCTATTAAGCAAGATCTTTTTGACAGTGTCATGTGTTCTGAATAGTTTTACCTTAGCTGGCATGAATAATCCATCTCTTTTTCTGTATCGTAATCTAAAGTGCATAAACTGGAATGTCTGCATAAATATTTGAAATTAGGAATTAGAACTAATCCATTTAAAAAAAGAAAAAAACCCACAACAACCTACATCTGTATATAGTCATTATAATCCTTCATGGCTGCAACTGTTAGGAAATTAAAGTCTTCGCAGCCTTAATGAGAAATGCTGTGAAAGAAAGCATTTCATAGCAGAAATGCTTTATTCATTAGTCAGAAGAAGCTGCTATATCAAAATGAGTGCTGCTGTGAAAATACTATGTAACAGCCAAAAAATTGGAGCAAAATTCTGCTTCTTCAGTGAGGTAAATCCAGAATGACTTGATCTAAGTTACCCCACACAGACTTTGGCTCATGTTCTTTATGGGAGTTTTATGAGATTTTTAAACTAAATTATAAGTTGCTTTGTTCCTATTGCTTGTATTTTATTTTAGTATACACAACAGTATTTGTGATTTTAGTATACAGCAATACCATGGTGTCATATTGTAGATGCAGATATGCCTAATAATTGAGTGGTCATTGTTTTGAAGCACAAAACTTTATAAGACTACTGAGGGAACCTGGAATTTTCACTGTTTCATTATTTATTGCAATTGTTTGGTGAAGGGGAAAGGTGGAATATGTGGGCCATGGATTCCAGATGATGGACAGATATTTACTCATACCCTATCTACAGCTGGCAAAATGAGTCAGAAAAACTGGACTGCCAAGGTACAGTGCATTCTCTGCCTATTATAGTTTATTTGGATTATTATCTTTCCAAGACAGCTTGTAGTAGTTTGAAATAATGTTGTGGAGTCTTAATGCATGAAAAAGGTCAAAGGTTAACCTGAGCCTAGGTTAGCAAAATGAAGCCACACCAGTTTCTATAGCTAACAGCACACAATGAAGTGAGACTTGAACTCAGACATCTGGAGCTATAGGAAGACACCTTAGCTGCTTTTCTACCATGTATGACAACCTTGCCCCCCACCTCACCAAATGATTATTTTTATGCATATAAAGGTTGTAGGATAAGAGCCAGATACTACAAGGTGCTGAGTGCTTGTAATTCTCCATTGGCTTCATTGGGAAGTGACTGGACCTAGTGCTTCGTGGAGTCCAGTCCCCTGCAGGAACAAAACACTGAGTTTTCAGCATTGTCATTTCCTATGCCAGCATCTCTAAGGGAGGCATGGTTCCCATCTTCCCTTTTACCATAGAAGGAACAGGAGGAACTGCAAAGATCTTAAAGGCCTTTCCTTTAGCCCAGCTATAGATGTGCCCCAATCCTGTTCCCTGCCAAGGAGCAGAGATACCTACCTGGCTTCTTCAGTCTATTGGTGTTGAGAGTGGGGAGGCAGCGAGCTTGTAAGCAGCACAATTCCTTAGAGGCACTTCTCACTCTTAAAACAGTACCAGCCCCTGACACCTCTGTTACAGAAGAGAAAAATCCATCAGAGTGAAGGTTTTTCTCAGTTGGTTAGAAATGGGGAGAGGGAAAGGAAGGACCGTTCCCCCAGTTCCTTTCCCAAAGGCATTGCAAATACTTGGGAGATGATATCACTGCATAGACACTGCTTCCTGCTTCTTGCTCTACATTATAATGACTCTAGGAAAGTAGCCCACCTTAGGTCTTAGGTAACATCTAATGCATACACTGATAAATATATCTAAATGAAATTCCTAGACATTTGATTGAGTTACTCTATAAGGCAGTGGGAAGATTTTGAGGTAGCTAATACATAAGAATAGGAAGGGGCAACAGTAGGTCTAGGGGAAAGGAGCATGGGTTATTGATGTTGAAAGATTTTTGTTTGCACAATTTAAATCAATTGTGATTGAGTTAATTTGTTTTTCAGGTAGTTTTGGTTCATGTGGGTGTGACCTCTCTCATCGCACACATCAGAGTTGGCAGAATGCAGGTAGCTCTGGAAGCCAAAACCACTGTCCTACCTGCAGTAGGTATGAAACTAAATGTAGAGTCAATGTATGTCAAATAAGTATTACATAGTGCATCCTACTTATAGATAAGCACGAAGAACAGGAGGACACACATCTTCCCTTCCCCCATAAGGACCTCAGGAGGTCATCTAGTCCAACCCCTGCTCGAAGCCCAACTAAATTATTCCAGCCAGGGATCTGTCAAGCGGGGCTTTGAGAACCTCCAAATATAGACATCCCACCACCTCTCTAAGTAACCGGTTCCAGTACTTCATCACCTTCCAAGCGCGAGAATTTTTCCTAATATCCAACTTAAACTTCCTGGCAACTTGAGACCATTGTTCTGTCATCTGCCACCACTGAAAACAGTGTAGCTCCATCCTCTTTGGAACCCTGCTTCAGGGAGTTAAAGGCTGCTCTCAGATCCCCCCCTCACTCTTCTCTTCTCCAGACTAAGTCCAGTTCCCTCAGCCTCTCATCAGAAGTCATGTGCCCCAGCCCCCTAAACCATTTTTGTTGTCCTCCACTGAACTCTCTCCAACTTGTCCACATCCTTTCTGTAGTGGGGGGCCCAAAACTGAACACAGTACTCCAGATGTGGTCTTTCCAGTGCAGAATAAAGGGGAATAATTATTTCCTTTGTTCTGCTGCCAGTGCTCCTACTAATGCAGCCCAGTATGTTGTAAGCCTTCTTAGCAAGAGGGGCACACTGTTGACTCATATTCAGCTTGTTGTCCACTATAATCCCCAAGTCCTTTTCTGCAGGGCTGCTGCTTAGTCAGTTGGTCCTAAGCCTGTAGCGGTGCATGGGATTTTCCATCCTAAATGAGGGAATTTAAACTTGTTCTTGTTGAAGCTCATGAGATTTCTTTTAGCCCAATCCTCTTATTTTTCTAGGTCACTCTGAATCCTAGCCCCCAGATTGGTATCATCTGAGAACTTGCTGAGGATGCACTTCATTACATCCTCCAGGTCATTAATGAAAATATTGGACAAAACCAGCCCCAGGATTGATGCCTAGGGCAGTCCACTTGGGACCAGCTGCCAACTAGATCTCAACCCATTGATTACTACACATTAAGCCCAATGATCCAGCCAGCTTTCTATGAACCTTACAATCCACTCATCCTACCCATACTTCTGTAACTTGCTTGCAAGAATGATGTGGGAGACAGTATCAAAAGCCTGGCTAAAATAAAGGTATATCACATCCACTGCTTTCCCATAATCCACAGAGCCAGTCATCTCATCATAGAAGGCAATCAGGCATGATTTGCCCTTAGTGAATCCATGCTGACTGATTCTGATCACTTTCTTCTTCTCCAGGTGCTTAGAAATGGATTCCTTGAGTACCTGCTTCATGATTTTTCTAGGGACTGAGATGAGGCTGACTCGTCTGTAGTTCCCTGGATCCTTCTTCTTCCTTTTCTTAAAGATGGGCACTATATTTGCCCTTTTCCAATCGTCTGGGACCTTCCCTGATTGCCACATTTTTCAAAGATAATGGCCAGTGGCTCCGCAATCACATCAGCCAACTCCCTCAGCACCCTCAGATGCATTGCATTCAGCCCCATGGACTTGTACACATCCAGCTTTTCTAAATAGTCCCAACCTGTTCTTTCACCACTGTTGGCTGCTCACTTCCTCCCCAACCTGTGCTGCCTGGTGCAGTAGTCTGGGAGCTGACCTAGCCTGTGAAGACTGAGGTAAAAAATAGTTTGAATCAAATGCCAGAACCAACTGCTTTTGACCTTACTAAGCTTGCTTGGATATACAACTTCACACAGTCCCAAATACATGGGTCTTATATTCACTTTAGTAGAGCTGTAAATAGGACTAAGTCAATAATTTATTGTGCAGTTAGGCTATTGAACCGGAAATTCAAGGGGGAAAAACAAAACAAAACACTGATTCAAATCAAACTGCATTTGAATTTTTTCTGGTTTTCTTGCCAAAATATAACATCAAAACAGTTTTTACTCAACACAAAACATTCTATTTGACCTGACACAAAATGCTCTGTTAAAGGGGATATCCCCAGCCGTATTCTCATCACTATCACCTCCTCCTCCGTCTTGCCTACTAGTGATAAAGCAGTCAGGAACCTCGGTGATGGTCATAGCATATGACCACAGATTACAGTGGGGTAGAAAAGAGTCAGGCAGAGCTATTACTTATTTATTTTCCTCCCTAAGTGTGTTGTACAGACATCTTAAGAGAGCCGTTCTTCAGCTTGTTTCAGTGGGACTAATTATTTTTTAGATTGAAAGTCTGAGGTACAATGTCTAGCAATAAAGATCTAAAGGGACCATCTAAATGTTTGGCTATTGACTTCAGAGAAAGATTTTACTCTAAGCAATATAATACCTTAAAATAAAATAATAATTTTATTCTAGGTAATAATCCTACTGGGCTTACGTTTCAATAAATGAAAGGAAAAAATAGTGATCATCTAATGAAGCTCCATTTGTCATTAGCTTTATTGACTGCAACACAAAGCAAATCTGATGGCTCTTACCCAACTCTTTTCACTTTGGACATCTCATCCAGAAAAGAATAATGTATTTTAGGATACTTTCAAACTTATTATTATAAGTATAATTGTTGGTATTGCATGAGAAGGCTTCCTTTTAAAAAACGTGGTATTCATGAGATTTCATTAGAAACTCCCGTCATGTGTATGGGATCATTAATTCTGTTCACATTAGCCAAGATTATGAAAACTAGGGGCGTCTTTATACGTGCTCTGGGATGCTGGGGGAAGGGAGGGAGGTGTCACATGTATTCAGTGTCTCATTTGTCAAGCTTTAGTTAAAGCACCCCGGCCACCATTTTGAAGTGCGGGGACGCTGAATACACGTGATGTGGAGGCTGCTGGAGCTTGCTAATTAGCACGCTCCAGCAAACTTAATTAATCGAGTCTGTTCCAACATGTGCTAATTAGCATCTGTTGGAGCCAGACATCTGGCATGTGTATAGGTGCCCCAGATGCCTAAAATTACACTCCTTAAGTGCTAATCCTGTGGTGCTGATTAGGAGGATAGGAAGAAAAGATGGGTTTTTGCTTCCCTTATTTCTGGGTCTCAAAGGACTGTGCTTAGTACACAGAATGTGAGTAAGGGAGGCAGTCTTGTCTCACTACAGACTAAACAGACAGGCCTGTTTACAGGCTAAATAACAATAGACAGATAAAATTCAATAATAACCAAGTAAGACATCTACAACAAGCACTGATGTTCACAATCATTTGGAAGTGATTTAAGGGTTCCTATAAAAATCAAAATGCTGCTTTCAACTACAAGGGCCCTGAACTGCTTAAAATTTGTTCCTTTGCCTATTCTCTCACCTTGCACAGGCATCCACGTATCAGAAGCCATCTGTTTTTCTGGATAAATTCACACCTAAGTTCAGATGACAGTTTTTTTTTTTCAAGTATTCTGATATCTCCCTCTTTCTGTCCAGTGTGTGGAGATGGTTTTTGTGAAGACGATGAAGGCTGTTCGACATGTCCAGCTGACTGTGGAGAATGCCCACTGACAACTGGTGCCAGAATAGCAATCGCCTTACCAATATGTTTCGTCTGTTCTGGCTTCATACTGACAATAATGGTGAGTGTCCCTTCTCTTTTTTTATTTCCATTGTGGCTTGGTCATTATTTTATTATTTACAGAAAAGTTCTTTGGAAGTAGCGGTTCTCTAGAATCCTTTGAGGAAAAGTTGTTTCTAAATGCAGAGGCTAGTTCTACACTAACCCTGGCAAGAGTTATGGCAATCCTACACTGCTAGAGAGTGTCTGCCAGCAGGGAACTCCATAATGATCCTGACACACCTGACACCAACTAGGGACTCCCTCATGCCAAGGTAATTCCCATCTAAGAAAATCCATTTTGTTTCCAAATGATTTGCACTGACAAAGCACTATTAAGCAGGCTGCAGTTGGGGAGAAAATCTAGCCCTTGTGGTAAGGTTTGGCCCCTAGCAAGGAAACAAGTCACCAGGCAAAAGTTTACATGAAGGGTAGTCTAAGGATTTTCATTAGATGACTTGGCATTACTTCTTGGCTTGTGGTCTTGTCACAAGTTTAATAGGTAATTGTAGAAGTTACATTCTGACTACTCTCTCTGTCACCAGTTTCAGAGAAATAAAATGTCCTTCTGCCCTGAACATATATACAGGGACTGCTAATATTCTGCACAGTTCCATACTAAAAAGGCCTTTTTTTTTTAGTGGGCATAGTGAAATGGTTCCAAGGACTATGCATACAGATACATGGATATACAGATTTATTATTTACAGGGCACAGAGGTTTGAGAGGGACTTCACAGGCCAAAGAGACATCCATACCCCTTAAGTATTTTGTAATCTTATATTGGATGCTAGACAATGTATGAGGATAAGAAGAAGCATGAAGGGTCTGACCAGAAAGAGGATAAGAAATACTAAATTAGGTCATCATCTGTTACTTAATTAAAGGCTTGGCACAACATAATTTCATGGTTCAGTTCAAAATATTGGGTTTTGTTTAGTAGTTATTAATTATTATAATGACAAATTCACTTAATGAGGGAATGCAGAAAGAAGCATTTATATAGAGACCTGGATAGATCAATGTAGGAAAAATGATCCTTTGGAATGGAAAGTTCTATGTTGATACAAGATAATGTACTGTTGTTGCTTGTTATTGTACAGTATTACTGGAGAATGGATCCTCCATGTTTACATTTACTTCTGTATCTGAAAATACATAAATTTATTTCTGAACATTACCGAAAGATGTTGCTGGGGGAATGTTTGTAGATGTATAGTCACTGTATTGATTGTATCCATAACAAAAGACTTATTTGGCTTTAACATATAAATCCATCAAATGGATTTGCTCTTTGATATCTCACTTCTTTCTTCATCTCACACTGTAGCTCTGAAGACCATCTGGAGTGTTCAAGCTAACACTCCCCAGGGTTAACTGAAAGGGAGTGAAGAAAGCAGGCTCTCCCTCAGGGAAAGATGGATTGTTTTATGGTTAAGGAACTGTGGTGATACCCAGAGAATTAGGATTTAGTTCCTGATTCTTTTGCATATTTCTTGTGTGACTTTGGGACTTAGTCTAAAAGTCTCTGGCCTTTAATCTCCTGGTGTCTCAGTTTCTTATTGAAAGTATAGGAATCAAAATCTGTACCTACTTCACAAAGCTGTTTTTAAGATAAATCAATAGCAGCCTTCCATGGAGACACTCAGATAATAGAGTTGTGGGGGCACTATAATTAGGTATGTGGCATCAGCTTCCTACTGTAGTTCACCACAAGTCCACTTCTGTAACCCTTCAGGTTGCAGTGTAATCCTCATTTGTTCCCGTGGGCTTTTTTCTCCAGGATAAGAATAAAAATGTTGGTAGGGGTGTTTAGTGATTCTGAATGGGAACTGAAGAATTATCACTGGCTTTTGGCTGTGTTCAAGGTCTGCGGTAGGCACATACATATTTCATTTTTCTCACAAGAATACAGCATAATTCACATAAGTAATATTATGGTTATCAATTATATGGTTGTTAAACTTCATGGCAGTTTGTTTTAACAAATTTATTAACATAAGACAGGATATCTGTATCTTATCTGGATAAAATTTTCATCCCAGAAAGTGAGAGTCTGATTAGAGTGCAGAACTGGGCCCTAGAACTACAACAATTAGACACGCATTCTGAAATTTCCTAAGCATGATCTCCAGATCATGGAAGTTGGCACTATAAGTCCAGAGCTGGCTCTGTATAGTGCTTCAAAGTTGGTTTGTTACAAAAACATGTTTTTATTAAGGGTCTTTCAACCTAATGCAGATGATAACATTTTACCCTCCATCCTCTACGTCTTGACAAAGTGCAGTTTGATCATTGTCTGCTGTGTCATATTTCAGAAGATAATTTTAAAATTATCATTAAGCTGATTTGGGATAAAATCAAATCCTTATCTCATCCATGCATATTTTGGCTACAGAAGACTCAGAATGAGTCTAATTTACCTCCTACAACTATTTCTTGATGATGCTTTTGTAGGGACGCATCAATAGTATTGCTTTTACCATCTTATGCTGTTTCATTTCCTTAGCTTCGGTGTACAAGATCATTCATATATGTTTGTAGGTTAGCCCACATATGAGCTTGTTTTTAAAAAGATGTTGAGGCCACTTTTATTCAGTTTTTCATATACAGTAACAGATTGCCCATCCAGTGAGCCTGTCTTCCATATACCAGGATGCCACTGACTTCAGAAGGTATTGGATCAGCTCTTACAGTCTCTTGTGATCAGTTCATTTTGTTTGATCATACTCTTGCATGGTAAAATGTAATTCTCCTTTTTCTGTAATCAGCCATCCAATCCAGAGTCCTTTGAAATTAATGGAAATACTCCTGTTAACTTCACTGAGCTATGGATTCGATTTGGCCCTCAATTCTCCCCAAGTACTGTTAGTTCTCTCATTATGTCACAAGGAATTTTGTATTACTTTGGCTTTTGTCACTTGCTGTCTTTTAGTAACTCATTTCTGCAGAACAAAACCTAGAATATGATATTCAGATGGTTTGCAAAAAAATGGTGCTCTCTACCTGGTATATAAATTGCCTTGTGATGATTGCATCAAATCTCATGAGGTTCAATAAGGACAGGTGCAAAATCCTGCACTTGGGACAGAACAATCCAATGCACTGCTACAGGCTGGGGGCTGCCTGGCAAAGCAGCAGCGCTGCAGAAAAGGACCTGGGGGTTACTATGGACAATAAGCTGAATATCAGCCAACAGTGTGTCCTTGTTGCCAAGCAAGCTAGCAGCATACTGGGCTGCATTAGTAGGAGGGTTACCAGCAAACTGAGGAAAGTGATTCTTCCCTTCTGTTCAGCACTGGTGAGGCGACATTTGGAGCACTGTGTCCAGTTTTGGGACTGCATTACAGAAAGGATGTAGACAACTTGGGGAGAGTCCAGCAGAAGGCAGCAAAAATGGTTAGGGGGCTGGGGCATAGGACTTCTGAGGAGAGGCTGAGGGAACTAGATTTATTAAGTCTGCAGAAGACAAGACTGGGAGGGCATTTAAGAGTAGCTTTAAACTCCCTGAAGGAAGGTTCCAGCAAGGATGGTGCTAGACTGTTCTGAGCGGTGGCAGAACAAGGAATAATGGTCTCAAGTTACAGCAAAGTAAGTTGAGGTTAGATAGTAAGAAGAACTTTCTCACTAGGAGGATAGTAAAGCACTAGAACAAGTTATGCGGAAAGGTTGTGGAATCTCCATCCTTCAAGGGTTTTAAGACCCAGCTAGACAAAGCCTTGGCCAGGATGATCTAGTTGGGGATGGTTCTGCCTTGAGCAGGAAATGAGGTCGTGTCCAACCCTAGTTTTCTATTATTTTAATTTCATCTGCATAACTAATCAGCTATAGAGAATGTGTACTTATTTTCATTTGTATTTATGGAATTTGAAAGCTTTATTGGACCTTGTAACAGGGTGTCATCCGCAGATGCACTGGCACACACCTAGAGGTACCCCCCAGAGTCCTTTCTTTTTATATTTTTAATATGCTTCTGGGAACAGACTCCCTTTCACTCACCTGCCACATCTTGGTGTTTCTTTGGTTCTTAAAAGGGAGGCTGCCCCAGGGCTTCCCAGACAGGGTCTTTGCTCTCACCTCTATGAGATAATGAGCTCCTGCCTTAAGGGCTAATTGCATAACTCTGACCTCTCCTTATCACACCCCATGCCTTGTAGGTGTTATCTGTACAATGTCCCTTTGTTGGGGCCAAGGCCTCTGAGGTCTCAGCCCCTTCACTCTAGCTAGGCCTACCAGCCAGGGCCCACTGGTTAGGACCCAGCTTAGAGGCACTAGCTTCATTCAATCTGCTCTGGGCCCCTGGCCCTGTCTAGCTGTACCCGCTATGAAGCCAGGCTCTCTGGCTCCTGTAGCTGCACCCCCATGGGTGCTGATGAGGCCTACACATCCCATACAGCCTCAGCCACAAACCACTGGATTAAACTATAACGTGAATAGGAAGCCACTGGGCTATAACAAAGAAGAGTTAACGTAGGCAGTAAGCCTTCTTACCCATGGGCTCCACAATTCTGAGTCCCCACTGCCAGTGGCTCTCTCTTTTAGAGTTGCTGCAGGTTTGCTTGGAGCCTTCTAGAGCCCACCCTCTGTCTCAGTCTGGGCTCCTCTAGCTAGCGCAGACTAGGGTTTATATAGTTCTGGCCTGGGCCCTTTCACAGTCACCTGACAGCCCCCAGTCAGCTGACCGGCCTGCAAGGCTTAGCCTTTAACCCCTGCTCTGCTGGCAAGCTTTGCTCTGAAGACTCGAGTCTTAAAGGGGCCACTCTACTTCCTAGTAACAGGGCTAGGGTTCCCTGGTACAGACCTAAATCTTATTTACAAAGCAGTGACTATGTCCAATCTAGTGTTTCATATGATAGCGAACTTGATGTGATAATGTACCCTCTAAAATGCTGATCTAGACCCCAAATTTGATTATGTGAAAAATACCACTGTTTGTATTGATGAAAAATATATTACTGGCATTTAACATGACCTACAGTCTTTCTAAGGAGGTCATATGCACCCCTAGCTGACTTCAGAGTTGAGTTCTAAGTGTAGTACAAATGGTTGGAAATTGTTAGATTATATTATTATAAATGTATTCAGCGGTGGATCCAGGGGGAGGTGCATTGGTGCAGTTGCAGCTCCCTTTGCTTCTCGGTCTACCCAAAGTTCAAAGCCAACTACCTGGCAGCAGCAGCAGCAACAGCATTTCTATTCAGGTAATGGTAAGAGACTCAGTTGACTTCCTGGCTCATTATAATCTACATAATTCCTCCTTAACAACCCTCCCTTCTTTTTTAAATGACCTTGATGTTCCACTAATCAAAAGCTATCCTTTTTGGCATTTATGCTGTCTGTTAGCTGCTCCTAGTAATGTAGCTCCTATTTAACTGTGTTGCAGACTGTTTTTAACTCCAGCTAAAAACATTAACTCAGGTAAACATTAATTCTGATTTGGAATAACTTTCAATGAAGCACTGGATGCACTGCCAAGATGCTCAAGAAGACTAGGCTTTGTTTTATGAATCTGAAAAAGAGATATACATTTAACTCTAATGACTACAGGACTAATGAAATGGTATTTTGATTATTTTTTTGCCTAGTTTGTTGTGTTTTTAATACATAATAATGCACATTCCAATAAAATGATATTTGTTTTTGCTTCAATGGTAAATGGAATAATATAGCCATAAGTTCCTAGCATATTAGTAAAGAAAAATATGTGTTGCGTTCTTTGGGATGATGTACCACATCAGCTGCATCCCACTTTTCAAAATCCTAAATCCTTCCGTTAATTTATCATGCCATATTGTTTAGAACTACTGATGTTTGTATTTAAGTGTTGTATCCTGATTTGTTACTGCTCAGAGTTATCTTATACATTCAAGTATTGGTAGATTTTATACTTTAAAATATCTATATATCTAATGATTTTTGGCCATGTTCATTTCTGGAGGGAATCCACTAAAACCAATGGAGTTAC
>NW_005842127.1:1938314-1947853 GCF_000455745.1 Alligator sinensis | reverse complement strand
ATGAATTTGGCCTGTTATGTCTTCTGTAGTGGTTTCAATATCAGAAGCAAAAGATGTTTTGGGATGAAAGCTGGATTATAGACTTCCGCCACATCAGACAAGGTTTGTAAATACTGGGGATTTTTGCATTCTTAGCAGTGTTACTTTGTTGTATAAGTGAATCAAATGCATAAATGTGTCTGCATGCCAGATGGATGGATTATATGACTTGCAAGACAAGCTCTGATTAAAGAAGTGTAAATTCCAAGGAAAGGAAAGATGTTAAAGTTTCTTACACTAAGGGGATGAAATAAAAGAAGAGAATAATTAGATTGA
Organism: Alligator sinensis; assembly: GCF_000455745.1. Classification (NCBI taxonomy): domain Eukaryota; kingdom Metazoa; phylum Chordata; order Crocodylia; family Alligatoridae; genus Alligator; species Alligator sinensis. The sequence goes on along the minus strand of NW_005842127.1, from coordinate 1,947,538 downwards.
CTATCAAAAAAAAACTTTATGACATGGATCTGTCATGCAGTAAAATAATGATCTGCTGGAAGTAGATGGAAAGCCCATCACACCTGCTCATTTAAAACAAATCTCGACAGAATATTAGTAAGGACTCAACAGAGAACATCTTGTATCTATGCTGGTAATGTCAGTCACTGGGGGCTGATCATTTTGAGAGCCAGGAAACTGACTTATGGAAATGCCTGTATGGTGCAATACCGTGTAGGGTATAGATAGCTGAGTTAGCTTTATATTGTAGTCTAGTTAAAATAGCATGGTCCTCTGCTTGGCCTAGGAGGATCTAATGATGCTAGTCTGTTTCTTATACTGAAGCTAACTCACCTGAGCTAGTGTAAGTATCTCTGTGTGGTACAGCATTACCCCAATTGCTGAGTTAGTGGGAGAAGTCACTAATTTACGGCTTTGAGCCATAATAAATTCAGGGACTTGATGTTACATTTGCTTTAATAGTCAGATCCTCAATTAAGCAGTTCTACTACAAGTATACACAAGACCAGACTCTGGTGTGAGAAGAAGCGAAGTTTCCTCTGTGTGTATGATTTAAATATGCCTGAAAGTCACATGTGTCTCAATGGCCATTTACTGTTTCAATTTAGATCGCATGGTATGGACTGCAATGGGTAGCATCCTTAGTGTGCCCCATGCACCCAGTGAATCCAATGCCAGCTGTATCACTGCACTGAGCTCCTGCACAGCAGCTGTCAGCACCTCCAGAAAGCAGTACTTCACACAGACCGGAATATAGTAGGCTTAGCTTACAATCATTCTTTCTGTGTTATTCCCTCTACTATAGCTACACATGTTCAAGAAGACTGTCATTCCTTGCCATATTGCCATGTGCAAGTAATACAATGGGTTATTCTCCATCCCCTAACCTATTTTGATAACAGTCTTCAAGTACCCAAAGGATGATTATGGAGAAGATGGAGACAGGCTTTTCTCTGCATTAGTAGGGAACAGGTCTAGAAGCAATGGCCCCGAGCTGAAACAGAGGAAATTTAGGCTGAAGATTAGGAGGAACTTTCTGACTAGGGTGGTAGTCAAGCATTGAAACATACTCCCTAGAGAAGTTGTGGACTCTCCATCCATAAAACTTTCAAGAGCAAGTTGGACAGAAGCCTGGCTGGAATGATTTAGTCAGAGATGACCTTGCCTTGAGCAGGGGCTGGAGTAGATGACCTTGTGAGGTCCCTTCCAGCCCTTGTTTCATATGATCTTGTATGATAACATGAGCTTCTTACCATGCTCTGCATGAGGGATTTTCCCATACCCACCCCAGTGACTACTATTTTTGGTTGCCCCCTTTTCTTTTCTTGATGAGATTTTTAATAGTGATGAGATTGCTGCAAGTCATAGCTCAGTTTATAAATGTTCTCAGGTGCGTATACATGTGATGGGGGTTTAATCCCTAAGGTTTCATTCTGTGCCCCATAAATTGAAACAATGGGGCGTAGAATAAAACCCTGAGGACTAATCGTTTCAATTTTTCCATCATGTTATGACAAGGGGGCCCGATCCTTTTTTTTTTTTTTCTGTCGGAGCTGGAGCCTGTCCCCAGCTGAGGTGTGAGCTGCTTGCAGGAAAAGTGGCCCCTGAGCTACTAGGGGCCCTGTCCTTCCCTCCGCGGCAGTGGTGCCCCTCCCTCGGGGTGCCTTGGTGGGTTGCTAGTAGGCCGGGTGTTGCCCCAGCTCAGAGGCAGTGCCTGGCTGGATCCAACTCTTCCCCAAGCCTGCTGGGGCTTCCAGCACCCTGTGCACTTTTCCCACTGCCTTCCCACCACCTGGGATTGCCTGGGAATGGGCTGGCTTGCCTCTGGGGCAGCAGGAAGGTGGCTGGGTGTGCTGGAGGCCAGAGAAGGCAGCAAGGACAGTGCCAGGGTGCTGGAAGCCCAGAGTGGAAGCTCAGGCTTGGCGAGCTTCCAGCGCCCTGTGCACTGTCCCTGCTGCTTTCTCCAGATGCCAGCACACCCAGCCCCCTTCCTGTTGCCTCCCCGCACTGCCCCACAGGCAAGCCATCCCATTCCCAGGCAGTCCCAGGTGGCAGGGACAATGCATGGGGCACTGGAAGCCCCAGAAGGCTCAGGGAGGAATTGGATCAGGCCAGAAAGAGAAGCAGAGAGGGGCCCAATCCTTTTGTTTGGCAGAGCCTGCCTGCCTCTCCTGTGGCCAGGGGACAAGCTGACAGCAGCATCATTGCAATTTGCAAAGTTGTAAACTAAACTACATCCAGGTGTAGTTTAGTTTGCAACAATGCAAAGTCATTTAAAACCCCTCAAAAGTCTTGCACATGTACATTGTGATGCCATTAAGCCACACAAAGTGATATTTTCATCATGTGTACATGTTAGTGGTGTCACATGTACAAGCGCCTTTCAATACCTCAGTGTGTTTAAACCTAAGGCTCTACTGCAGGTCCATCTGTAAAATTTAAGTAGAAGTCAGTTAGGGTCTTAGAACAAAGGAATGACATGCTATACTACATTGTTGTTATCTATAAACTGGATCCTTAAACCAGTTTGCAGGACTGGGAATTGAAGACAGTATTCACCACTAGGTCACCAGTTGATCTTGGTCATGATATACCCATACAAAACATCTCAGGGTAGAGCAGCTACTTCCAATAGTTTGATGGACAAGGGCCCTACTTCTCGTGCCCCCTCTCACATCCCAGGAAAAATGCTGTCCAGAACATCCAGAAGCCAGCTACCCCAGTAGGGTAGACCACACAGCTCTGAGCTTCCTTGGCTAGACTGTTTCAGTTATCCAGGCTAGCTTACTTAAAGCTAACATATTTTTCTCTACACTACACTGCAATCTGCACTGTAGAATACCATGCTGAGTCCCACAGAAGATGAGAGGAGAATTTGGAGTGACAAACTTAAATGGCAGCCCTGCTTACATTAGCTATTCTTCTAGCAGACTGCATTAGAAGCTGCTGAAAAAGTGAGGGAAAGTGGAGTAAGGAGCTAATTACCATTGTGTCCCACGTGCTGACTAGGGGAATACCAGTTTTCCTGGTCCCACTGCTCCTTTTTTCTGCCTCACACCTCTCCAATCTGCTCTGTGCTAGTCTAGTGACCCCTGTAGAAATGGGAAGAATTTACCTATTGGGTTGGGAAACACAAATATATATAGAGAAACTGACATGAGCTTCAAAATGTGTAATTTTCTGCAGATTTTTATTCCAAACATCCCCAAATTCCACAGTGAATCACTGTGGGATTACAGCATTTACAAAAACATCTTGGTCTTGTTGCAGTGATGGAAGGACAGTCGCCATCAAGAAAATAATGAAAAAGACTTTCACTCTGTCCAAATCCATACGGAAGGAAGTAAAGCAAGTGAGGTAAACAATTAAACTGAATACAGGTTGCTATGAGAGCACCAGTAGGAGGATGTGGTGGCAGATCAGTTAAGACATTTTGTTATGACTTTGAGTCTTGTTCCAGGCTTATTCCAAAAGATGACCCACTCAGTTCTGCTGTAAATATCTGATCATTTAGGCCTCAGGTCAAAGGTAACTAAATGTGATCATCATCACTGTGCTATTGGCTACAAACACTGATGCGCCTTCCCCATGCCAGGCTGATAGATTCCTAAGGTTTAGTACATCTTTGACTGAAAATTTAGACCTGCCTATTGTTACTTGTGTTCATCTTCTTTTTTCTCCAAATGTTTTATTGCAGTGCATTTATTTGACCTTGATTGAAGATGCTTTTGTGAATATTCAAGAACACAAAAAACTCAAAAAATATGGCAAAGAACCACATCTTCATACCAATGAAGGGTGTTCGGGCACATGACTTCTGAGGAGAGGCTGAGGGAACTGGGCTTATTTAGTCTGGAGAAGAGAAGACTGAGGTGGGATTTAATAGCAGCCTTCAACTACCTGAAGGGTTGTTACAGAGAGGATGGATCTAGACTGTTCTCAGTAGTGGCAGATGCCAGAACAAGGAGCAAAGGTCTCAAGCTGCAGCAAGAGAAGTTTAGGGTAGATATCAGGAAAAAAAATTCTCACCAGGACGGTGGTAAAGCAAGTTACCCAGCAAGGCTGGATCCAGACCCTACCTCTTTGCAGCCCCACAAACTCCATGAGTTGCATGTTAATTTGTGCACGGTGCTGCTTATTTGCAGTGCCAGGGCAAAATTCACAACCAGGATTTCCTGGTAGCAATAAAAAAAGAAACCTGAAAAAGCAGTGCAAACCACACCAATGTGGCATGCGCCAGGACAAATGCAGAGATGGGGAGCAGGTCGCCCAGGGCTGCCTTCTTTCCCATCTCAAGGCACGCTGTTTCCCAGGCAGCTGGGGAGCAGCTAAATGGGGGTGCAGGGTGTCTCAGCTCAGGGGCTCCATAGTGTGCAGCGACAGGTTAGCAGGCAGCCCTGGGCTGTCTGCTTCCCTGTCTCCACATGCCACTTCCCAGCTGGGAGGCCAGCACAGGCCTGCCAGCTAACCCTGCACTGAGGCACCCTGTCCCCCAGTCAGCTACCCACCACTTTCTCCCCCCATAGCACATGATGCGATGGAGCCCCCATGCTGAGGCATGTGGATATGGGGGAGCAGGCAGCCCTGCTCCCCTGTCTCAAGGCACAGTACACCTGCAGCTGCCTGAGGTGCAGTGTGCCTCGGTGCAGGGGCTCCACAGTGGAGCCCCCATGCGGAGACACAAGGAGACAGGGGAGCAGCCAACCCAGGGAGCGCCTGGCTGGGGATGCAGGCTGGGGATGCAGGGTGCCTCAGTGCAGAGGCTCTGCAGTGTGTAGAGATGTGGGAGCAGGCAGGCCTTGGCTGTGATAATCTAGTTGGGGATAGTCCTGCTTTGAGCAGGGGTTGAACTAGATGACCTCTGAGGTCCCTTCCAACCCTCATTTTCTATGAATCTATGGTTCTATGATGTGATTCCTGTGCTTCTTCTTCACAGAGAACTTGATCATCCCAACCTCTGCAAATTTGTCGGAGGTTGTGTAGAGGTGCCAAACATTGCAATTATGACAGAATACTGTCCAAAAGGGAGCCTGAATGATGTTCTGCTCAATGAAGACATCCCTCTAAACTGGGGCTTCAGGTAAAAACAAGACTTTGGAAAAGATAAGCGACACAAGTAGCACTGCTAGGTGACACTTTCTGTTTCAGATAGGATGCCAATTATAGATAAAGTCATGGAGTACATGAGTCTGTGATGTGTTGTAGATCAGAAGATACCACACTTCTGCAAATGAAAGAGAAAGGAAAGCCCATTGATCCTTGCCCTGACCTATCTCAGGGATATCCTTATATTCCACATTACTCCTGCTGAGCCCAAGCCTTTTCATTACATCTCTGTTTATGGTATGATGCCATGTGAAGTCTAGGATCCCACATAGCTTCCTTTCTTTCACTGATGTTATATAGACTTATTACACTCTGATGTTCTATTGACTTAAACTGTGTAAAAGAGCAATACAGGTCCAACACTGAAAGGAATACTGTGAGCATTATTAGTTACCTGTAAAAAGACACATGTACACAGAAGAGGCTCAAAGGATTTCAAAGGAATACAGAAAAAAACAACTTCTTTGCTTTAACCATTTATTTTATAAATACATACTGCCCCTTATTCCCACTAGCTGTGCATTCTCTTTGCTTTGCTTCAGGGTAACAGCAAAAAATCTCTTTAAAAATAGCCATTCCATGTTAAATAAGGAAGTTTAGAAATCTGCTCCTCGTCTGCATGTCTGTAGCCAGAGGTTAATCATACAAGCTACTGAGAAAACCTTCAAGAACATGAACACTCCTATCATGTGCTGAGTACCATGTGCTCCATCTGGTGTGTCACCTAAGGGGAAACTGAGGACATTCAGCAACTCACAGGAGTCCTTACTTTGGCACTTTGCAGAATTGAGCCTTGGGAGCCTGGATCCAAAGGCTACTTAAGTCTCAAAATCTTCTATTGACTTCAATAGGTTTTTAACAAATCCCTCACTGAGGATTTGGTTCACAAGGACACTAGTTTGTTAATAGTAACTTTGTGCCTTTCAGGTTTTCCTTTGCTGCAGACATTGCCCACGGAATGGCATATCTTCACCAACATAAAATGTATCATGGACGGCTGAAGTCCAGTAATTGTGTGATTGATGACCGATGGGTTTGTAAAATCGCAGGTAAAGAGAAGGGATGGATTTTGCAATCTGTCCAGTAAACCAATTATACACTGCTCCAGCAGTACTGCAATCTGACATTTCAGATGGGAATACTAACTGAAACAGCCTATATTACTAGTAAACAATGGCAGAGCAAACCCATTATATTATCTTGTCCTCCCATTGAATGTGTGCCCCTCTTGCATATATCATATACCATGAGAGATGGAGTCAGACATCATCAGATTTGGCAAAATCCACCTCATCTTCTATTTGATTCATAAGGAAACCTCATTATAGACATCAGCATGAAACACTAAAAGATGTTCGACGACTGGTAAACCTGAAGACACTTTAATAGGGAAAGGTAAAAGAAAACTAGGGACAGTCTGATGAATTCTCCCTCCCTTACACCAACACAACCAGTCTTGTTTCTTTGAGGGCCTACCAGTTTCAGTGGTGTTGGCCAGTGTAACATAGAGGATAATTTGACTTACAGAACTGTTGAGACTTTAACTGATCACAGTGTACTCGATCTCAGTGGTTTCAGACAACAACTTTGCCACTTTCTTGCTAAGGGTAAAACTTGGGTTGTAGTCTAAAAAATGAGACTACTAGAATATCCTGATTAGAGATGGGTCTGAACCAAAAACCTTACCCTCCCCCACTCCCAATTTTAATAGTGTTTGTTTCTAGAAAATGAAAGTAAAAGTATTTTTTCTCATGTTGTTGCCTGAGATTACCCTGTGGCTGAGTGTGGGCTCCTCATCCCAATTCAGGGTCAGATCCAGGGGTCCAGTTGAGCTTTATACCGTACAGAACAGAGGGTTGGCTCCAAAAGTAGTGTTAAAGTTACTGTACATCCCCTGCCCCGGTATTCCACATTTTACCTTTATATTCCCCTAATCCTGGGGCCAGTATGTGTAGGTTCAGTACCCCGTTTCTGCTGGCTTCTAATTGCTCCAAAAAACTGAAACTATACCTGGACATCTTCAACATGGCCTGCAAGGAAGTGGGTGCTGCAAAAGACTGTAACACTGGTTCTGTCTTGCACTGAAATGATGCTGCCACGGTTGAATAGGCTGGTTTTTAGGCTAGAATTCAATGTGGAGTGGATCAAAAGGCTCAGTTATACTATCTGGGTAATCTCACCCAACACTTGCTTTCCAGTTCCTGTGTTCACAACTACGTTTGAGTAGAAACACCTCCCCCCACCCACCAAACTCTTTAGGTTGAAACTGGGATGGCTTTACTTCCACAATAAACTCATTTAAATCAATAATGTTGCAACTTAGTACTACAGGTGTTTCAGGAAAGAACATAATCTTTACTGAGGACTTGCTTCTTTCTTTCTTCTGTGACAGACTATGGATTGCAGTCTTACAGGAAAGAAGATTCCTCTGGGGGTTCTAGTTCATATCAGCAGCATTTGATACAGATTTATTTGCCACCTGAGATGCATTCACTGTTGAACTTTGAACCTACTCCTATGGCAGATGTGTACAGGTGACGATAAACTTTTCATGTGTCCTCCTTTGTGATCAAATATCCTTTGTTATTAACTGGGCTGAATTGACTTCCAACATTATATCAGAGGAGAATTTGACTGATTGTGATTAAAAGTTGATTGATTCACATTTAGAGAATAATTTAGCTATTAAAGGGACCTCTACTTGAAGATAGGAAGTAAAATTCTAGAGCTTGTTGAAGCTGATGTAAATCCAGGGTAATGTTTTTGATATTTTTTCACTAGTGCAAGTGCAATCAAAAGATAGGTCTTACAGCTATTCTCTTTTTAACAGTATTGCTTCTTTTGTGTTTTTCTGTTGAAAAAATATTACAGTAAAAGCTTTGTTATCCGGCACCCGTGGGGAATAGGGGGTGCCAGATAACAAAATATGCCTGTTAACTGAGCAACCCGAACAGGCGTCTTTGCCTGTTTGGGCTGCCGCCTCTCCCGCCGCATCCGGGGCATCGCCGCCCCTCCCATGGGCCCTGAGAGACAGGGAGGTGGGCCCCGTGCAGCTTTCTGTGCCCCGGGCTGTGGGGGCTCGGAGAAACCGGAAGTGCCACGGTGGGCACTTCCGGTTTCATTTTACCTTACAAGCCGGCATGGCAGTTAATAGAACGTGCTGGTTTGTAAGGTGCCAGTTAATGGAGCTTTTACTGTACTTAGTTCACAGTGGGTGCACTTTACTATGGAGCTGACTGATTAGCTGTGCAGTAAAGTGTCACCATCTACATGCGTTCTTGCATTAGGGCACAGTAAATTCATTAACTCCACTGTAGGGACAATTACTATCCTACAGCAGATAGCACTAACATGCACTACAGTGCATGTGTAGACTGTCACCAGGGCTGGCTGGGGCGCAAGGGTTCTGCAGTGTGGGGGCTGCCTACCGGCTAACCCCACACTATAGCATTCTTATGCCTTGGTTAGCCCCTCTGCAGCACATTGATCTGTGGTGAAGCAGCCCTGATCTGGCAGGCTGATGCCCCCAGGTCTCCTGCTAGCCCGGGTCTGCTTTGCCCTGGCTCAACATGCTGCAGTCCTGAGAGCACATGTAAACACTGCGCCTGGGAAGAATAAGCTCCGGTGCAAACTGTGCCAGAATTTATTGCTATGTACTAATTGCATGTGTAGATGTACCCAGTAATATTAAAATGGTTTAAATAGGGTACATCTACACATGAGCTTTACTTTGGAGTTGATTAATTAGCTCCCCAGTAAAGCATCACATGTGTGCCAGTATTAGGGTCCAGTAAATTAATTAACTCCACTGTAGGACAGTATTGTCTGGGACAAATACTATCCTACAACAGAGTAATTGCATGTGCTCAAATGCACATGTAGACTGTGACCAGGGCCTACCATCTATCGCTGTACTGTAGCACCCTCGTCCCCCAGCCAGCTTCTCTACTGTCCTCTGCTGCTACCCAGGGCTGAGCCCCCAGACCCTCTGCCAGGCCAGGGCTTCTTCGCCCTGTGCGGGCCCTCTCCCGATCCCGCCTGGATCGCCATGTGCGAGCTCTCTCCCGATCCCATCTGGGTCGCCATGTGCGAGCCAG
>NW_005842127.1:1926701-1937653 GCF_000455745.1 Alligator sinensis | reverse complement strand
AATAATGTGGCTCGAATCTTAATACAAATGGCAGGAACTCCTTTGCATTGTGCATCACTATAATGCAAAAGAAATGCACCATGCAAAGAAAGCTACAGAACTGGCGGGAAAAGCTCCTGCACGTGGGTCCTCTGTTGCAGCAGAACACTCCACCGTGCAAAAGAGCTGCAATTTTGGCGGGAACATGATTTAGCGATGCCAAAACACACACAAACAAAAAAACCCACAACTTTGGGTTGTGACACGCCCCAGGTCAAATAGCTGTGGTCCTGTGTGCCCGTGAAGACACTGCACCCGGGAAACAGCTGTCTCCAATGTAAACTGCACCAAAGTTTATTCAGGCACATGCGTAGTTGCACGCAGGGAGCAGATTTCCAGTTTGTCACACAACTGATTCAGAATATATTTTTATGCAGAAGGAATAACCATAATATAGAGGAAATGAAAAACTTTCCTATTTCTTTCTGAGCACATGGTAATTGCTTATCTGTCAAGTGGGTTCTGTTTGTCAGGTTCTGCTAAATTGTGTTCTGCTATGTTTTCTGTTCAACAGAGATTACTAAGATGATTGAGGAAAAGGAGAGTCTTGTGATTATAAGGCCCCTGACTAGGATTCCAAAAATATAGTGTCACTTCTTGGCTCTCCCCAAGATTTCCGGTTTGCTTTTAGGCAAGTCACTTTCTCTTGTTGTGCCTCTGGGGGCATGTCTACATGTCACCCCATGGCAACATAGCAATCATGTGGGTCTACAAGTTATCGCAAGCTATGTCTCCATAGGGGCGAAATCTAACCATGTACTGCATACCCAGCACAGTAATCATCTGTACCATGTCATGCTTTAGTACTTCCAAAAGGAAGTACTAAAGCACAGCACCATAGCAATGTCACCCTACAGCGATGTGTAGACGCACCCTATATGTCCTTTAGGGACAACTTTGTTTATCATATAATCTTTGTGGTAGGAATTTTCTCTTATTTTGTCCCAGCACCTTGGTTGTAGTTGGAGCCTCCTGGTACTAACAAAATACAAATAATAAGTGGTTGAAGCTAATGGAGCATTTAGGTCTGCAGTATCTTCAATATGCAGGTGAGATTTTGTTTGGGGCTCCATCTGTTCAAATGCAGACAGGGCTTTCTAACTATTGGTACATTTGTAAAATAATAACAGCCAAAATCACATTGGGAGTGGTCAAAATAATTGTTAAGCTAACCAAACTATGTATGAATTAAATGTACAATATTCTATAGAGAAAGAAATTATAAAACCAATGTTTACCTCAAAGCCTAGTTTTCCTTTGGCTAGGTTGTCTGTGACTAAGTCTAATTGCCTTTCAATTACTGTTTTTAGTCTTTTTAAAAATAAATTAGTTGCTAATATAAGGAAACTTTGATTAATCTTTCCCCTATTTTCACTTAAAACCTAGCAAAATGACAAGTTTGGTAGAAAAGCTTGTTATTTTATATATACATACTAGATTTCTAGATTTTATTACCTTTCAGTGAATAAAACATAACTTGGGGTTATACCTGCAGGGACCCAGCTGGTAGACCTCAGGCTTTCCAGCAAGTTTAGTTCCCAGATACTAGTGAAAATTCTACTCGGTGCCTATCTTCATGTCAAAGCATCTTAATACCTTGAAGAAGCTGGTCCAAAATGGCTTGGACTTTTTGTGGTTGAACCTAGCTATGCTGTTCTGTTTCTGTCCTAGGCCTGATGGTAGAGGATTTGATGGATCTAGCTTTAGTTCTCCTAAACCATATGATGCTCTGCCCAGGCTGTTTTTCAGCACTCTTATGCATTTGTTTTGTCACTGCCATGTATCAAAAAGCATCACACTTGCCAGTAGTGTCTCCTTGGTTTCCATACTTTCTTCTTGTTCCCCTTGCAAGGCAAAACATGTAGTTGTAGTGCAAGAAAGTTCCTGAAAAAGAGATGGCACCTGTATTATTGCACAGGCTGTCCTAAATTTACTAATGACTGGCACCTACTTTGCAACAGAACTGGGGCTTGTCTGTATAAACAGATGCTAAGCAATCCCAACATATGAGCATAGGTAATGCTGGCCAAAATACGTTGGACATGATCTGGAAATCCTAGGTAAGGTAACTATGCTGGCATAATCTGTGGCTTTCTAAAACCTGATTTGCCTTATGGTGTAGGTTTTAGGTGTGCCTGACATTTCTCTTGGGTGGAACTCAAATCCAGAATTCACCATTTTTAAAAGTGAGTCATGAATTGTGGGACATAACTCAAAAAGCCCTGACTTTCAAGGAGAGGTATTCAGTCCTTTCCTCAAGTACCTTGAATTTGGGAACTAAAAATTAGGGCACTCCAAATCAATACTAACTTTTAGAAAATTTGGCTTGACTAAGGTGACATAAATCTAGAGGTCACTCACCACTGTAGTATCTGAACTCATGACAGTCTTCTTTTAGAGTGCCTACTCCTGTTCTGCCATTCTCCCAGTGGCAGATCAAGATGCCTACGCATGAAAACAGGATTCATCACAGATGATCCTTGGACCGTCTAGTGACAATGGAATGGGGAAATGGGCATTTAGTGAGGAATGGGGAGTAGGGTCATTAAAGAATCCTTGCATTTTAGATGCAAAGCCTGCTCTCAGTCACAGTTCCCTTCAGTTCTGCTTCTCAGTATTTTTATTTATACAGACACCAAAGCACCTGGGTCCAATTGACATTGTTTAGCTCCTCTTAGGAATTTTATTTTTCTTCCCAGCATGTACTAGCATAGCTGCTGGCACTGCAGAGGCAGGGAGGGCATTCTGGAATCACTGGTGTTTTGCTTCAGTTACCATCTAATTGTTCTCCTTAAAAATCTCCTTGGTTTTCTTGTCGTCATGTGATCCAGAAATGGCTCCCCTCCTTGCAAGCAATCAGTGTATAAAACCACACTAGATTAATTATGACGCTATTTAGTACATTATATATCCCCTATGGACTATATCCATACTCTTCAACTGATAGCATAGATAATCTGCCCATTTAAGCAGGTCAGATCTGTTGCTGATCAGAAAATTGTTGTGGTCAAGTTCTTTAACAAAAAGTCAAGGGGAAGAAAATATACATAAATCCATCCTGTTCCTCAAATGATGTACTTTGCTGTTTCTGTTTCACATGTTTGTCTGTAATTTTACAGTTATGCCATCATTTTATTAGAGATTGCAACAAGAAGTGACCCTGTGCCGGTAAGAGTTCTTCTGTTTTGTGAGGTTTTTCCTAGTAATTTTAATCCTGCTTCCTTTGAAGTTATTAACAAAACTCTGATAGACTCCAGAGGGAATAGGATGAGATTTATTGCACTTTATTCACAAGGACCAAAAAGCCTCACTGCTTACTCAGGGCCAGATTTTTAGCTGGCTCCAATGGAGCTGTATTACTAAGGATTCTTCCTAATTCCAGAAGCTCCCAGGACTTCCAAGAGGAATCCAGTGGAAAAGACTATATGTCTTTGTATCCATTACTTCTGGGGAAGCTCTCTGGGGCTAGAGCTATGACCATGTATGCCATTCCCAGGCATGTTCCTCACCTGGCCATACCTTCCCTGGTCTGTCCTGTTTCCATAGAACCACAAAGCACCTTGACTGAGTAAGTTAGGGGTCAGGAAACTGCACTGGCATAGCTGCTGAGCCCTTATCCATGGGGGTGGTGTTGTCTACAAATTGATCCCCCATGTAAATGGTTAGTGCAAAAGCACCAGCATAAAGAATATGCTTCAAAATTGATAGCAGTTTCCCTAAAGACAGAATGTGTCATTGCTCTGGTCCTATGGAATGCATTGCTTAAAATAGATCTAGCAACCTGAATTTAGGACTGTATTTCTCCAGTGGTTAATAGTACTGTCCATCCAGTTTCATAAAGGGCTCTGAGTATCTGGTTCCATCTATTTTTTTTTCATTCTTTTCCAAAGCTGTTCACCTGCAATGCAGGCTGAGCTCAAATCCTTTCAGCTGAGTGAGCGCTTGGAGACAGAGCCATCTGGGTTAGAATGAGCCATCCAGGCCTTTTATGTGCTTACACATGAAAGCATTGATCTGGACTAATCCCAACAGAGAAAAATATGAAGGCTTCTATGTTGGAAGTGATAGGGAAGAATATGTTGCAGACGTAGGACAATAGTGGGGTACATTCAACATAACGTACAAAAAAGTGCCAATAAATCTCTCTTTCATTGATTCACTGCTTTACAATATTATGATTGATTTATTTACAGTTTTTATCCCCCTTTTTGTTCTCTTCTTTCAATGTTATTAAATATTGCCTTCTAGAAGGATGAATCTCTTTCAGCAGAGTATTCTTGGTGCCCGCCTCTGACAGAATTAATTTCGGGGAAGTCTGACAATTCCTGCCCATGCCCTACAGACTATGTGGAGGTAAATAACACTATATACTATTGCACACAAACATTGTTATTATGGTGAATAGAACGCTGTAGGGATTTGACAGTGATTTCAGTGCAATAGCACCTTTGATGAATGTAAACAAGTAAGAAACCCAGGAAATGAAGAGTTAAGATTTTACATCTTAAGCAAGGCACCATAAAATGCTTGATAGCTTTAATATTCATAACAGAGCAGCCATTATTCCAACAAATGGAAAGTTTCAGTTTGTCCCAAAAAGTTTCAGTGCACTAATGATGTTTTTAATTTTCAGTCAATGGAATGCTATGGCTTTTAATTTTATTATAAAGTGGGAATTTGATATACATATTTAATATTAGAGATGCTTTATGATTAGCATTTGAAAGCCAGTTGTCAATAAGCTGAAGTTTGCCTCTCAAACAATCCCTGTTTTATTTTTTTTAATGAGATGAAAGAGCTGATTCTCTCACTTAAACCTGTGCAGTGTAACCAAAGGTTTTAAAGCAAGTTAGTTCAATTAAGGGAGTTTGTATTCAGCCAGTCTGATTTTAGGTTAAGAATGCTTTGTATCAACTTAGCTCAGTTCAGTTCCTCAACTACTTAAATTAAACAGGTCTCCTTTTAGATTGAAATGAGTGTCTAGAAATGAGTTAAACCAGGTCTTATTCTGGTTTAATTAAATTGATTTTGAAAGACAGCTGAATTAACCCCAGGCAATTTCTGTGAATAGCAAACCCAAAGGTCACTTTGTTTGACTCTAGCAGTGCAACGTGGTAAGGTAAAAGAATTGGGTCCCCACATTTTAAAGGTATTGAACCAAAGGAAAACAAGCAACACTAGAGCATTCTGGGGTTTCCCACCAGCAGCACTTCATTAATTAATGCCAGTGAAGTACAAGGGACAGAATAAATCAGTCAGTATGATTTGAGATAGGTATGAACATAGACCAGGGAAAGATCTGGTATCATGGTTGCAAATGGCAGCAAAGACAACCCAAGAAGCAGTGCTTGATAGAAAGATTTATCCCTGCCTTGACTGACAAATGACTTATTTGCTTTATCTCCCCCCTGGCATTTCTCCAGCTAATCAGAAGGTGCAGGAAAAACAACCCAGTCCAAAGACCAACATTTGAGCAGGTCAAGAAGATGTTGTACAAGATGAATCCTAACAAAGTTAGCCCTGTTGACATGATGATGACCCTGGTAAGCACGGTAGATTTCTAATCAAATGAAAAGGCAACTCAAGCAAGAGTTGTCAGCGCACACACCTGAAACTGATGCCAGCTTTCCCTGCCACTCATTGAGGACTGTCTTGCCCTTTGATGTTGCACCCATTGTTTGCCAAAAGGAAAAAAAAATCCAGTAATTCACATCTAGTAGGTTAACTGCAGTTTGAGCTTCAGTGGAAGATATGCTTAAGTTGAAGTCCAAGTCCCATTCTAACTCTGTTCCTGTCAGCAGTCAGAACTTCTGCAGATTTGTATAAGGATGAACATTTTTAAGTCCAGAGCCCACAATTTAATCCCTCACAAGCTGCATGCAGATTGCAGGCTGCCAGTTGGACAGTCCTGATTTATAAGGTGCAAATCTACCTTGCCTTCTGCTTGAGTTCAGACTAACATGGCTAACTACCCCTCTATAGGCTTTGGATGTCTGGGATAAATACTGCCTTGAGCGGTGATCTGATTGCTTACTAGTGGCAGTCTAAAGATAGAAGTTAATGCATAGAGCCATCAGAAAAAATATGGGTGAAAGGTTGACCTTTGTCCATCTGCATGCTTTCAAACTGAAATCAGTGACATGCTAAAGCTGTTTGTTTTTGTAGATATGAGGAACTCAGTGAATGGATTACATTGTCCAATTCTCTGTTTGTGTTGCTTAGATGGAGAAATACAGCAAACACCTGGAAGTCTTAGTTGCAGAAAGAACCCAGGACTTAATGCATGAAAAACAGAAAACTGATCGTTTGTTGCATAGTAAGTTGCTGAAAAGTATTCTGCATAGTAAAATTTATTTTTTTTTCTTTCTTAATGACAAACAGTGAAATAATCTACCTTTTTAGGATAATAGGTTCATAGGCAAGTAGGGCTGGAAGAGACCTCACAAGGTCAGCTAGTTTAGTCTGCTGCTCAAGGCAGGATAACTAAACTATCCCTGCCAAGAGTCTGTCTAATCTGCTTTTGAAGTTTCCAAAACTGGAAACTGGAGATTCCACAACTTGTCTAGGTAACTTGTTCTAATGCCTGATCCCCTTCATCGTTTTTTATAGGTCTTCCTTTAATATATTTCCTCCATGCAAGTATGATAGACATTTAGCATTTGTTTTCATTTTCCCCTCAAATCATTCCTTTCCCATTGAATTGCTAATGTTTCATCTTCCTCTGGGTCTGAGGTCTTCTTGGTTTTATGAAAATGTCATTTTGCTTGGCTCTAAAAATGCTGGAGAATGTTGGAGAATTAATACAAGGGTGATGTCATTTCCTGACAGATTTTTCACTATGGAATTTTACAAGAGGAAAGAGATGAAAGGACAGACAGAGACTAGAGATGAGGGAAATAAGGAGGCACAGAGAGAAAGGAGAGGTTGTGGGTGAAGAGAACTGCAAGGGGAATGCACGGAAGAGACAGCTCATAGGAAAGAAAACAAGAGAGGAGAGGTAAAGAAAGCACTAGTGAGGGATAAGAGCCACAGTGTTTGTATCTAGATTCCCTAGTTCTTTTTCCCTTGAGGCTTCTGCCCCAACATCAAAGCATTGTACATTTATTCATGTTTATTTTGCATTCTGTATCTAACAGGAAAAATAAATCAAATTATGGTGAAGCATTTTTGTGTACTTCTCTGTTACAATATTAGTTAATGATTTCTCTTTACTCTCTAAAATAGGTATGTTACCAAAGCAAGTAGCAGATAATTTAAGGCAAGGAAAACCTGCACAAGCCCAAAGCTACATAAGTGCCACCATCTTTTTCAGGTGAGTAGGGATGGATGTGGTCAGAGATGGAATTTACCTGAACAAAGCCATATGTGCCCAAATCATATTTAGAAGCAAAATGTTGTCTAAGAGGACAAGGAGCAAATGATGTAAATCATTAAGCTTTTTGTTGTAGTGAGCCCTTAATGTAGTTTTGTAAATTTTCATCTGCAGGATGCCACTGTGTTAACTGTAAGAGGTAAAACCTCCAATCTGAGCATATAATTTATATTACAGCTGTGACTGCTGGGAGGAATGGCATGTTTTCTCTGAAAATGCACAGATTCTGCAGTTTTTCCATTACAATTTATGAAGTGAAAATGTAACTGCAGGGCTAACACACAGTAATATATCACTACTAGCAGTTAAAATGTATATATTTCTGTTCAAGGTAAAACTAAATAAAAACCTTAAGATTTTAGTAGAAAAACCAGAGAGAAAACACATTTTATAAACTTTATTTGACTTTCAGCATTGGACATGTACAGTGATAAGACATAGTCCAGCAAGTAATTGACCTTGCTGTGCAGCCCATGGCAAGGGATAGGGGTTATGTCCATTTTTGCCTTGTGGGCATAGCTTAAGATCAAGGACCCTATATCCTCAAATAAATTTACATCCAGTTGTAGATTAAAACTGTCTACTTCCTTAGTCAGTGAAGCTAACTTGGAGTAGTCCATTCTTTGCTACTAAGGGAATGTCTTAAAGAAGAAAATATGTCTGTAAGATCCTGTAAACTCAAGAAAAACACTTCAAAACAAATAAAATGAGAAAGCAAAGGAAAGGAAGAAAAGGAAAGTCCTAACTTCCAGTTGAGAAATTATTATCAAAAGGCAAGATGTACCATCCTGTTTTTGTTTCACAAAAGCATGCCACATTTATGACTGACCAGGATTTCTTCTCTTTGCTGTGTCTTATCAGTGACATCGTTGGCTTTACTCAGCTGTCCAGCACCAGCACACCTTACCAAGTGGTGGACTTCTTAAACAAGCTCTACACCACCTTTGATGAAATTATAGACAATTATGATGTCTACAAAGTGGAAACTATAGGAGATGCATGTGAGTTCTCTGTACCAACAGTAGGATGGGATTTTGTGAGGTAATTAGGAGAAGTCAAATTCTCAAAAGAACATGCCAATTGAAGAGAGGTGAAAAGCTAATTATCACTGTACAGACCAGAGGAATAAAATTACAAGAAGCGAGAAGTCTAAACACAGCACTAGAAAATGCGCTGTCAGTATTTTTTCATGCATGGCCATAGTATTTCATGAGGCTAAAGAAAGCTGCAGAATAGAGGAGTGGGTGGAACTGACCAGCACCTGGTGTGACCTGCAGAGTCTCCGCTGAGATGCTGGAAACTGACTAGTTTCAGCTGTTGACTTGCATTTTATAGGAATATATGACTCCAAAATCAGCCCAAGCAATCAGCTCACACACTCTGCCAAGGATGAAGCTTCTGTTCAGGTCTCAAGGTCCCCATTCCTAAACCGTACCATTGTTGTCTTCTTGAGCAGGGCTCAGTACACACATGCCCCTTCCCAGTCTCTATGAGTCTTGGCATCTCTTCTCCTGGTTCTTTGGAACCCTGACCCCATGACTTTTCTCCCATATTGTAACTTTGTAGGTGTTGGCAACTAATTAAATGCTACTTCTTCCCAAATCAATGGTATCTTTTGGGGACAGACTCTAACTCTTAGTAACAGGAATAAAGAAATACTCCTCTTGCTGCTAAACCAAGCAGCAGGATTACACACACCCATAAATCTAACAAACTGGGCATGTTTACATGAGATGTTTACTGTGCAGCTGACTAATTAACTGTGCAATAAACAGCTCAGCGTCTACATGTGTGCCCTTATTAGGGTGCACGGAACTAATAAACTCCACAGCAGGGTAGTATTTGTAAAATACAAGTACTACCCTGCTCTGGAGTTTTTCATGCACAACTCTGCCTGTATAGATGTTGCCCCAGCTGGGGAACAGGGCGCTTCAGTGAGGGGCTAGATCCCGTGCCTCAGCCAGCCATTCGGCAGCATGTGGAGCCTGGTCAGATAAGCCAGGGCTGGTAGGGGACCCAATATGGTCCAGAGTTTTATTTTTTTTCTCCCAGTTGCATGTTCAATATGTTCTGGAGTTTATTTGTGCGCATTAATCGCACATGTAGATGCACCCACAGGTTTCCTGAGCAACTGTGTGTTAGGGAATATGGACACCATACCTAGCATTTGGTTTGCAGAGTACTCGCATGGATTCTGTAGGCACAGTGCTAATCCTACAGTACTTCTCCCTCTGCAAAGCAGGAACCAACCTCAGAAGAAATGGGAGAGGGCTCCTGATGACTTCATTGCTATTTCCTAATGATGTCGTCTTAAAGTTGGGTACACCTATCAGCTGCCCCCAACCTCAAGGACCTTGACAAGGGAGTGCATGCCCTCCTGGCTGTGTAAGGGGAAAGTCTAGTTTTGCACAGCTGGAACAATTAAATACTCAGGATATGGTGCTGTGTTTATGCCTAGACCTTGTTTCTTGCTGCCTTTGCCCTACACCTTTTTAAGTAGGAGATTTGTCTCCAAATTTTATCTCCAATCTGCCTTTGTCTCCAACCTTTTTAAGTAGGAGATTACCTTTGGCATTTAAAAACAGCCTAAGATCCAGATCTACCATGCACTGCCATCGCCACACCCTCCCCCCCACCCAGCAGGTAAGTCTGTGGGGAGGGAAGGGGGGTGCAGATTGAGGCAGAGGGAGAAAAAATTATTTGGGGCTGTGCCTCCCCAGCAGGTAAGTCCCATCCAGCCAGGGCCCCACTCAACTTAGCCCTGCTCCTGCCTCTGTGGCACTGTCTCTTACCGCGGGAGCCTCAGTCTAACCCCCACAGACTGACCCGCTGGGCTGGGGTGCACATGTGCATGCACATGGGCACTCATCCCCCCACCCCAGCCTTGGATTGACTCCAAGAGGCTCAGAGATCTACTGGTGGATCAAGATCCACTGGTAGGTGACCACTACCCTACACTCACAGTTCTACACTTCAGTTTGAAAGATGATTTTTCTAGATGAATTGATAGGCAACCATCAATCCTTCTCAACCATGGTTCATACGTGAGAAGTCACCAGGACCTAGGCAAGAGTATGGAGGAGTGGAGGCTGCCCAGACCTTCCCTCCCCAACTTTAGACCATTGAGACAGAATCCAAAGGTCAGACCAAGTCTGGATGTTCTGTGCCTCAATGGCTATAGTTATATGTACATTGAGGCATCAAAGCCAGGTCTCCTACATGGCAGAAAAGGAATCTATCACCAAACCACAACAGTGGGTTAAATGAGTTAATATCCCATAGCAAAAACCCTTTTTATAGTGACTGGGCTGATCATTGTGTTTTTTGTTTTTAAGACATGGTCGTGTCAGGGGTACCCAAGGAGAATGGAATTCTGCATGCTGGAGAAATAGCCAGTATGGCCCTGGACCTTGTGGCAGTGTGTAAGACATTCAGGATTCCACACAAGCGCAACACCCAGCTGCAGATACGAGCAGGAATCCACTCAGGTACGTGGCGATGAAGCAGAATAAAAAATTGTCTGGCAAACCACAAAGTATTA
>NW_005842127.1:1908858-1926689 GCF_000455745.1 Alligator sinensis | reverse complement strand
AGGGAAAGAATGAGCTGAATTTTGAGCCATGGACATAGTACACTACATCTGAATGCTCAGGTCAGCATTAACTGTGGATGCTACTGAACACCTGACACATGTGGCCCCAAGTGACTGCAGCATCATTCTATCCTAAGACATACCTTGACAAAGATCTTGTTGCGGAGGGGCAGCTGCTGCATTTTAAATTACAAGCCTGGCACAAATATTTTAAGTAAACTAGCACCTCACCAGGCAGACTGGAAAGGGTCAGATCTCACTTGTGTTCCACAGAGAACAAGAGAGAAGTGCTGCTAATTTAGGCAGGGAACAGCCTCTTTCTCATTGGACCGATTCTATTATTCATTATCCAAAGCAGAAAGCCTTTCTCATATCTTTGATGCTACGCTTGCCCTGGCTGCCTGGGCTGAAAAATGATTTCCCACTCTTCAAAGTGTATGGTGAACAATAGAGTCTAAAAAATTGGACCAAATGGGACGCTCAGCTCTGCACTGCACAGAGTCTACAGAATAGTTTGCTTACATTATCTCAATGGCAGATCAAACCATTCTTATCTTAAGGTGTAATGGGTGAATTTGGGGGGATCAGAACTAACATTCAGTGGGCATAAGTAAGAACAGAAAGCTTACTGGCTGTCCTCAGCAGCTAAGGGCTCATTTCTTGATTTCTGTAATTCTAGATGCTTCCTGGTATGAGCCAGCCTAAGGTTTTGTGGACCTTACATGAACAACCTGTGATCTTTCCACTCCAGTCCTCCTCTGCTTATGATCTCTGCTCTTTGATCTCTGCTGACTCTTCTACCCAGCTAGTAGTTAGTTGTGGAGCTGAAGCTCAATTTATCAAATGCAGGGAGTGGCTAGAACAAAATTGTTACTCAGTCCTTTCCTTTGTGAAGAACTGAGAATGGTGCTGTGGCTGGCAGACAGGAGCTATGCATTGTATCTGGTCTCTTGCAACCATGGGGCACATCCCCACATGCAGGGGTACGCATTTGCTGTGGCAAAAATTGCAGTGACAAGAATCTGTGCCACTGCTTTTTGCTGCTGTACACACCCCCGTGTGTGGGGTTTGGTGCAGGGCAATTTGTCCAGGGTGGGGTAGAGGAGGCTGGGGCCAGCATTTGTAGCAGCAGCAATGCCAATCTGGCTGCACAGAGGGGAAGCAAGGCCAATCTGGCTGCACAGAGGAAAAGAGTGAGCTGCCAGCAGCCAGCATGTGGTTCTGGATGGCCGGGCTGGTGTCAGATTTTGTCTAATTTGCAGCATGGTGAACACTTGCACACACGCTGCATGCAGTTTGAGGCACCTCAGACAGCTTTGAGGCACCACAAACTACACACATGCACTCAGCTGAACATGCCCATGAAGGCCACACAGGTTTTAGGCTTAGCTTCAGGGGTCAATTAAAAGTGTCTCTGAGAATTCCTGGCTTTCTTTCCCTCAAATAGGGCCTGTTGTGGCTGGAGTTGTTGGAACCAAAATGCCACGGTACTGCTTATTTGGAGATACTGTGAACACCGCATCCAGGATGGAGTCCACCAGTGAAGGTAATGAAAAGCAGAGCATGGGGGCTGCTCTTAGCACAGTGTAATAAAGTGTAAAGAAACAAAATCCCGAATTGTGGGTACAAACCTGGTAAATAGGAGCAAATTCCCATCCAGGGTGCTTCTTGACTTGAGGATCTGATTATGCACCCATGATTCACATACATTTATGTACATGTCTCTCCCCTTTTGTAAGAGCATCCACTCTTCTTCCAGCCCCAGGAAGGGATTGTCTTAGATCCTAAGATCTCTGAAGGGCAGGTGGGCCAGGTAATGAGAGGGTGTGTCAGTTATCAGGGAACGTTCATTGTTTCCTTCCTCCCCTCTATGTAACTGCATCTGCAGCAGAAATCCTAATCCATTTTCACAGCCCTTTCTCTTCAGTGACATCTTCTTGCATGTGGGGAGTTCAGGAGACTGCCAGCAACTGCAAGAGACTTGACAGCATGGTGCATTGGACTTGCGCCAGCAGCCTGTGGGAGTAGGGCATTTGGTTCCACAGCAAGGCAAACTCTGCCCTCCAGCACAGCGATGACAGAGAAATCTCAACAAAGCAATCTTCACAGATTGCTGTTCTTCTTCAGCTTCTCCCACAGGCTCCCAGAGCCTAGTGTCTGGTTAGCAAGCTTTATCTTTCCGAACTCAGAATTAAAAACAGTATCTGAAATTAGATTTGATCTGAGCTCCAGGAGCTGGAAAAAATCTAAAAGAAATAATGTGGCTTTATTGTTGTTCTTGTATTTTCTCTTTAAATGTGGAAAACAAGGCCAAATAGTTCTATTGCCAGACTTACAATACTTTGTAGAGGTATCAAAACTGGGTAATTTTTCAAGTTACTTTACAGTGCACTTGCATTCTGAAAAATCACTTCCAAAATATCACTGTGAACTTCAGGGGTGTTGGTTGTAGCCGTGTTGGTCTAAGGGCATAGGCAGACAATGTTCTTCAGGTAAATGTGATGTCTTTTATTAGACCAAATAAATAGTTGGAAAATTGTTTTTTGCAAGCTTTCAGGTACAAACACCCTGGGCCTGAAGAAGGGTGTTTGTACCCGAAAGCTTGCAAAGAACAATTTTTCCAACTATTTATTTGGTCTAATAAAAGACATCACATTTACCCAATGAACCTTGTCTGTCATGGTGAACTTCAACATCCATTGCCCATAATGCACTTCAGCCCAAGTTTGCCTAGTTTGCAGAAGGATTTTTTTCCTACCCCCTGACCTTACAAGACTCAACCATGGGGTGCTGAGTGTTGAGCTGGGTTCTCTTCCTCTCTCACTTTCTCAGTGCTCAGTGTCCCAGAGGATTAACAGTTGAAGTGGAAATAGGACCTAGGAGTCCAGCTGCCTAGACTCCTGCTCAGTCACACCCCTCTTCCTCGGGAGGACCAAACAATAAACACTTTGTGTGCCTGAGCTAAAGAAGGAAACTTGTGTAGCCATATCTTTTTATACAATTGCAGGAAACAGTATCTTCCCCCCCCCCTTTTTTAATTCATAGTTTTGAAGATGGAGGGGGTGGGGGTGAGGTGGTTTTAGGTTTTGTTCAAAACAGACTGCATGAAGAAAGCACTAGTTTTGCAGGGCCATAAGATAAAACTCCATATGGATTTCTTCACTGTGAGATGAAAGAGACACTTGTCAACAACTCCAGCCAAGCAGCTATAAAGAGCAGAAAAATAATACCAAACACAGGATGTGATACAACGTGTTTGTTGACAGTCATGGATTTGTCCTGAGATGCCTCACAAAGAAACCCAGGACATTACGGTTCATCTGTGAGCCCTTCAAATAACATGGAAATGACAGCAAAGAAATTAAAAAAGCGAAGTGATGATATAGCAGCCTGTGCAGCAGATAGTAAGCAGTATTCATTGCTGACTACGTTGTATGTGGGTAAATGGTTAAAATAATATAGCACTTTTTCCCTTTTCAGCTCTTAAAATCCAGTGCAGTTTGAGTACATACCAACTGTTGAAGCAGATTGGAGAGTATGTGTTAGTGTGTCGAGGGAATTTACAAGTCAAGGTAAATATATGCAGTGTATGTCCAGATTTTTAGAAGAAAAAGCATGTGAAGGAAGTACATGCCACTGAGATGTCCTTGATTTTAACCCTTTGTACACTGATCTCTCAGAGGCTTTGTATTAGCCTTAATTAGCACAATTACTGAAAATCAAGCGAGACTTTAAAGTGGAGTGAAAAATCAAAGTGATAAAAGCCTTCTGTTTTGAACAAGTGAATCCTAATTGCCCATATTTATGAGAGAGGGGAGTGACTTCAGTCTCAGTGGCATGTACTCCTTGTGATAAAAAGTGGGACAAATCACATTTGGGGAGAGCTCATATCCAGGTGCTTTTTTTTTCTCTTTGAAAGGTCCTAAATGAGAATGTTAGATCTAAACACCCCTAGACCTTGATGGGTATAAACCCAGATCCTGTCTTTTCATTTTGGGTCATTATCTGGTCTTTTGCCCTATGATATGGAACTATGTGGAAGGTAGACTTTTCATTGGGTGAATGGTTCATTTCCATTGCCGCTTCCATCGAGACCACAGAAACAATTGCTTCCAGGTGCCCAGTTATCACATTGACACAGTTGCAGTCCATAGAGGGGACAGGATCTGACTATGTTATAACCATGTCTTATGTCCAGGATAAAGATATGGATTGACTTAAGGATTTAATTAAAGTCTTTTACCTCTATTATGGGAGATGGCAAAGCCCATATGAGTCCAGTCCAAACTACAAACTGGAATTGTCTTGTAACTGAGTTAAGGGGGAAGTTTGTGATAACCACATCATCAGTCTTGGTTTGATCTGTAGTGTTATGTATAAACAATGACACTTTCTCAAAGATACTTTCCCCACATTGTTCTATTATGGAATAAATAACAGCAACAGTGTGATGATAGGGCCTATGTAATGCAGGCAGAGCATTGGACTGGGACTCAGGAAAACTCAGTTTAAATCCGAGCTCTGTCACTGACTTGCTTTTTGACCTTAGGCAAGTTGCTGTGCCTCAGTTTCCCCATCTGTAAAACAAAGATAATGATGCTGACCTTTATAAAGTGCTTTTAGATCTACTGATGGAAGCCTGTATATAAGAGATAGATGCTGTTGCTGCATCTTGGCTTATTTTATTTTCTCCTTAGGGAAAAGGAGACATGGTAACTTACTGGCTGGAAGGAAAGCAGGCTGCTGCCAGACAGAAGCAAGTTCCCAAATTGACTGCACCGACTCAAAAGCTGGATGCCACCACTTTTAGTTTGATTCCTGGAGTTTTGCCCAGTGACCCGCTCTCAAGTGCAACTTAAAGGACTTGAGTGGTTTGGCTGTTCCTGTTTCTTGTCTTTTTCAGCCTAATATATCTGACAAACCTCTCTTGTGTTCCTGAAGGGCCTTGGGTATTTGAAAGTCTCCCTTTCTGTGCCACACACAGAGTCAAAGCTAAAGAATAGGTGCTGCCTCCCCATACCACCAGTCCTCCTGGATTTGTGTCACAAACAAAAATATAGTAAAAGAAATGTTTGGCAATGACAGGTGTGTGGATATAAGAAGTGAAATGGATTATTTTGTGTCAGAAGCTATCCAGAGATGGGAATCTTCCAACAGGAATCAGATCTGTACAGCTGTCTCTCTGCTTCTGTTGGGGAACTCCCTGTGTACAACCCCTATTATTGGACTTGGCAGAAACAACAGGCTGGAGATTCCAACAGATTAGCTCTGCTTGTTGGAAAGAGAGAAAATGGGTAATGCTGCTATTTAGGGTCATAGTAAACCTCATGGAATCAAAATAATGAGTGTTTCAGAAGGAGGGACAGAAATGTGGATTTGTTAACATTTCTAGCTGTGTGCAGTAGAAGGAAAATAGTCTGACCCTGACCCAATGGATAGAGTACTGCACTAGAATGTAGGAAGCCTGGATTTTATTCCTAGTTCTGGCAGTAGCTTGCTGGCTGGCTGAAATCACTTTACCTCTGTGTGCCTCAGTTTCTTTATGTATAAGATGGGGATGATGATATTTACCTTCTTTGTAAAAGACTGAAATTCATGCCCAGAAAATGCTATACAAGAGGTTTTTGTTATTATTGAATACAAGATAGACTGTTAAAAGCATTTCCCAGCTGAGGACTGATTTGGAAACTATGGGAGCTCTCTGGAATGAAGGTTTGACGCACTCGAGTTGTATTACGGATGAAGGAGGCAAGTTTGTGTTAAAGAGATACTGTTTGTCTGCAGTTTCACTGAGAAATCAGAGAAAACCTTATGAGTCACTGTGCAATTTAGGAGACCATAATCAAGGTTGTTGCTTCTTATTTAGAGAAACCTTATGCTAGAAATCTATGTCTGCTGGTAAACATGGTTTTACTTCTAGAGTTTCTCCTTCAAGCTCTGTTAGTGATTATTTTCACTATTTTCCCTAAAGGCAAAGTATGGTGTGTGTTGTATACTATTTAGGGTTGTTAGTGTTTTTCCCTCTGTCAGACTAAAGGTTTATTTAAAATGGTAGCCAGCTTTCTTTGAGTCAGGACTGGTCTACAGTAGAAAAATTGCAGAGTAACTAACCTGATTTAAAACCAGTTAGGTAGTGTGGTACAAAAACGTCACATAGGTGCACTTAATTAGGTGTAAATCTTAACCGAATAATTGCCCAGTTTGTGCCCGCACTGTAATTAGCCTGCATTTTATTAAGTATATGTTGTGTGATGAGTGAGATTTAACATATTACGGTATTGCTGACATTGTAGATTCTTACTCAGCTTTTTTGCAGAAAGCAAATGCAACAGTAGGCAGCAGTTTTTAAAGGGAATTAACAGATTTATGATTCCAAATCCTTCTGAAATCCAAAGTGAGTTTGAGGGACCTTTGAAGATACTAAAAGGGGAAATCTGGCCCTGCTAAATCAGTGGGATTTTTGCCACTCACTTCACTGGAGCTAGGATGTCACCCAGCATATGAAATTATTCTTACTGAGTTAAATTATACTACACACTTGAATTTAAAAAATATGCTTTCACAGCTATTAAATTTGAAAGATTTCATTTGTATATGTTCAAATATCATATTAATGTCCAGTACAGGAAAACAACCTTATACTCAGTCTCAACCTTATACTCCCATTTAACCACATAGCAGTAACATCCCACTCAGAATGATTGCTTCTGGTGCTTAGCCAAAAACCCATTTATCAGGATGTGGCATTTGTTCCTGAAACCCTGTGGTCTACACAGTTGCAACATACATTGTGTTGTGTATTATTCTTTCACTGAATTAAGTCATTTTTCCAATGTGTTAAATTTTGTATTAGGAGTAATATAAAAAAAGATCTCACAGCTTTTAGGCAATGTAAACTGGATAGTATGCACTGGATCTGTTATGAACTCATGTATAGTAACGTTGCAATTCTTACTCAACTACTCTGTATTTCTTTAAATTCTTAGAATTAAAGATGTTAAAATGAGCATGTTTTCTGTTACAGTGCTTTTATATATCAATGAGGAGTGTGGTCATTTCACTTTTGTAAACTATCTGTAGTACAGATGCTCATGAAAATTGCTGGATTGACAGCCCTGTCCATCCAGGACTTGGTCTAATATCTAGTGAAATGAATGGGAAGACTCATATTGACCTCAGTGGGCTTTGGATTACATTTCTTAACTGCAGAAGAGGAACAATGTAGACGGCACTAGTGCAAACCTCTTTTTCTGTTGCTCTGTCATCTCTCCCTCTCTCAGCTCTGTCATAGATGGACCCCCTGGGGTAAAAAATAAGGGAAATTTTCATGGGTAACCGAATTCTTGTTTCTTCTGACACTTCTAAAAAGGGTCTTGATTCATTCAATTAGGATGATGGCACTGGCAATGTGGATATTTGTCTACTAGGAAATGGATGTACAACATAATGTTAAATCTAAGTTTTAGTGTTTTCTGGTAAATTAGTAGATATGCAGGATCAACTAATGCATCTTGACAATTATGGTCAATAAAGGTGTCCAAAATTGGGTTGCTACCTTTCAAAAAAGAGGCATGTTGGATGAATGCAATATCATCAAAGACCTTAACTGTTTATAGGACAAAGTCTTAAAAGCTGCTGAGCAATCAGTAGAGGTGTTATCCATCCAAACAACAACAAAATAAAATTGGTAGCAGCACAAAGGTTTAGGGGTGAGCTCTTCTAGCTCATTGGGATGGTCTAGTAATGATTGCATTAGTTTTTACTGCCATGTATGTGTAGGTCTGGACTTACATACATACACAAGCAATACCATTGACAAAACTGCCAACACTTACACTGGGAATTTTCCAGACCCTGGCCTTGCAACCATTTAAACACCTGTCTAGCTTTACACATGTGAGAAGTTCCTTTTCAGGCTGGTAGAAATGAAATGAGACAAAAATGATACAAAAAAGGTCAAAGAAAAGGAAAAGTTGTATATAATTTAAATAATCTTGTTTCATTAAAA
The DNA here is from genome assembly GCF_000455745.1 of Alligator sinensis. Lineage (NCBI taxonomy): Eukaryota > Metazoa > Chordata > Crocodylia > Alligatoridae > Alligator > Alligator sinensis. The sequence goes on along the minus strand of NW_005842127.1, from coordinate 1,918,681 downwards.
TTCTTTTGACTAGGCTGCACACCTGACTGAAGTTACTATCAAATCATAACTCCAGATGGTTCTATTATATCTTTCACCAAATAGATAATCTCAAAATAAAATCTCCTTAAAAAATTATTTGGCTTGGCAGAAATGTTGCCATACACCTTACATTGACTCCAACTGAAATTCATGACTAAATTCACACTGGTTTACTTGGGAAGAATGAGGCCAACAATGACCAATCAAAACTCAGATAAACAATGAAGTACTATGTTGTGATATAGTGTAAATCTCTAAAATTCTCATGCAACACAGACCTGTGAACCATCACAGTTGTGACAGACTAGAGGGCACTACATATGTTACATTTAGCTACAGCTGTGATATTTTCCTCCTCTTCTTTGTTATCTCTAGTCCTTGTTTAAATCTGAAAGCAGATAAACAGTGAACATTTTTAATGATAGGGTCAGATCCTCAGAGGGGTTTCATTGGAAGTTAAGCACTCTTAGCATCCAGATGGGAATGAGAGAAGGTGCTATGTTCTGTATTAGATCTGCAAACACAGAAGAAATCCTAGGTATGGACAACAACAACAGCACTCTCCCTCTATGAAGCAGTAATTATATACATATATGTATGTATATAGTTTTGATTGCTGTTTATTACAATGCCATCCCATTACAGTTTATAAACAGATGCTGATGCACACGGGCACAAGTAATAAATAGCACAAAGCAAAAAACAAATTACAAAGTTGATATAATTAATAACATTCTAATAAAGTTTATCTCAATTGCCTAAAGAATAGTAGGAACAATCCAATGGAAATGTAAAAAAACACAACCCCCACCCCAAAACTTTAGAATATTTTAGTAACCAAATTTACCTTATGTTCAATTGCTATTGTTTTTGTAAAGAGGTTCTGTGGTACAAAGAATATGCTCATGTAGGTAGGGCAGGAACTTGCAGCTTTCTGAATCGGGAGGAGGTTGTTGCGCAGGCAGCAAGGACACAAAGTCAGGAACCTCCCTACCCAGCTGAACAGGGCATAGTTCAAACATGTTGGTTGTGCAGCAACATTGGCTGCTCACACCCTGCCCAATAATGAGTCTCCTATTAATTTCACAGTGCAGGAATGGGCTCCAATTCTGAGTGAAGAAACCCTGATAGGAGTTGGAAAGTTGTCTCTTTCTCTGTGAAGAAGCCATGAGATCAGGGCAATTAGGGCATAGCACTGTTAGACAGATCACTTGTTTTCTACCCCTCAATAAACTCCTGATTATTAGAGACCCTCACTGATGAATTGCCTTCTTGAAATTATCTTTTTTCTCATCACGTCTTTTTGGGGTTTCCTTTAAATCCATCAGAAGCCAATATCCACAGACCTATACCAGCTTTCTTGCAAATGGATGTTTCTTGCAAGCTTTCCCTTTCTTATTCCTGGTTATTGGATCCATTTTAACAACCCCAGCATAATCTTTTGTTTCTACATTTTAAAACTTCAGATTAGCTTTTCCCATGTAAAGCAACCATTTTGGAGTTTGAAACAATGGTGTAAGTTTGGGCTTTGTAGAAGGTTTTGCTTTGAAAACTCAGAGGAGTGAAGCCCTCTGCTAATCCACAAGGCTACAGCATAAAGGGGCATCAGTGCAAACTGTTCAACCTCTATGCTCCAACCCAATGTGCGTAGATGACACGTATGGGGGACACGGGGGGGGACGTGCCGCTGGCCCTACTGCTGACGCTGACAGCAGTGCCTGTCAGTGCCCCACTAGACTCGGGAGACACCAGTCACCCATGTCAGTGTGGGAGGCATTGTGCTGGAGCAGCCACTGACTTCTCAGCTCACACTATCAATAAGGGGCCTGAACTGTTCCCCTAGTTCACATGTGCTTCTAACATTTATGTTAATAGGGATTATATGCATCCAATGCGTGTGCAGTCCCAAGTTTCCAAGACTGCTAACATGGACCAATTGTGTTGGTTTTAACACAATTATGGTACTAGGCTGATTTTGACCTTCTAGGGCTTAGCTCTGCCTTGCTGAAAGGACTGGAATTTTGTCATTCACTTCAAAATCAATAGGATCAAGTCCTTAATGGCACTGGTCATAAAATATGAGGCTGGAGGTTGTTTATTGATGAACACCAAAATTTTAACATTGGATTCAGTGATAGGATGGAATGAAATATTTCAAGGTTCTGAAAAATCTTCCCTCTCTGCAGGGCTCTGCTTGATGTTCTATCTGTGATGGGTTCAATATCTTTTCTTTAACCATGGCACAAGGTGACACATGTGGCCTTCCCTAGCCCATCCCATGTAAAGGCAGGGAGACCTCCACCCCAACTGCCCCAGCTCAAGTAATGGTTTTAGGGTGATCTGCCAAAAGGATGCAATATACACATAGAATGCGGTGACCATAAGTAATCAGATCAGGACACAGTGAAATGAAAATTAAAAAAAAAATTGATGGACTATCCAGATATCCACTAGGAATCCTCTTTTTTCACTCAGATGTTGGATGTTGCCACTTGACTAGCTTTGCCCTAGGCTCATTTGGACTATGATTAAAGGTCAGATTTCCAAAACTCCTAATCTGACTCCCAAGTGAAATGGCCAAATCATCAAAAGTGTCCAGCACCTTCCATAGTTCCCAGTAAGGTTTGGGAGTGATTGTGCTTCATGGCAATGGTTGGGTGCAAAGCACTTTTGAACATCTGGGCTAAAACCTTGGACTTATTAAACAGAATAAGAACTTTGCCACTGATGTCAGTGGGGCTAGGATTTCATGTCTAGTTATGATAATACAATCCTGGAGCTTTGAAATTCCACATCTTTCAGAGGACATATCCTGCATGCTATTGAGTAAAATCTGTGTTCCTATGAGAAACATTCCCCTTTTCTAAAGGATGGAAATAATTTTAAAGTCCGAGGAGCACAAATATAGAGCTGCAAGGTTGCTTCTGGATTACAACCTTCTCAGACTTTAAGAATGTTGAGATCACAGGGCTATGAAGCTATTTCAAACAAACATACTACTTTGTGAATGTATCGTATGGCCCCAATCTTGTGAACAGATGTACTATTGTAGATTCTGACACTCAAATGGAGTGCCACTAAAGTCAGGGGGACTCCATCCAAGCATAAAAATCTATGAATGCATCTGTCAGTAGGAGCAGGGGTGATATCTATAACTTTCAGAGCTTCCTCCTTCATGTGCATTTAATAGCAACGGTAGCCAGAATTTTTGGCTGATAAAAGAAATGTAGTTGTCTGTGACTGCAGGAACCCTAACTCAGTGGTCCAAGTGGTCCCCATCCAGTCCCTTCATTCCTACGTTTTGCTCCTCTACTTGGAAGGGGTACTGTCAGACTGAGAGTAACTGCAGGCATCTCTACCTAAAACTTGAACTCTATCATAAATGCACCCTGGGCTAGATTTCTGTAATTGCTGTAAATAGATTTAAGATGCAAGAGCACCCAGGTTTCATAATCCCATGGGGAAGACCAGATACAAACATTAAAACAACATTTAGATCTTCCTAGGGCCATTTTGCCCACTGAGTCACTGCAGATTAGAATCCAGGCCAGTGTGAGGTCTTCTTCAGTGAAAGCCCCACACAATGAGATGAGAATGAAGTTTCTTTAAAAAATTAATTCTATAGGCGCATCTACATATCACTGTGTTTAGCACTTCCTTTTGGAAGTACTAAAGGATGGCACAGTACAAGCAGTTACTATGCCGTGCACATAGCACAGTTAGATTTTGCCACTACGGTGATGTAGCTGGTGATCACATGTAGACCCATGTCATCGCTATGTCACTGTAGCATGCTGTACAGTGATGTAGGGTGATGTGTAGATGCACCCATTACGTTTAATAGCACTATTAGCAACCTACAGAAATCCTTTATGGCAGGGAGGATAAAATTGGCTTGTATCAGAATAAGGATTGCTGTTGACCTGATTTAATGTGGGCTTAGTACCCAGATGTTGAATAGACTTCAAATAATTATTGAAGATATTTGGTAAATTGTGCTGTGTACCTCAAAAGATGAAGCCTCTCAGGACTCTGTGTCATAGGCATGTTGAAAATTTGTTCCAAAGTGATCTAATTAATGAGTCATTTACACTGATCATTATTTCTGAGTAAAATGTATGTAGTCCCAATGGTGCTATACAAAGACACAAAATACAAAGCCCAGGCTCTGAAGAGCTGACAGTTTAGATTGATTTAGCATGACAGTCTAAATTAGACTGATGATGTAGGTCTAGATTCTTCCACCTTGACACTAAGTAAGTATCTTACTGTATAAGTCAGTCCCATCAATCCAGGCACAGTCCAGGCACCATGTTTCTGTAGTCAACAGCACACAAGCTAATGAAGTGGCTAGCACAGTAACCTCCTGCCTTTGATTCCCTGACCCTTGTGACAATATGACTATTCACAGGGGTGGACAACCATCAACACAAGTCCAGTGAGAGGCTTTGAATTCTTGCTCTTCTGGAGCCATAGCAGCATGCCTTACTTTCACTGCCCTTACTGCACGAGTAGTCTTCTGTAAATTATTTGGAGTGAGGTGCTACTGTACCCGAGTAAGGCTTTCAGAAACTGGCTATTACTCCAATAACCAAAATTTGACTGATGATAACATGGATATACAATGAAGGGGAAAAGATGACAAATGAAGGGGTGAAAGAAAACTATCCTTGCAATAGCAACTTAGTTCTTTAGAACCTAATCCTGGGCCTAATCTATTCAACTCTCCATCTAGTCCAAGAAAATTGGAAGGTACTCAGTACTTTTTAGGATTGGGTCATACAGTGTTTCTTGTTTTTATATTTGCTTTCTAAAAAACGATGGGGAGAAGAGGTAACTACACCTGAGCTCAGAGAAGAAAATTAATATAGAAGCATAGCTGATTAAAATGCTTCCTGATTTTCTCTTCCAGAAACTACATGGCTTTTTAAAAAGTCTAACTACCTGGATAAATGTGTTATTGTATAACAAATAAACGAAACAATACTTTAAGATTTAACTATGGACTATAACTGATTTTTGCATCACTTATTACATTATTTAATAAAGGAGAACACTCTATGGTACACATGTTCATAGCAAATGCTAGTGCAAAAATATATTTTATAAGTCTTATAAACCTATCATACATACATCGCCAGGTCTCTACAATTTGATATCCTACTCACACAACTGACTTAATGGGAGCTTTACCATTGACTTTAAAGAGGGAATAGGACCTAGCCCTAAGAGCAGAACACTTTGTGTTCCTTGTTTTGATACTTAAATCAAGGATAAAGTGAAATTTTAACCAGAGTTTGGTTGCTGAGCTAGAAATGACATCAAGAGGCATGTACCTTGGTGTTGTGTGTTCAAATCACATCCATGAATTCAACACTGAATTCAACAAATTCAAATTCATTCAAAGCAGGAGCAACACTAGTAAAAGCAATGGAATGGCTCCTAATTAATTACACCAAGTTCAAAGGTGTTCAAATGGCTACTGATTGTAGCCATAAGATGACTGCTTTGTAGAGAAATATCTAGATTTAAAATACAGCCAGCTCCAGAACTGGTGTTGATTGATGGTACCAGAGAAGCCAAGAACTGAGTGGTCACAGAGATTAAACAGCGCTCTTGATCCAGGAGGATATATCCTGCAGAGCATGTTGTGACACACTATTAGCCTTGCTGCCCCTAGAATCTGCTTGTTTGGGGACAAGCATAGGATTTCTAGGAATTCTAAGGGCCTGAGATGAAAACCACCATCATCAATGGAGCGGAGCCCAATCACTTCAGTGGATAAACTTATTTCACACTACTCCATGATGGCTATTTCTGAACTAGGTGGGGGAAGAGATTGTTAAGCAGAGAGATGTGAGAGAACACTTATCCATACACCTTTGGCTTAAAAATTGTATTTGTGCTTACTTAAGAATCATTTTAATGCCTCATCTTAAAATGGCCTCTAAATATTGCTTAAACTTCTGCAAATTTATAATGTGAAATCTTGGCCGCATTGATTTCAGTGGAGCCAAGATTTCTTTCATGATCATCAACATTTTTAACATAATTTTTGTAAACTGTAGGTAATTCAGTTATAAAGCTCTGCTTTCATAAATAACAAATCCATAACTACTACATTAAGAACAGAATATGGTGCCATGACTCCAAATTGTTGATTGCGTCACATTAGAGCATTGACGTGCCATTTGTCACTAGAATTTATTGTCTTGCCTTTAGAAACCCCTTTTAACATCTTTTAAAATGTTTGTTTTGGCAGACACCATTTAACCAAAATAAAAAACAGTCAACCTCTTCATCCTTCTTATGTATTTGCCAAACTCTCACAATCTGTGCTCTGAATTCTCTATTTCCTTGCAACCTCGTGCAATGTAAGGGATTGTTTATACTGTCAACCTAATCCTGACTGATTTAGAACTCAGCTGCCAGATAGATTTTCTCTCTCTAGATTAGTTGAATCTCAAATGATGTTGAGCACCTTTTGCAAAACATTCCACAACTCTGGCTCAGTTCAGTGGCAGCAGAAGGCAATTCAGCAGCCTTACCCTGCACTACGTTAGGATATTAGCCATATTACCTCTTCCAAGGGAGACATGGTAGTGATGAAGGTCTTTTGCGTTATTCTTTTAAGCAGTCCTAGGGCTGTCTTTGTCCCGGACTGCATATTTTGATATTTTTAGTTGAAGACTTTTAGTTTAGACATTGGGACTAACTTGCTCTTGGGGACCCCAAGAGCCTGGCTTTTGCAAATGTGAGGGCATATTTACTTATGTAATCCCTTAATTAAACACCACGGAAGCAAGACATGCAGGATATTGATATTAACTGCTTGTTTCTGACTGAGACCAGCTTGCATTTGTTTTATGTGTACTAGCAGCACCTGGTGGTGCCCACCAATGCGCACCATGTGAAAAACAAATAGCTGAACAAACTGTTAAGTCTAATACACCAGTGAGAAGCCAAACACCCACGTTGGGAAATCTTCCCTTCCCCTCACCCTTGGCAATCTCTTTTGAGCTGGTTGTCAGTAGCAATTTGAAATCAGCATGCAAATGGGGAGACCCTCAAGGTGCCTGAGGTTTCCCTTTACTTTCCAAATGATTTCACAGGCAAAAATGAATTGTTCAATAAATTCTCAATGGAAAATTCCAGTCTCTGCAGAATATTCCTAGGCTCCTGAAAGAGAAGGATGGATTTTTTTTACACTGGTAGTTCAATAAATCTGTCTGGTACAAATTATGGTTGATTAAAAATAACTAAAGTGAGAACTGTTATTAAGACTTCCATCACAGAGCTGCTTTGCAGAGCTGCATTGAGAGTTTAGTTATGGAAATCAGGGCTTTTTGTCTGTGAAATGCTAACAAATTGTTCTAGGCATTAGCAAACATTTTCCTAACAGTTTAACCCTTAAACTGGTTGTGCAGATTACATATATGCTGACTAGTAGCTAAAACAACTCATACATAAGTACATGTAGAATATTACAGATATCACATAATGTGTCATCTGTACACATAGAATATGTGTAGTAATTTATATTACATATATGTGTGCACACATTATGCGAGCTCTGAATGAGTCACCAGTATGTTTTGTCATTCAATTAATGGTTCCATTATTATTATATATCTGTGATCAATGAACTTAGTAATAAAGCATATAGTATGGCTGTGCAAAAAATCTGTCTGCAACATTCTCTTTTTTCTTTGCACCCTCAAAAATCAACTTTGAAGACATTGAGCAAAGTGGCATTATTTGCAAACCACTGGTACACATCTGGATGTTTTTTTAAAAGGTGAGTAAAGATGACACTTTCTATAAGACCCCGAGCCAATTCCTATTACAACCAATAGGAATCTATCAGTTGACTTCCAGTGGAGTTGGAACAGGCCCTATACTACCAACTGATCGGAGAAGTGTTTGCATACATATTTTAAAGTATATATTTTTAAAAGCTACTGAAATGATTTCATCATGTCCAAGTTGTAATTTCTTTTTATAATACAGATTTAAATTCCAAATGTCTCCCAAACACTTTGGTGAATTCCTTATTAAATAAGAAGAAAGCAAAATAAGCTAAAAGCATGTACCCTTTTATATATGACTGGTAATAGATTCACTTTGAACATTTTCCCTATCCTATTCCCACTCCCTGAAGCAGGAGCTTCTCAAGGTAGTAGCCTATTGCCTTACTTTCTTGCTTTCTCAAATAAGGTACTGTGAAACCAAATAAGAGCACAAACCTAGAGACAGTCTTGAATCTAAGTCTCAACTGCAAAGCCTTTCTAACAGCTTAACATTGGACAGCCAGCTAATTGAACTGCACTTTGAATTCCATCGCTTCTTTCTGACACGAAGGGACACTATTCATAAGACCCACTCATCCATATTGTATGTTATTATTCTATACCGAGAACTCCAGACTTTTGATTCTTGTCTTGATTTTAGCTGACACCATCTGTTTTCATCCTGCTAGCTTGTCTAGGAGCTTGGATAAAACATTCAGCCTTTCAACACACAGTAAAAGAAAACAAAATGGGTTTCCAAAGAGCAGAATGAGTTCTTAACCTTAAACATGCTCATTTACTTACAGAAAGAGTATTTCAGGCACAAAAGGTTTGAGCATCAGTCAAATACCAGGTTAAATTTGTAACAACATGAAGATTGTCCCATGCAGTGCAATCAGCTACTTTTTTTACCCTATAAGAGCTAGAAGTTATAGTGTTTGTATCAGTACGTACATTTTTTTTATATTTATAAAATGTGCATCTTTCAGACTATGGTCTCATGGTCCGAGCTGACTTCATTTGGGTTTATATAACAACAGTATCTGTCGTAAGGGCTGTTCTCTTTGTAGGAACAGACAATAATGCTGTCTTTTGGAGCAACAAAAATGTTGTCCTCTGTGTCAGGGCAGGTTGCGCTGTCCCAGGTAGGAGAAGGGCACTGCTTCTCCAAGGCACGGTAAGTGGAGCCATCTCCCACAAACACGTTCCCGGGCATCTCTGGGTAGCAGGTCTCCAGGTATCTCAGCATCTCCTCTTGGTCCACCTTCCTGAGCAGGCTCTTGCATTCCCCTGCCGTGGTGCTGGTCGCCATGGTGCAGATGGACACGGAGTCATCTCCCTGGAGGACCTTCCTGTCCTTCAGGTATGCCTTCTTGGCCAACTCATCGCAGCTGCTCCTGCCTGACTCCAGGTCCGAGGGGGTCCTCAGCAGCTCAATGACTTCCCTGTCCTTTGGTTTCTTGCAGCAGGGGCATTTGTTCTCGGGCCACTTAGTGCAGCCATCGGTCTTCCTCGTAAGGGCAATGGCAGCGATGCCAGGCAGGCAAATGGCAGGTCCTATTGCCAGGAGGGGGATGTCTCCTAGGGTCTCCCCTTTGATCCCGGAGACAGTAAACATGAAGCCAAAGACAAGGAAGACGCTGACCAAAGCCACCACCAGTCCAGTCCTAGGGTTGATGTCGTCGGGTCTCATGGTTCACCGCAGCAGAGCATTGGATCCCTTCTCCAAGCTGGGGGGGCTCTAATCCTCCAGGGGAGAACTTGCTCTTGTGAAGGATCAGCTGGAGTGACAAGCCCAAAGTTTCCAAGGAGGGAGGGGGGAGGGGGGCAGAGAAAAAGCCAATCCCTGGCCAGATCTGATGTGCTCCTCTGTCTTCCCAGGAGGAAGAGCTGGCTGCAAACCTCTCCGGGGCTGCGAGGCGGGGTGCCGGAGCTCTTTCTCGGGAGATCCCCGGGATCCTGCCGCCGGGTCCCTCCTGCACAGCCCGCCCGGGGGACAGCCGGCAGAGGCG
>NW_005842127.1:1901620-1908683 GCF_000455745.1 Alligator sinensis | reverse complement strand
CGGGGGAGGGGGCGGGGGCGGGGCCCCCCCCCCCCGCCTGCCCGCGGGCAGAAGGCGCAGCTCGCAGGGGCCCCGGGGCTGTCCCTCAGCGCTGCCTTCAGGGCTTGGGCGGGCGGTGAAAGGGGGCGCAGCTCTCACACCGCCCCCCGTGCTGCTGGGGGCTCCCTCCCCACACACACACAGGAGAGAGAATCACGTGTGTGTGAGTGTGAATGCGAGTGGGCATGAGTGTGACTGTGGGGGTGTGTATGTGCGAGAGACTGTGTGGAGATGTGTGTGTTAGTGAGCATGAGTTTGTGTGAATGTGAATGAGCATGTGTGAGTGTGTGAATGGGAGTGTGTTAGTGAGCATGTGTGTGTGAATGTGAGTGTGCATGAGTGTATGTGACTGAGAGTGTGTGAATGTTAGTGAGCATGTGTGTGCATTAAGTGTGAATGTGAGCATGTGTGCGTGTGTGAATGTGTGTGTGTGAAAGTCAGTGTGAATGCAAGTGTGCATGAGTGTGACTGTGTGTATGTGTGAATGTGTGCTAGTGAACGTGAGTGAGTGCATGTGTGTGAATGTGAATGTATTAATGAGCATGTGTGTGTGTGAGGGTGAATGGGAACGTGTGTGTGTGTGTGTGGGTGTGAGTGTGTTAGTGAGCATGAGTGTGTGAATGTGTGAAAGTCAGTGTGAATGCAAGTGTGCATGTGTGACTGTATGAGTGTGAATGTGTGTTAGTGAACATGAGTGTGTGCATGTGAGTGTGTGGGTGTGTGTATGAATGTGAGTGTGTTAATGAGCATGAATGTGTGTGAGAGAGGGTAAATGGGACCGTGTGCAAGTGTGTGGATGTGAGTGTGTTATTGCGCATGAGTGTGTGAATGTGTGTGTGAAAGTGAATGTAAGTGTGCATGAACGTGACTGTGTATGTGTGAGTGTGTGTGCATGAGTGTTAGTGAGCATGTGTGTGTGAATGTGTCTGTGAAAGTGAATGTAAATGTGCATGAGTGTGACTGTGTGAGTGCGAATGCAAGTGTGTGCTAGTAAACATGAGTGTGTGCATGTGAGAGTGTGTGCATGTGAGTGTGTTAGTGAGCATAAGAGCACTCTCTCCTGCTTCATGGTTGGATTTACCCTGCATTTTTACTGAGGCTTTTGGTTTTGTCTTAACCGGTGCTGGGTTGGGAATGTCAGGACTGGACGGGCTTAAGCGTCTGTCTGGGGTGGCTTGGGCTGGGCTGTTCCTGCCTTAAGCATGGTGCCAGCAGAGCAGAGGTGGTCAATGTCCAGCCCACGGGCCAAATGGTGCCTACGCAGCCATGGTATCCAGTCCATAGGACTCCCCATCAGGTGGGATCTTTGGTGGCAGGGGAGTGGTGACAATTAATACGGCCACCCTCCATTGCTGCTAGATTCCCAAACACCAAGTCCCATGGGTGTGCCTGCTTCTCCCTGCAAAATTGGGTCAAGCCTTCTTCCCAAACTATGGGGCTAGGTTGGGACTGGACTTCCCCACATCCTCTTCTGCATGGCTAGATGGGGCTCCGCCAAGCCCACCCCAGACATCGCATTGGGTCCACGGATGAACTGGGCACTGCCCATGTGGCCTAATGGGCAAAAAGTTTGAGCACTACTGGCATAGACAACCTTCTGAGGGTGTTGCTAGCCCTGTTATTTTTTGGCACTATGCAAAGAAGAACCAAATTGCCCCTCCCTCCCTCCTTCCCCCCACTACAGAAAGGATGTGGGCAAATTGGAAAGAGTCTAGCAGAGGGTGACAAAAATGGTTTGAGGCTTGGGGAACATGACTTATGAGGAGAGGCTGAGGGAACTGGGCTTATTCAGTCTAGAGAAAAGAAGACTGAGAGGGGGTTTAATAACAGCCTTCAACTACCTAAAGGGGGGGGTTACAAAGGATGGAGCTAGGCTATTCTCAGTGGTGGGAGATGACAGGACAAGGAGCAATGGTCTCAAGTTGCAGAAAGGAAAGTTGAAGTTAGATACTAGGAAGAGCTTTCTCATTATTAGGAGGGTAGCGAAGCACTGGAACAGGTTACCCAAAGAGGCTGTGAATCTCCATCCTTAGAGGTTTTTAAGACCCTGCTAGGCAAAGCTTTGGGTGGGATAATGTAGTTGGGGGTGGTCCTGCTTTGAGTAGGGTGTTGGTCTAGATGACCTCCTGCAGTCTCTTCCAACCTTGGTTAGAAACTTATCCATCTTCTGTTTAAGTGAAACCTTTGCTGTCTCCTTTAGTGCTAGTAGGGCACATGCATGTAGCTCTTCACAACTATCTAGGCCTCAAAATGTTAGTGTGTGGAAATGATTGAAACAAGGGGTAGGCAACCACAAAAATTAACACAGGAATACACTTGACATGTCTGGAAAGGAATGAAGAATTCTGCAGGAGGGGGAGAGCCTTCCCATGACCTGTTTCAACACTTTTATGAGTCAGTGACTTAAAGGAATAAATAGTTTCCATTTTAGAGGACAAAGATGCTCTGGGGATAAAGTGACAATAGCAGGCAATGCTAGGGAAGAAGGCAGGACAGTTTGAGGGCTCAGTTTTGGGACCATTATTCACATGAATTGTCCCATTCAAGTTACTCTTTGTTTCTCCGTATTGCTGACATCAGAAATCTGGAAAGTGTTGCAGAAAGCTTTAGGCTGGGCACAAAAGAGAACCCAACATGATGCCTTTTATGCCTTTTCCTTTGCTTGTCACCTGTGGCATGGGCCTGCGTTACAGATCAAAATGTATCCTAGACTTTTTATGCATGGGTTTATTCAGGGTTCTTTAAAATTCCCAAGCCTGCTGGCAGCCAAGATGCCATGACACAGATAAGTCAATACATAAATCAAGGTGCCACAATGAGGCCCCTCAAGAACCCTTCAAGATGGAGTAACAACACAGAGACCATAGACTTTCCTGAAAGGTGACTTTCAAGACTGTTCAGAAATTGGTGCTGAGACAATAGAGTATATCCTCCTGAGGGGTTCCATTTCTTTTGCCAGGGAGACTGGGCTGACTGGTTGCCCATTCCTGGAGGAAGTTGCAAGTCTTGCCACTAAAATCCCTGCAGAGGAGGCATCTGGAGAGGAAGCTCCACTTGACATATGACTTATTTCCAGGCTTGTGGAAGATGGAGGTATATTTAGGTCTAAGCTTGGTAACCTGGAACATATTAAGTTAGGAGGTATTTATGAAATGGAGGGAGAGGCTTGCAGAATGCCAATTACTAATGATTTAGCCATTTTGCTTCCCTATTCTAGTACCCAATGGCAATACAAAGCATACAGTGATGACACTGCAGGGGGTGCCTGTGCAGGGGGTCGGACTCGATGATCTATTGAGGTCCCTTCCGACCCTAACATCTATGAATCTATGACACAAGGAGAAAACAAATATATTTTCCCATCTTGCCCTGGTTTTATCAGCACCTGTAGGATTTGTTATCTAGTTCCTCTTCCTTCATCCTTCTTAAGTCAGTTTTTAATAGACACTGAAAAATAGTGTCTTAAAATTTGAATTGACAGTGTAGTGTCAGAAGATTCTGGTCCCAATACTGCTTTTTGTAGCATTCAGAAGAGAAAAAAAAAATCCTTTTGTCTATGATGGATACAGGAACAGGCCCTTAGCCTTGTGTAACCTATATCTTTAAATATGGCCTGTATTAAATCTTAGTATTCTTTCCCAAAAATAATGACAAAAAATCATCTCTAGCAGAGTGTAGGTAATTCAAGAAACCACTAAAGCTGAGCCCCTCAGGAATAATTACTTGAATATAATTAAATCCAACATCCTCAAAGGAAAGATTGCACTAAAAGCTAACACAGGGACATTGAACTGTAAGACAGTGTTGTTGGTTTTTTAAAGAAAAGAGTATATAAAAATAACACTTATAGTCAACATTAAATACATTAAAATCGTAAATTGGAACATGGAAATTATTTAAGCAGCTATAAGAATTGTAGAATGTGGGTATACACAAAAGGAAGCAGGGGAAGTGAGGGAAAAGAAAGGGAAGCATGGTTATGTGGCAAAGGAAATCCAGCATAGGTGAAGCCTAGAAAAGGAAGATAAATTTATTTTGTAAATGTCACCTGGAAATGAAAAAAGCTAGAAAAGAAGCACGTTTGGAAGCACAAATAGCCAGTACCAAAGATACAAATGAGATGTTTACCACATAGATAGGCTCAGGAATCTTTTGCAGAATAATTGGTAGGGAGAAAAAGGGATTTTCGAAAGGCTATATAGGAAGTTTGCGAAAGAGATGGGAACTGAACCTATACTCATGTGTCCCATTCTATAAATTGTCCTTAATAGCAAGGTTAAGTAAGGGAGCAGCATAATAATGAATGACATTAAATACTGACAAATGTAAGGTAATGTACACTGAAGGAATCATTTGAACTAGTTCTACCCATTGCATAGTTCTTCATTAACTGTGGCCAGTCAAGAGTGTAAGTACTAAATGTTGCTTTTTTATCCCATTTAAAAATTAATTACAGAAATAGAGCTCTAGAAATGCATCTAAAATGTGGGACACATATAATGGTAGGCTTGCAAAAACCTGAATATGAAGAAAGATTGAAATGACTGAGACTGTTTAAATTAGACAGAAGATGAGAAGGAAGGGGCACAGCACAGCCATACAAAGTAATGAATGGTATAGGGAAGATATAGGTCAAGGGTTCCTCCCTGTCTCGGGACATTCAGTGAAATTATTAGGCAAATGTGAGGAAAGAAAAATGCTTTTTGTACACAACTCACAATTAATCAGTAGAACTAATTGCCACAAGGTGTCATAGAGCCAAGAATTCAAGATTTAAAAAAATATCCATTTGTAGGAATAAGAAAAATCCCCAGGTATCCAAATGCAAAAGCTACACCACTAATGAGGAGAATCAGAATCATTAGTCTTTTTGAATGCTTAAGCTCTCCCAGACTTTATCTATTATTTTAAATGGTTGATATTTTATTTAAAAAATTCTAAGTCTGCTCGTTTACATGAGGTTCATTTGAGGTTGATGTATGCTGACATAGCTGAAATGAGGGTGCTGATTCAATGAATATTGTTTGGCAGCGTCTTAACGTTAGGAATGTCGGTAATACATTTGAGAAATATCACAGAGTGGATCATAAGTTGCCGGGTACTTAATTTCTTCATGGTACATGGGAATATGCAGTCTTTTAAGACTAGACCTGCAATCTTCTTTATTAGATTAATAGCACATGATATAAGAAATATTTTTTTTCTCTCATCTTAGGGAAAACTTAAGTGTGTAACTGAGAAGTGCATGAGCTCTCCATGGTTCTGGGGAAGATTGATGCAATCGGACAGAATTTTGTTTTGTGTAAATTTTATGACCAGAATAGTTTGCTGTGATCATGCCATCTGATCTCTTACATGACAGATGCCAGAGAACCTTACTTACGAGCTTAGTGCAAAAGCACTAATTTCTGGTTGAAATAGTACAGATCTTTCAGGAAGATTTCTTTCCTCATTTTAAGACTTCAAGTCAGGATGCAGAGTCCCTATAGCAAGGCAAGCCAATTTGCACTTCTAGGAAGAATTTTAGTCCCTTCCACTCCTCATGCTTTTGTGAAGCATGAAGTTTATTTTTATGTGTCATATTATTACATATAGTTTTGATTTCATGACATTACAACCAATATAGCTTTTTGCCCTCTACCTGATCCTCAGTTCAACAAGTTACTTAAACATATGCCTAACTTCAAACACACAAAAATGCCCACTGAACTGGAGTTATAACATTAAAAATATGTGGCCAGGGATTTGGCCAATGTTTAAATAGTTTATAAACATATAACTATGTATATAATGTGTGTATGTGTGCATGTGCGCATGCGCACGCATGTGTGTATTAGCTCTTAAGATTTGACATGCTAATTAATTACCAGAACTGAAAGTTCTGAAGCAAAAAAAAAAACAACTGCTTGTGAGTGGCAACTATAATGTGCCCCACCCCCCTTTTTTTTTCAGGGTCCTTAAGAAAAAAGGAAATTTGGAAAATATCACCAGAGGAGCAGAAAACAGTGTGAGACTCTAGATGTTATTAGTAATCACAGCAAAAAAAGAGTTATCCAAATACAGCATGAACTACAGTGGATGTCAGAATATGTAACAGACATTAAAACAGCTCTTCAGATTTAAGGGACAGGGTTACTGAGATGGAAGAGAGAATATCCACTCTGGAGGACAAGAATGCTGTTAGTGGAAAATGCTTATAGAAAATGTCAGGATAAAGGTGGAACTAAACAGGGCAAATTTAGACCTAGAAAACAGTTCAAGGGACAATAATGTAAATATCAGAGACTTCCTGGGTGGAGCACAGAGGGAAACCTAGAAGATGGTTCAGAAAACTCTTATCAGATTGCTAAATTTACCCATGAACTTGTAACTTTGAAATTACGAACTGAGACTGTTTATTGTTAAATTATTGTCTGGTTCACACTGGGAGGAAAAGTGAGTGCTTTGTGGCAGGAGCCATTGCTTTGGTCTGTGTGTGTATGCAGCACCTAGCATAATGGAGCTCCATTCCACAAATTCATCTCTTTAAGTGCTATTGCAACATAAGGAGAGAGAACCTCTGAAAAATGGAAATACTTTTCTCTAAAACTTTGTAGAGTGGCTGTTGTTTCTGAAGTCTTTAAGAGTAGGTTAGACAAACACTTGTTTAAGATGGTGTTGGACTAGATGACCTCCTGAGGTTCCCACCAGCTGTACTTTTCTATGATTCTGTGATCTGGTTGTTTTTCACAAGCTAGATGGGGTCTGATTAGATCTGTGTGTGAAAGAGAGATCACCAAAAAACAAAACAAAAAACCCCAGGAGTCTGTAGGTGCTGGCCCTGGGTCTCAAGAGTTGACCCACATGCCAGACGTGGTGTCAAATTCATCTGGCCCTGTTGGCCCCCTCATTTGGACCTCCCCTCTTCCCCTGCTGGCATTCTGGATCCAGTGCACAAGGTGCCCACTCCAGGTGGCATGTGGTTACAATCCTGGACTGCCTGGAATGGGTGCTGAGCACTCTGGATCCAGCATATTGTATTGGG
>NW_005842127.1:1895607-1901589 GCF_000455745.1 Alligator sinensis | reverse complement strand
TGGGGCCCGACCATTTTTTGGGGGGGGGGGGGGGCGCATGGCCAGATGAGTCCGACACCCCTGGGTTACAGCATTCTTCAGTTTCTGTCCTAAACTATTGTGCAGTGTTGCTGTTATCAATTGCTGTGCTTGACCTCAGTGCTGACTGAAGTGGCTCTTGTTTGTAAAGCATCCTAATGATCATTTGAGATGAAAGGGGCTTTAGAAATGTCAGATGTCATTATAATACTTCCAAGCTATGGTTTATAACTGGCAAACTTCAAATTAAATTTAAGGATTTGAAGTAAGTAGCTAATTCAAAGGACTTTGGTTATTAAAGCCTGTTCACTCATATCTGTGTTCCAAGTATGTGAAACTTCTCTGGTTACCTTTTCTTTCTTTAGATCTATCTTTGGTAAACTTCACAGAAAATAAGAATTTTATAAGTTGTACCACCTAAAATAAAAAGCAGCTAGACACCTATTAGGATGACAAGAATTTTACAACTCTGAGGAGCTGATCTTGTAAATGCTGAGAACTCAATATAGGGTATTTTTTGTCAGGATTGCTTGTCTGTCTATCTAGATTGTAATACTTTGGGGCAGGGAACATGCATTCTTTCCTTTCTCTAATGGAGAGCATGCCATTGACACTTGCCAGATAAATGTTATCAATGCTGAATATGCTGATCAACCATAATCATCCTGAAGTACCAAGGAACTGAACAAAATAATCAACTCCTAATTGCTACTTGCGCATTGGACCAAATGGCAAATGGTTGATTCAAGCTGATTAAGAAACAAGAATAGCAGTTATATACAGGAAACAGATATTCAGATAAGAAATGTTCTATGTATTTGTTCCACTGAGTAGACTGTGTGGTACAGAGGGAAGAATGTGCAGAAAAGGGGTGTTGGCTGAATGACTGGATTTATGTCCCTTTTCACATCTTCTCTTAAATACTTTTCCCCATCTTAATTTCACAGATTTCATATATCTGATTGCTATTTCAGCCAGTATTGAGTCTCATTAGGATTATTATGAAAGTAGAATGAGTAACCTGCATTCTGCTGATTTGCTAATACCAGGTAAACCAATGGGACACAGCATAATGTGTTTCAAAAAGTCCCTGATGAGAAAAAGTTGCAGTAGACGAAGTTTTAAGCTATTCTGTTGCACCTGGCAGCTGGCCCAGATGTAACATCTCAACCCTAAAGTGCCAAGACTCCAAAAGCTAAATCTACAGTACTGAAAGCTAACACAGATAAAACTGAACACTCATTTCCATTTCCAGCTTCTGAATGTTCCTTAGTAGATGGGAAAAAGTTATCAAAGTTGGACATTTTTGTCAGTTCATTCTAAATGGCATGCATTCTTGAAGAGTTCTACTCAAGCTCTCAGAACAGGACTTTAGTGGAACATAAGCCCTGTCCTGGTGAAATTCCCCTTCTTTTGTCGTATTGGAAGGTTTAGTGTGTAGACTGGCTTCATAGAGTCCCCTGTGTGTTGGGAAGCTCCAGCTGCACATTGTTACTTTGGGTTGATGATTTTGTCAAGTTTATAGTTGGGCCAGAGCCTCAGCCGCACTACATCTACATAGTTTAACATCACTTGCAGCTGATTTACACCTTCTGAAGATCTATTCCAGCAGTTCTTTCAAGTTCTTTGTCTGTGCTAGGTGCTTCTTCACTGCAGGTGAGGGCTTACTACATTATCCACTTTGCAATTCACTCTTATTTTGTAGTTCTCAGTCCTGGCTGAAAAGGAGAATGACAAACATAAGGATGGAGCTTTTGTCTGCACCACAGGCAACCAGTGAACAATCTATTTGTCTCTTTCTCTAGTTGAAAAAAACAGCGATCCTCCAGGACTCAGAAATCTTTCACACTTATGGAGTTTATCTTGGGGAGGAATGTAGTACAAGAATTTGCTTCTATCTGATCTTCACAGGCAATCATCTGAACTCAACTGCTGTTTCCTGGCAGAATGGCCTTCAGGTCAGGCTTGATGAAACTTTGTTCAAGAGAACTTTTTTCCTGATGCACGTCCCTGGAAGAAATAGATGATGCGATGGACAACAGAAACCTGCCTTGCTTACAGTTCTAAAGCTTGTCTGCTCCAAACAAGCATAGAAAATGAGGGTTGGAAGGGACCTCAGGAGGTCATCTAGTCCAACCCCCTGCTCAAAGCAGGATCATCCCCAACTAGATCATCCCAGCCAAGGCTTTGTTGGGCTGGGCCTTAAAAACCTCCAAGAATGGAGATTCCTTTATCTCTCTGGGTAACCTGTTCCAGTGCTTTACTAACCTGTTTGTGAGAGAATTTTTCTTAATATCTAATCTAAACTTCCCTTGCTGCAGCTTGAGAACATTGCTCGTTGTTCTGTCATCTGCCACCACTGATTGCAGTTTAACTCCATCTTCTTTTGAACCTCCCCCCGGGTAGTTGAAGGTTGCTATTAGATCCCATCTTGGGTCTTCTCTTCTCTAGACTAATAAGCCCAGTTTCCTCAGTCTGTCCTCAGAAGTCATGTCCCCCAGCCCCTTCACAATCTCTTTGCTCTCCACTGGACTCTCTCCAATTTGTCCACATCCTTTCTGTAGTGGGGGGCCCAAAACTGAACACAATACTCCAGATGTGGCCTCACCAGTGCTGAATAGAGGGGAATAACCCCTTCCCTGGACCTACTGGCAACACACCTACCAATGCAGCCCAGTATGCCATTAGCCTTCTTGGCAAGAAGGGCATACTGCTGGCTCCTATTCAGCTTATTGTCCACTGGAACCCCCAGGTCCTTTCTGCAGAGCTGCTGCCCAGTCAGTCAGCCCCCAGCCTGTACTGGTGCATGGGATTGTTCTGTCCTAAGTGCAGGATTTTGCACTTGTCCTTGTTGAACCTCATGAGATTTCTTTTGGCCCAGTCCTCCAATTTTTGTAGGTCACTCTGAACCCTACCTTTGCCCTCCAGCATATCAATCCCTCCACCCCCATCTGGGTATCATCTGCAAACTTGCTGTGGGTGTACTCTATGCTGTCTTCTAAGTCGCTGATGAAGACATTGAACAAAACTGGCCCCAGAACCCACCCCTGAGGCACTCCACTTGATACCGGCTGCTGACTAGAAATTGAGCCATTGATTATTATTACCCTCTGAGCTCAATTTTCCAGCCAGTTTTCTATCCACCTTACAGTCCATTCATACAGTCCATACTTCCTTAGCTTGCCTGCAAGAATGTTGTGGGAGACTTTGCTAAATCAAGGTATACCAAATCCACTGGTAGTGAGTCATTCCTTACTTTTCAAGTGCCTCCACTGACTTCTGATGAATAGGGCTATGTGTTATATCAGTAAGTGAGAATATGGTTGTAAATTTGCACTT
This sequence comes from Alligator sinensis, assembly GCF_000455745.1. Lineage (NCBI taxonomy): Eukaryota > Metazoa > Chordata > Crocodylia > Alligatoridae > Alligator > Alligator sinensis. The sequence continues at coordinate 1,898,232 of NW_005842127.1, read as the reverse complement.
CAGGAGTGAAATTCTGGCTCTTTTCAAGTTACTGTGAGTTTTGTTGGTTGGTAAGACCAAGATTTCACATTCAGAGGCAGTTGTACTCCATCTTCCCCTTTAATAAGGTTTTCTAGTAAATATGCTGCTATTTTTGTGGAACACAATTCACACAAAAGCACCACAAAAGATGCAATAGTTGCATGGAAATAACCTGAAAGGTTTAGTTATATAGTAATCAGGAGGAAAATTTTTATCTGGCATCTGTGGGTGTTTGATTCCCAAAAGCTATACCAGAACTTTTTAAGGGATCTCTGATTTTACTCTCTCAATTATTTAATCATTATTTCAAGTTCTTCTGAAATTTAGGCTAGAGCAAGCTAATGACTGGGATGCCCAGACTGAGGCCCTCTTTTACAGGAACTTGGCAAAGCAATGCAGATGGGCACCTGGGGCAGTACAATCATGAGGCTGCAGTGGCAGTGGGGGGGGGGGGGGCTGTGTTTCCATGCTCCCTTCCCAAGTGAGCACCCGGGGCAGCTGCGCTGGTCACCATGCTACTAGTGTGTGTTTTGGGGGAGGGAAAGCAAGGATGCTCAGACACCGAGGCAACCAAAATTCCTAGTCCCATTTGAGCCTTGAGACTCTAGGATTACTGTTCGCTTCCTTTTCACCTGATTGAGGAACATGTAGTAATAAAATGCAAGATTATGATTTAAATAATCCAAACAACTCATGGTATTTGGATGCTCTGAAAGATTGTAGCTTCCAAAATCAATTAAGTATGAAGTAAATGAAGATGCTGGGAATTATTCTGTGCATAATGTACACTTCATTAAACAGAGGTGGAAAATAAAAAGCAGTGATTTTCACTTATTCTGCTGAATTAATGTAAACAGCCAAGAACTCTATCTATTGAACACTGCAAAATTTTCTTTTCAGAATATAAATGATGCCATTCATATTCCACAGATTTTCCAGCAATAATGTTATTACATGCCACTGTTCTGAAAACACAGCCTCAAGGTCTGCATCGCTTCAAGCCCAATTCATAGTGATTTCAGCACAAGGCCTACCCTACTCCTCCATTGTCTACCATCATGGAGAAAACAGAGAGCCTGTGTGTGAGCAGTGAAGCTCCTGGAGCCTTGTCCTATCTGTTGACAGAACTCTGGTGCCAGAAGAATGAGTGATAACAAGTGGAGGGCACCACTGGGGCTTGTGTCAAGGAAGGGGGAGTTTCAGAATATGGGTGTTTAGTGGAGGGCTGGGCAACAGCAGGACATTGAACTTGTTGAAAGGGGGAAGCTCAGTTCTTATTTCAGATGCTAATATGAAATAATTGAAGCATAATCACAGCTGACTTGGCAGTTGTATTCCTGACTAATATGGGCCATGTTTTCAGCAGAGACAGCTTGATTGGCTGTACCTGTCAAACTTTCTCAGCCAGCACTCTCTCATCACAATCTCAACCTGCACATCTGTCTGCGTAGGCAGTGTCTGTCATCACCTCAGCTATCACATTTGCCTATCCAACACACATCTATGGAAGCAATATGCCAAATATAATATTGAAAAAGTTCATATGGGTTAATGATATTGCTCTTGTAACTCAAGGTATCAGTGTCATTGATATCCGCACAGCCCTCGTTGATGACCTTAAGATCTTGGGGGACTATTTTACAAACTAGAAGAATGCTCCAGTCCCTCAAAAGTGACAGTGATAGCTATGTACTTGAACAACAAAGGCGCCAAGAAACTACTAGATAGTTGTATCTGTGGCCAGCAGATCTGTGGGTGCCCTTAGACAGGAGGTTGACCTGTAAAAGCCATTTAGGAAAGACATGCAGAATGGTCTAAGCCAGGGCCAGCCACATCTGAAAAAAATAGGGACTTTCTGACATGCCAAGACAAGCATTTTTTAAACAATAGTACTAACTTTGTTATACTTGTTTCAGTGGCATACAAGTAGCTTAATAAAACTTATGCCAAGCACTTGGATGTGCTTGTATATTATGTCCATAGTACTGCCTAAAATTTGAAGAGCTATACAAATGTGCTACATTTGCATCATGGCTAATTCCCAATTATACAAAAAACATGAAGACATTCTTTCTACCCCTGATTAACTGTCTCCAAAGGAGTGTAATGTGTGCGGGCCGGGAGCGACCCGAGCCCCTTTCCGCGCTGCACGCGTGCTGTGGCCAGCAGCCCGGGCACGCCGGGTCGGAGAGGGAAGGCCTTCGAGCTGGAATTAGGCACAGACACGTATCGGTAGTTTTAAAGATTGTTTACTTACACCGAGATGGCAGTGGTGTAGGCTGGAAAGCTTGACTGAGTTGCAGTTACAGACAGACAACACAGACGGTCTCGTGGAGGTTGCTAGGCTCCACGGTGCAGAGCTCCGGATGCTCTGGGTGAACGAGCCACCAAAATAGAAATCGTAAATACTTCTTATAAAAGTCGCGTTCGAAGACGGGAAGAGGTGGGCGGTGGATCAGGCCGCCACGCTCTTCTGGATCTCACACAGGGTTTCTATTACCCTGCCGTGTACCCAGAGTCCCCACGAGATGGATGTGGAGTCCTCTTCGGCTTGGGCGGAAACTGCTCAAGCCTCTTATACGGCTAACAGGCCAATCGTTAGCC
>NW_005842127.1:1866020-1893183 GCF_000455745.1 Alligator sinensis | reverse complement strand
ACGGTCTCGTGGAGGTTGCTAGGCTCCACGGTGCAGAGCTCCGGATGCTCTGGGTGAACGAGCCACCAAAATAGAAATCGTAAATACGTCTTATAAAAGTCGCGCTCGAAGACGGGAAGAGGTGGGCGGTGGATCAGGCCGCCACGCTCCTCTGGATCTCACACAGGGTTTCTGTTACCCTGCTGTGTACCCAGAGTCCCCACGAGATGGATGTGGAGTCCTCTTCGGCTTGGGCGGAAACTGCTCAAGCCTCTTATATGGCTAACAGGCCAATCGTTAGCTGCCACGTGTGAATAATTTAGCACTAGCCAATCACGGGGAATGAATTTGCATACCGGTGGCGGGAACTCTTTTGCACCGTGCATTCCTCTTGCAACATGAGCAATGCACTCTGCAAAAGAAGCTGCAGAAAAGGCGGGAAACTCGTCCCTGCACCAGGGTTTCCTCTTGCTACAGGAAACTCTCCCATGCAATGCTCTGCAACTTGGCGGGGATAATTCTGGTGCCGAAGCACACACACAATCATGCCTTTTGGGTCATGACATAATGAAAGACATCCTCATCTGGAATAAGTCAACATAGCTCACTTAATTTAATCACATGATGTCATATTATAACAGCTGAGAATGTGGTCCACTAAATTAATTAATCCAGAATTGACAAGGGAATCAACTAACAGATGTGAATCTTTTTTTCTCTCTAATTTCTGGGCATCAAATCCTGGCTTCTGTTGTATTTATTACAGGTTTTCCATAACCTAAACAGATAATATGCTATGAGATCACTGCATAGCATACAACTGCTTGCCCCAAGGGGGAGGCTGTACAATAAAGATCTGAGGATTTAACAGGGGTTGTGTAACCCTCTTTCCCCAGTTACCACTCAACTGTGGACAAAGGAGATGTCTGGAGATGAAGAACAATGTCCCACTTCAGGATAGGACTGGTTTAGAGCAAGTTACTTCTCAGCAGGCATGGATACACGTGCGATTAATGTGCACAAATAAATTCTGAAGTTTATTGCCATTTGAACATGCTCCTAGGAGCAAAACACTCTGGAACATATTACCCTGGAGTTTATTCATGTGCAGCATGTTGAGCCTGGTCAGAGCAGCCCTGTACTGGCAGGGTACCTGCGTGGTCAGCCTGCCAGCCATGGGCTACTCCGACTGGGCTACATGTGCTGTGGGAGCAGCTGGCTGAGGCACTAGGGTGCTTTAGCATGGAGGCTGCTTGTGCTTCAGCCAGTTGCTCCGCAGCACATGGAAACCAGTCAGAGCAGCCCTAGGCTCAGGCTGCTCCAGCTGGGCTCCACATGCTGTGGAGAGGCTGGCTGGGGCACAAGGGTGCTTCAACACAGGGGATAGCCTGCTGTCTAGCCCCGCATTGAAGCACTCTGTGCCCCAGCCAGCCCCATTACCATCTACATGTGTGCTATGGTGCACAAAACAATGCCGCTGCATGGTAGTACTTGTGTTTAGCCAGACTACCCTGCAGTGGCGTTTATTAGTCTACTGCGACCTGATAGGGTTGCACATGTAGACAGTAATGTTTTACTGCTGAGCTAATTAATCAGCTTTACAGTGAATGTCTTGTGTAGAAAATAAGCAGGACCAATGGAGATCCGTGGTTGGAAGAGGTGGGAGTACAATGAGAAGAACTGTCAGATATGCCCAGCGGCAAAGAATAGTAGTCCAAATCCAGAGGTGAGATGTGGCTGAAAGCTAATGAAACTATTCCTAGAAAAGCCAGGATAGGTGCACTGAATCTTGGCAGGTGTAATCAGCAATTTATGTGATGATATCAAGATTTGCACAGCTGCAATGGACAGCTTCTTTTGTTGCCTGATACATGTTGGAGATACTGTTGGTGAACAAAGTCAGCAGCTGCATGTCATGATCCATACCCGGTGACTTGTTATCACCCTGAATTGTTTTTGATGCCCCATAGATGAAAGTGATGGCCTCATCTACCCTCCAGTGTGCTGATGTGGTTCACTGTGAACCATACTTTAGAGCATACAGCAAATCCAGGATGCTTTTCTAAGATGGTGGTAACAAGATGGCAGTGAAAATATAAGCATTTTCTCAGGTAGCCCTTCAGTGTGTCACTAGTTTGTAAGAGGCTCTTCAAGAACACACTTTTGATCCCCAAATGGATTTCATTACTACACCCATGAATATGGATAAGCTCTGGAGGTCCTGTTTTCTTCATATTTTCTGTGTAAAGTGCAGAGAAACAGAGCTGGGAACTTGGATGAACAAACATATGAAGGAAACCTCAGTCAGCCTTTAACAAACTTGCCATTCTGTGGTCAATATGTAAGCTCTAGATTTTTTCCACAGTAAACACATAAAAACACATCTCATAAACTCATCTTTGCTGTCACTTTATAGTAACTAAAATACACTTGATTGCTTGGCATGGATTAATCCTGTGGATGTCCTCATTGAATGTAGTCATTTACTTGCTGGGGAGCAAATATGCCTTTTCTTAAAATCTCATCCAAATAGTCTCCTAAGGAGCCAACATATAAGAAGATAATAGAAAAGCATTGCATTCTATAACTATAAGGACTCTGACAAGTTAATCATGTTGTGTGCATGCAGGTCTTTGCAGGCAAGGATCCTTTGTGTTTAGTGCCAGCCACCCAATTTTCCCCATTGGCCTGAGACATAAAGTATGTTTACACTGCAGTGCTTACTGGTAGAAGAAACTTTTATTGGAGATATGAAACAACTAGTTGGCTAATAGATGATGTCCACTATAACATATAGAGTAATACAGTATTCAACTGAATGATAGAGTATGTTGAGCTTCAATTGCTGCATGTTTGGCATGACTGTGTTACTTCCAACTGTCAAAACTGTCTTTCTAACAATATCAAAGGCACTCTGTAGGAAAAGTTTGTAAAGGCATATCTGTATATTATTTGGTTCTGTCTTTTAAAAGGGGATGGGCTATCTCATAGAAATCTGGGAAAGATTATGTAAAAAAATGAGGAGGAAGGGAGACAGTGATTTAAAACAGAATGGCTGCAGCCAGCTCAAAGGAGTTATCTGTTTGTGAGGTCACATAATCAAGCATTCTGATGCCTGGGTTAGGTCCCCCAGCTGAAGCCAGGCTTCTGCCTATCCTTAAGTCACCTTTAACACTGCTTGCATTCTGCTGCAAGAGTCAGGCCCCAGCTGCTCTAGTCAGTCCTCTCTATACAAGAAGATTCCTTATAGTGTGCACGTAGAAGATTTTAACTCTCCTGCTCCATTAAAAAACAAAATCTAATTGATTTTCAAACAGACCAAGTAGCTGTCCATTGCCAGCCTTCTGGATAAACACCTCCCCGTAAAATTGTATTTATTCAGCAAACAACAAAATACCCCTGAGGTAACAGGCTGCATTTCCCAAAGGGGTCTAGGTCAAGAGCTAAAATTTGTATTTCCTTCCAACTATAGGGAACCCCAGAATCTGGTTACATCTGAGGTCCAAGTTGTAAGAAAGGCACTTAGAGTATGTAGCATTTTCCCAGTCTCATGTCCATGTTATTATTATACAGAAAGCAGCCAGTAAGTTATGAAACGTCAAAATTTTAACCAAAAAATTATATAACTACAAAGATTACATAAAATACTTCACCCAAACAAAATTCTTCACCTTAGACATAAGCACTCTCTGACTTACATAATACCATATAGTGACAATTTTATAACTGGGCTCATTTTTTTTATCTGGAAAGAACAGCCCTATCCTTCTAATTCTAAAACTTTTTAAAATACCCTTGGTGCTCAAGGCACCCTTAGCTTGTTCTCCAGTTGGCTATATTGTACATTAGTTTAGAGAAACCTTTATTCTAGCAGGGCATCTGCTATTCATAGGTATATTCTTATGATTTGTAGGCCTGCGAGCTGCTAAGGAAGAAACCAATGGCTTTCCCCTCTGGCTTTAATGCTAGAGATTAGATAAGTGTAGCCCATGTGTTGCTAATCTTACATAAGAAGCAGTGCCTTGGGCAGACACTGGCTTGTGCTTATAGCTGACCCCAAGTACCCACCTCCCAGACCTCTTCCTTTTTCATCCAGCTCAATGAGCAATCTTCAAATAAAGTGTAGCAGAACAGCACAAAGGGCTGCCTTTCACCAGGAAATCAAGGCAGCTTGTTCTTGGAGCGCTAAATTCATCCTTGGTGTAAGCCTAGTGAATTTTAGAATCTCTCATATTCCAGGTGGGCATAGCGATAGTGAGGACAGTCCAGAGCAATATCAGGCAAACCTCCTGGATGCTACTCTTGAGGTCTTGGATAGGGAACAATAGACTATGTAGGCTTGCAGCTGGACAAAAAGCTGCAATGTGGTGAGATGAGTAATTAATTAGGTTCTCGCTGCCACGGGCACTTACAGTCCCAGCTGATGACAGACTAATTAAGAACCTCCCTACTGTGTACATTTTAGATAATCATTTACTTTGGAACAAATTAACAAAGGCTTTTCTAATAGTTTGTTTCACAGGGGACTCATTAGAGTAATTTGTGGAGGAAATTGTAGGAATTTGAATAGACATTTCACATTTACAGATACCTAATGTACAAATGATGTTGCTTTGGGATGCTATAATTTTATCAAGGGAAAACACTTGCTGGTGTCATGTTTCTGGGTCCCAAATCATTGTTTAGCTCAGGTCCAGAGGCTCACAAAATGGAAAGTGACATTGAAAGCTATGATTTTTAGTAATGGGTTAATTGTGTAGGGACAGATTTAGTTACCTTTACTCACTGTGAGTAATACCTTTTCCCTATTTGAATAGACCATTCAAATCAATTGGCCTGCTTGGAAGGCTATGTGATACTCAGAGTAAGGACTGTACATAGTCAGACCCTGTAAATTGTCTTTCTCTTGTTCTGTTCTTGTTTCCCATTCTTGCCTAGGAAGTACTCTGAACATTCAGTCTTATCACAGCACTAAAATAAGGAAGTGCTATCACTGTTCTCTTGCAGAATGGAGAAGTCCAGGGGTCGGGGACTAAAAATAGTCTGGTTGTGGAAGACTGCAGCCCCAGATCTGGGGTAAGTGGGTGGGCTTTCCCAGCCCTGGGGTTGCACTCTGAACATATGTAGATATTTGCTGGACCATATTAAACTGTTCCCAGATTAACCTGTTCCTGATCTAAATTAGTTCACCTAATTTAGTTAAGTCGATCATGGTTTGAAGTGTTAGCAGAATTTGCAGGTATTACTTGATAGGTGTTGCAACCTGAATGTTTCTGGTATGGCCCCCATTTTGTGTAACAAAATGGTCAAATGTGGTGTAGAGACTCAAGAAGAAGATAGGTAAATGGAAACATCTGTATGTACCCTAAGAGGTAAAATGGGAATGGGGGATAGTGGGAGGGAACTGAAGATGTGGGGAATAGTTTGAAATAACAGCAGAACATACCATCAGGCTTGAGAAGAGAGAGAATAAGCTAGGCATCTGAAGATGTGCGAGTGAGACAATGAAGAGTACAGAGGAAGGACTATTATGGGAATAAATTCACCCTTAGCAGCAAAACATTTTTTTTTTTTTTAAACTGAACAGCTCTATAGATCTCAAGTAGCAGTGAGGTGCATTCAACTGGAAAAATACTAAAAGTTAAGTATATCCCACTGAGAGTCCTCAAAGGGCACTGTCCCAGTGACACTAGCTAGTTTGTATTTCTTCTGAAAGAGGAATAATTTTACATTTTTATCCTCAAAATGCCACCTACAAACTAGGATGCAGAACATGCCAATCTAGATTCACCTTTTAGTGCTGCAAAAGCCAGAGTAGTATCTGTGTCTTCACTTTGCCAGCCCTTGATTTTCCTAGCAACCACATATTACTAGAAGTTGAAATATATTCCCATTCCATGGTAACAGCGCAGTGCTGGAGAGGCTCTTCAAAGTTGGGTGCATTGTGGTTTTTACCATCTGCAGTATGCTTGGCTATGTTAAATGCCTTTATGTTACAATTTTGCCTGGCCATGTTTGTAAGTCACTAACCTCTGTGGGCATCAAGTACTGTAAACACAGCTGATTTTTCCCCCTCTCTTTTATTTCTTAAGTCTACCTATGATTTTCTTTATGGCTGAATTTTGGGGTGTTGATGACTCACTTCCTCAATCTAAAGGCATTCTGGAGCCACAGGGTAGCTGCAGAGTCCATCAGCTCTTTTAAGTTGAGTGCTAACAGCCAGAAGGCAGAAAGGTTTGAACACAATTGCCTCTGAAATACACTCTGTGCAATGCTTCTTAGCAGATGCTTCAATAATAACTTGTGCAGCAGAATGTGCTTTCAGAATAAGAGGATGGAGTCTTAGCTGGTATATATCGGCTCAGCTCCATGGACTTTTATGGAATAACACTGATTTACACCAAAGAATATCTATCCCTTGTTTTTGTCCTTGTAGTTTCAGAGGCTCCTATTAAATTAAGGGCTGGTGAACCATTTCTAAAAAGAATTGCAGAGTGTATATTTCTGAGGCAGTTGTGTTCAGCCCTTCCTGTCTTGTGCCACAACATGAATCTCTGTAATCTTTATCTGGCCACTTCTTGAAGTATTCTGCTAGGTCCTGTAGAGGATGCCACAGCCTGACCAAATACATGCTGGGTTTGCATTCAGTAGGTGAGCTCAACCTGTATGAATGGTGCATCTCTTAAATTGGGGAGCTTATGCAAAAGCTCACATTCAGCCAGTTACAGCTGCACTCCACTCTACTGTCAAAAGCATCAGCTGCATTTGTGCCACATTAAATAGATGCTTTCAGAGTACTGAATGGCTTCCAATGAGTACTCAAATCTTCCGGAATGTAAATTGACTCATTCTTTGTGCTTAGAGATGTTGATGGATCTGATACCTGAGTCCAAGGTATGCTGGACTCTGAGATATCATAGTGCCCAGCCAAAACACAGTGGGTGCCATGCACCTTTAATCTCCCTAAGCATCTGTTAGGTATAAGTGAAAGATGATTCAAATGCTTTCCTAGTCGTAGGCTCCTAGCACACCAGTTTGGTTTGTTATCTACTTTCAATAGTTTCATAGTTAGTAGGGTCGGAAGGGACCTGAGCAGATCAAGTCCGACCCCCTGCCACAGGCAGGAAAGAATGCTGGGGGCAGATGACCCCGGCCAGGTATCCATCCCTCTTAAAGACCTCCAGGGTAGGAGCGAAGACCACTTCCCTTGGAAGTTGGTTCCAGATCCTAGCCGCCCTGACTGTGAAGTAGTGCCTCCTGATATCCAGCCTGAATCTGCTCTCTGTCAGCTTATGGCCATTGTTCCTTGTTACTCCCAGTAGTGCTTGGGGGAACAGGGACTCTCCCATTGCCTGCTGGTCTCCCTTGGCCAATTTATAGATGGCCACCAGATCCCCTCTCAGCCTCCTCTTGTGGAGGCTGAACAGGATCATATCCTATAGCCTATCCTCATAGGACCTTTTCTGCTGCCCCCTGATCATGCGAGTGGCCCTCCTCTGGACCCTCTCCATGTTGTCCACATCCCTCCTGAAGTGCGGTGCCCAGAACTGGACGCAGTACTCCAACTGGGGCCTGACCAAGGTCACATAGAGGGGGAGGATCACCTCCTTGGACCTGCTTGTGATTCCTCTCCTGGAAAGTGAGGCTGTAAGCCCAACTCCACTATTTAGGCTTATGCTGAGCCATTTTGGAATATGAACCAGGGCATCCCTTCCCAGGAACCTTCATTATACACAAAGGACATTGATTTCCCTTTCATTCTCTTCTGGATGAAAAACTCTCAGCATGCTGCATTGTCTGTGTGGCACTATGAACCAGTAACAGGAGTGAGGTGTGGGTTACAGGTCAGTGCCAGGGCCATGTCTCTCATCTCTGCAAATAACACAATATGTCCCTAAGGATAATGATAAAGCAAACTTGCTTCACTTATTCATGAATCACTTCTTGTATTATTTAACCAGTTTTCCTTATGACAATAAACAGAAAGCATTCCCTAATTGGAAGAGGAGAAGTTGGTGGTGATAAAGTGGAGTCAAATTCAATATTGTTGTGCTGACTTTCACTATGCATTTCCAGCCCTGGAAAGATTTCCCCCACCCACCTCTTTCTGTGGAAACCTGAATGTGAATTTTGTTCATGCACTCTCTTTTTTTGCTTCCTCCCTAGGGCTTTCTCTCTCTCTCTTTTTTCCTCTCAGCTTCAGCATAACAACACTTCCCTTCTTCTCTTCCATCTTGTATCGAGGAATCTGTCAGTAGGTGGTAGTGTTTTGGAAACGCATGCCTCAAAAGATGAACATGACATTACTAAAAATGGATCAAAGTCAGCTTTAGGGTAGCAAGGTGCAGCTCTTAGTTTGTCCAAGGTAACTTTTTGCCAGAGCTGAATTCAGGTCAATATTTCCAACATACCATAAGTAGATCATTTAATTTTGTGGGCAGAATGAATCCAAGGAAATGGACACTACTACTTATCTGATGATTGCATTGGGGAAAGAATGCCTAGTCATTCATGAAAGCAAGACTTTAGCCTAAAGAAGAGCTATCTCTTCATTCCATCACCCTCTATACAAACTAAAAGGCTCTTTATCTCCACGCCAATCACCTTTTCATTTCCTTTGGCTGGAATCCTTGGTTCTCTGCTGAAATGTTTCTGAGGGCAGACAAGTCCCTGACTGGCCACAGATGAAACAGGATCAGCTTTCAGTGCTGAGTTGTATAACAGCTGCCTGCCATCACCACCAAGCCAATTTTGGGACAGCATCATCAGCTTTATTAACACACACATCCCAGAGAGATATTTACTGGATCAAAGCTCTTAAATACACGTCCGAGATTTGAAGTAATGAATGGGGCATCTGTTTATGTTAAAAACAAAATCTGGTATAAGTAATTAACATAAGTCTACAGAGTTCCTAATCATTGTAAATATTCAATAGGCTGCAGGTCTGTAATGAGGAAGCATTTCATAATTTAATTTTACATCATGTGAATGGTCAATATTATTTCCTAAGAGGCTTTGATATTTGTGCAGATGCTTCTATAGAACTTCATCATTAGCAGGTTCTGCTCCAGTGCTTTAGCAAATTTTATCTTGGAAGTAGCTATAGTGAGAAAAAAAAAATATTATGAGGAATGATAGAAGTTTGTTTAGAGAGATGGAGGAATGACAAAAACAGATTGCCCTGGTGAAGCTTAAAGGTAGATTCTGGTTTTCTAAAGAGGCAAGTATCTGATGTAACTCAACCCAGAAGCTCCCTGTGCTAGAAGATAGTGGCTCTGTGGCATTTAACAAGACCATCACCAAAACAGGGGCATTGAAACAGCCCCCTGCTCCTACTCCCCCATTACTCTGCTGCTTCCAGTCTCTAGAAAAACAACATGGACTTTAAGTCAGTCAGCTACTTGCCAGTATGGGAATGCAGGTTTAAAACCCTCAAATAAATATACCTTCTTGAACAGACAGAGAACAATGTAGGTCTTAGAAAATCATAGAGCTGGAAGGGACTTCAAGGGCTATCTAGTCCAACTCTGTTCATAGATTTCATAGATTTCATAGACATTAGGGCTGGAAGGGACCTCGGAAGATCATCGAGTCCAGCCCCCTGCCCAAAGGGCAGGAAGTCAGCCAGGTTCATAGGATCCCAGCAAGATAAGCATCCAGTTTGCTCTTGAAGGTGTTCAATGTGGGCACTTGAACCACCTCCGGTGGCAGGCTGTTCCAGACCTTGGGGGCTTGGACAGTAAAGAAATTCTTCCTTATGTCCAGCCTGAAATGGTCTTGTAGTAGTTTATGACCATTCGACCTAGTCGTCATCCCTTGGGGCACTCTGGTGAACAAACGTTCCCCCAGATACTGGTGGTCACCCCTGATAAACTTATAGGTGGCCATCAGATCACCCCTGAGCCTGCGCTTTTCCAGGCTAAAGAGCCCCAGGGCTCTCAGCCTGTCATCGTAGGGTCTGCTTCCCTGGCCTCTGATCATGCGCATGGCTCTTCTCTGGACTCTCTCAAGCTTCTCCACATCCTTTTTGAATTGTGGAGCCCAAAACTGGACGCAGTACTCCAGCTGCGGCCTCACTAAGGCCGAGTACAAGGGGAGAATGATCAGGTTCTTGAATGCATGATTTATTATTCCTAAACTATCCCTTTCAAATGCTTCTCCAGCCTTTTCTTGAAAACCTCCAGTGAAGGAGATTCTATGACTTCCCTGCGCAGCTTGTTTCATTGCCCCTCTGTGCTGACAGTAAGGAAATTTTCTTTTTTCTGAGATTTAATCTAAATCTGCTTTGCTGCAGTTTAAATACAGTGTTCTGTGTTCTGCCCTCTGTGGTAAAAGAGAACAGTTGTTCTCCATCTTCTTTATGGTAGCTTCTCAAATATTTGAAAACTACCATCATGTCCTCCCTAAATCTCCTTTTCTCCAGAGAAAACATACCTGGTTCTCATAACCTCTCCTCATATGGCTTGCATTCCAACCCATTTATTATCTTTCCCACTCACTTCTGGATCATCTCCAGTTTTTCTACACCCTTCCTGAAATGCAGAGCCCAGAATGGTATAACATACTTCTGCTGAAGCCAAGCTAGCACCACATAGAGGAGTACAATCATTTCCTGTATCTTACATATAATGCTCCTGTTAGCACAGTCCAAAATTGTGTTTGCTTTTTTTGCAACTGTATTAAATTGCTGACTCATCTTGAGTCTGTGATTCCCACAAACTGCAGATCCTTCTCAACCACGCTATTTCCTAGCTAATTATTTCCCATTCTGTCTTAATGAAAGCTTCTCAATCAACATGGAATTCAGCAACGAAGAAGAAGCCTCCATTGTTAAAGTGGAATGAGCTGGTAGAACAGTATGGGGTGAAGAGTAAACTGCAGTCAGCCCTTGGGAGCTGCAGAGTGCTTTGTCCCAGTGCTGAGTTTGAGCAAATCTCTCTCTCATCTAGGAACTGAAGTTTCAGCATTGCCAGGAAAGCTAATTAGTTATAGTTTATGAGATTTTAGTCACTTTGGGTTCAGTCCAAGAACCATCTTAATACCTGAATACTCAGGTCGTGTCAAACTCTACTGGCCTTCTGTTATTGAATGTTCTGATCCTCAGAGTGTTTTATTTTAGGACTTCCAGTGCACCTAAAGCCAAAAACTGAGCCACCACCTCCCTACACCTCCAACTTACTGCCTGACAAGCTTTGCTTCCCCATGCTGTCCTACCTTCACCTTAACTAGAAAGACTAGTAACTGTCAGATTACCTTTAAATTAAGACAAGTACCATTAGTTTACTCAAAACCATGAAAAAGTGATTCCTCATCGTCTTAAAGTAATACTGTCATATTCTAAATATGTCTAGGCTAGGTCCTCAGGAGCTGTAAATCAATGTTCCTGGTTTCCCTCCTCCACTGAAGTTAATGAAACTATTCTGACTTGTGTTGCCTGGCATTACAGTTTCAATAGAACAGAAGTGCAAAGACAAAACCATTCAGATATGTTGATATACAGCAATTATATAAATAGTACCAAGTCAACACTTTAAGAGCTCTGGCCACAGAGAATAGAACTTTTAATCTATCATTTGTGGTGATGGAAAATCTCATGGTATTTTTTGCAAGAATAGGGCTATTATTCCAGTATGCTGGACAAATTCCAGCTTGGGTAATTATATTTTGCTTCTCTAAATTCCCCCTGAAGGTTCAATTAATTAAGGTGTTCTCCACTTCGTAACCTAAAATTATTATGTAGCCTTACAATGGCACACTGTTAAACAGCTGCTGCATTTCCCCAACTGTGAGTACATTTCAGTGGTGCGTGAAGTGATCCCCGTATATCCCTCATCAACGTCATACGGTTATTGTGCAGCTTAATGATTTAAGGCTTGTAATTCTCATATGAAAAACACTCTAGAAGGGGAAAGTATTACCATTAACTTACCATCGTTTTCACCAATCAATGAAAATGAAATGGATAACAGACTCTGCTAATGAAATCCATGTCTTAGTCTCAAATCACAATACAGCTAAAATTGGCAAAGAAAGGCAGGCCTGGCATCAGGAAGAGAGATGGCCTGTTGCCAAAGCTAGGAACCCTGGGATATGTCGCTCACATGGCACACGTTGTTCTGAATACTTTACAAGGCAACAGCCACTGAAATAATTGGTTGTGCCAGATCTGCTTAATAACAGATTGTTTCTCTGCAACGTTGGAGTGTTATCTGTGGGACATTTATGACAAGATTTTCTTCTTCTTTTACCCAAAAAGCATGTGGAGATTGGAAATAAAAGGTATAGTTCTCATGTGGACTCAGAAAGTGCTGAGCATAAAACAGATTTTCTTTTTTGAAAGCTGTTTTAATTTAGTACCGAGATCTTTCAGTAAAAGAGGGCCAGTTTTTGGGCAGGAGCATGGTGCTTGGACTCAAGCCTTTCCAGATTGTAACGGAGCCATACAGTAGATTGATACAAGGCAAGCTATAAAGTAGATAATAAGGTCCATTGCACCTTCTTGAGACCCCTAGCTGGCTTAATTTTTCTGCAAGCATGGATGTGTGCAGTTGGTCCTCCATAAATTAAAGGTACTGAGTGGGAGCTTATTAAAGCCTTGTCTGGAGATTTGTCCTAATTACCTTAATCCTACTCCAACATAGCACCTGCAAAAGATTTCACCTAATGATTTCTCCATTGAGCCCTATAGTTTTTAGATTAGATGGAGTGTAACTTGAAAACAGACATTTTACTGCCAGCCACTTTTCCTGCAGTGACCACTTGAAGGCTTCATCTGATACGAGTTTCACTTTGCTTCCCATTTACTTGGGAGTTTTATCCATCAAGGATTTGTTTGACACCAATTTTTCTGTGCTTTTGGTTGTATGTGAAAGAACTGGGAATGAACTTCAGTAACATAGCCGGGGTGGCTATTCAAGGGAATCAAAGAATAATAAAATCATAAACTCATAGAGAAGTAGGGCTGGAAAGGATCTCCAGAGGTCATCTAATCCAGCCCCTTGCTTGAAGCAGGATAATCCCTATCTAAACAATAGCATACAAACCATAATCTAAATTCTTCATAAGACTACCATTAACCCTGACACAACATAGACCTAACACCCTAATCTGCCACAGATAAAGCAAGGGAACAATGGCAGCCAATGTCCTGCTTCTATGAAATGTTGTCAGCTACACATAGTACTCCAGATGAAGCCTAAGCAGTGATGAATAGAGGCACTGTCCCCTCCTTTGTCTTGCACCTAATGCTTCTGTTGATACATCCCAAAAATCACATTCACTTTTTGTGCAGCTGCATCACACTGCAGATTCATTTTGAGTCTGTGATCTACCAAGGACTCCAAAGTCCTTTTCCATAGTGCTGCCATGCAGCCAGGTGTCGCCCATTTTATATTTGTGTTTTGGTTAGTCCTCCAGAGGAGTACCTTTCTGTTTTTTCACTTTATTGAGGAAAGGTGGGGAAGAGATTAGGGCCTGGTAAAAGTAGAAGTCTTGGAAAGCTCTCTAAATTCCAGTGTTCTGCCTGACCAGTAGAGTGAATTATATGTTCTTCAGTTGGAGCCTGAAAAGCATGGAAAAATTTTGTATTGTACAGCCCCTAATTCCTTTCAGGTCTTGGAACTTCCACCATGTATTGTACAAGGATGGAATTCCCTCTTTTGCAACTTGTCTCTCTGATTTATAGGTTATCAGTCTGAGTGCTGTAAGGCTTTGAACATCAAATAAAACTTTCTGTGGGGATGCACTATACATCTGAATTCCATTCTGGGATTATAGATCTCTCTCTGCTTTCCTCAAAAGTTTTCTTGTATAAAATACAAGCTGTGATGATATACTGTTTTTCCAAGTTGAGTGGGAGATAGGGTCATTCTCATCAAAGCAAAGAAGGGGTAATGGAATTGCCCAGCATATCTGAGACATAGTTGAAGATGGCTCTTCTCTTGGGCATGTTATGTGGTAGGAACAAAGGATGTGTAAAGCATGCAGCATGTGAGGGGCCACATGCAAGTACCATTAAGCTCACAGCTTGGCATCTGGCTGCCGTCCAGTGGAATCTGCTGAACACTGCCCTAAATTGCATGTAGCCCAGCCAAAGACTGTCTGCATTTCACACTGTGCTAGATTGCTTCTCAGCTTCTTCCTCCATAGGGAATTCCCATCTCCTTCAGGGCTAAGGGAAGTAACTTAACCATTCAGGTAAGCTATTTGCCGGTCCTGGAAAATGCTGAGACCTATTTACAGTCATAAAGGTGGAATGGGTTTTATTGTTACTCCTTCTCAGGGCAGACTGGCTCTCCGTTGGACTCGCTCCCCTTCCCACTCCTATTTTCTTGGTCTCTTTCCATGTCGCATTTAGTTATCTTCTTATCTTCCTTCCTCCCCTGCGTTTAGATGATACAGATCCAGAAGGTGTTAACTAAGTATCATTGACCTGAAGCACTCTGTTAGGGCGATGTTCTGTTGTGTATTTTGTTGCGTTCTATCTTTATCCAACCTATTAAAAGGCAAACACCTCAGACCAGGTGGAGCCATTAACCTTCTCCCTTAAGCTCTCCCACCCACTTCTATTGGCTCCTGTTGACTAACATTTTTTCCTATGGATTTACGTTGTTAGATCTTTGAGACATGGTTCCTTTTTTTTGTTTTGTTTTGCATTTGTACATACTGTGTGCTGTGGCAAGACAAATGAACAATAAGAGGTTTCATCTAGTCTGCACTTCTGTATCTGTTACATGCTGGTGGGCATACAAATATTAAAAAATCTAAGTGTTGTATATAATATATATCACAAAATAGGTTTTCCATTTTTTTTAATAAGGTAATCTCATTTTTCCAATTCACAATGCATTTTCATGAGATGCTGTGAGGGAATTTGAGTCATAATATGAGGAAATTGTTCTGGTGAGAGAGGAGTATGGTCTCCACCCTCAATCCCTTCCTAGGGAACATCCACCCCCATGACTTCAAAAGCTAGAGTCTGACAATAGACGGGGAAAAAAGGAGTATTAAGGATGAAAATAGGTAACATTCCAGGTTGAATTTTTTTTTCATGTGTTCAACAGATTTAGCCATCATTTTTTGCTCCAGGGTAACACCAAGAAGATCACATTGTCCTCTTCTGTATCTAATATTACTTCATAATATTTCTGCTTTATTCATTTATTAGATGATCTGTGGATCACTTAAGAGTATTTCCCTCTGTTTATGACTTAACGTCACTGAAGGTTATAGAGGTCTTTCTAGTGTTTTCAGCAAGCTTTGGATCAAGCCATATGTGAACTGTATTAACTGGGATTGGTTGAATAAGTTACCTGGTATTGTTTCTGATCCCTGACTCTGCATATACAAGCACTGCTGTTGCTAAATGCCAAAATGGATAGAGCTGATTTGAAACCAGAATGTCTGCTGTAAAATTTCCCAATGCTATAAAAATCCACTGATTATTCTTAAATGCAACCAAAATGAGACTTTGAATTTCACCTGGAACAGGAAATGGCTTTAAAGGAAACAAATGTTTACACATTTCCAAATATGTGTATAATACCTGGTACATATTTAATACTTTGCAGCCTCCACCTAGCTCCAAGGTTTGCACACTGTTACAAAAACTCCATGCACCAAAAATAGGTCATAGCAAGGCTGTGTAGTGGTTCTTATGCCATCCCATAGGCATTTATTTCCTTTAACTAAAAATCAGAATTTGAGGCATGGATGGTTAATTTCCATTCTTTGTCTTGAGTTTAGCAAAACCTCCTGGTAATACAGTACAAAGTTAGTGGTAGATATAATTATTTTTCTTAGTTTATTTATGTAATGCCATGATTGTACCTGAACCTATCCAGCCACGTGCAAAGAAAAGCACTTTCTCCACAAAGCTTACTATTTAATGAGATAACACAGATGGGAAATAAAAATCGTATTTTCATTATGAAAAAATCTTTAGCTGACTAAGGGACTTCGGTCAAAAGTTCAATTCAAGGTTAGCAAACAGTTGGTTTGAATTAGCATGAACACACTATACAATTGGATACAAACTGGAAACTTCAGGCTATGAAGTTCAAACCAAGTGATTTAGTTTGGCTCATTACAGAAACAAATCAGCTGTAAAAACATCCACACTCAAATTCCAAACCTGCCTTAATGCCTGAGGTGTCAGATACAGAGCACCCCTCTATTAACCAAAGGACTAGAAATCTAAGAAGTTAGCTGTCATGCCCGCCTGCTAGCTACTGCTGCATGCCGCCAAAATATTTTGACTTCCACACGTCTGAAATCCACTCCATGTCTGTCTCCATATCTCAATGTCAGCTTTGACTGCATTCATCGCTTCCACCTAGCACCACGATCCTCTTTTCATCCTCTTACAAACATTCTTAGTGACAGCTTTGGAGGCTTGAATTCCTTGATTTAGCTACAGAATATAGACATTAACTGGCCATGGCAGTAGAAGGACCAGTTAGACAACCTTACTGGCAAAACTTAGTTCTGATTTGGAGAAACCACCTGTAGATTTTGTAAGAATAATTCCAGGTACATTTAGGTCTCAATTGTAGCACTGACCTGAATAGAAGAGTAATTGTAGTAGCCCCTAAGGAACAGATGAAGGCATGCTATTTCAGAAGCATGCTCTCCCCTGAACTTGGTACTTTTTCCTGACATGCTGATGGTATAGTAGGATATGATTCTAGCCCTTGGTTGTTGATGTTAGGCAGAATTGTTTGTTATTTAGAATAAGGTTAAGAAATAGGGTCATATAGTCTAATAGTCTGAGTTTGAGACTGGAGTAAGCACCTCTATATTATGATTTTCATCTCTACTACCCAAGCCCCTGAGTAGTACTCCATAGTGACCAGTACCCTGTGGTGATGGGTCCTATACAAGCATACAACTGGAAAATGGTCCCTGTTCTCTCACATTTGTTTTCCCTGTATCCCGGAACAAGTCTTTTAAATTCTATTGTAGTTCCCCCTTCTATGAAGTGTTTATGCCCAGGTAATTTCTGCTCCACAGTACAATCATCTGCCTCCTTAGCTAAAGGGGTGAGGAAGCACATCACTGATCAAATATTGCTGCCTACCATGGCATGCTCTCTCTTGGATTCATTTCCAGATGTCTGTTCTTGATATACAAAGCCCCAAGTGGATTAAATCCATGCCATCTTGTGCTGTTGGGACCCACCTAGTAGCTGTGATAAAGTGCACTCCATGTACTAGAGCTCAAAGGAGACTGTTAGGGCCTTCACGGTGGTAATCCCCAGCTTCGGAAAAAGCCCTCCCAAAGGCGATCATAGATCGATATACATATATAACCTCAGATAATGTGCCAATACAGGCATCATCACTGGAGTACTTGAGGCAGTCAGAGCAGAAGGGAATATGGCAGCATACACAGTATTAGAAACCAATGATTTAACCAAGAGCCAATGACTAAACCACCAGAAAGCTCTCACTAGTTTTATTCAGCCTCGTACTAAGGTGATAGGCACTTTAGTAAGGCAAATAGATAGACACTTTGCAAAAGTGCTGAGGGTGAAATGGACCATCTCTGTGAAGTGCTAGGAACATGACAAGTGCTACTTATGTGCTAAGTGTGAATTAATGTTGTAGTTCACCTTCCCTCACTTCATTTTACAAAGCGATGGTTTGGCCTCACTTTCCGATTCCCAGAAAGTAGAATTTGGAAAGTTGGAGAGAAGAGATAGCATTCAGGGGTCCCTAAAAGGTTGTCTCCCTCTCCTTTACATTGCTTCAGTCCAGTGCCCAATAAATACGGTGTGCTGCAAAATACCTCTCTGGCCAGTGGAATCTCAATCTATCTGGCAGTTTCAGCTGAATGTCAAGAACTGGATGGGAATGGGGCATGATTTTGATTCTGCCCAAATCAAGATTTGGACTTTATGGGGAACCTGTATGATGCGACTATGCTATGATTACTGATGACTTCACCTTCCATGTGTAGCAAGCTTGTGGGTCTACCTTGACACCTAATGCCCCCTGGGGTTAGACCCACCTACTGCACTCCCTCCCCCCCCCACTCTCTACTGTCTTTCCTGACACCTTTGATGTTACTGCTGTTATACTGAGAAGGCAGTCCCTGGAGGCCAGGAGTAGCTTTTGTGGTGCTCCCCCTGCTTTGGCTACATCCTTGATCTTTTCTGTCCAAACTCAGTCTTGGAGATCTCTGTGCTTTCCTAGGGGAACTTCCTTTTTAAGTCAGACCTCCTTCAGACCTCATAGTACTTGCTGGGACTTCAGGTGTCCTGGACTTGGCTCCCTTTTTCTCTGGCCGAGCCTTCAGCCTCGGTCCGCTGCCTCAGACCTCAGCCCTTCAAATTCCTGCCCAGAGCAGGTCTCATCCTGCTGAATGCACCTGACATCCTGTCAGGTGGCCTGCAAAACTCCCCAGTAGCAACTACCCAAACCTCTGGTCAAGCCTGAATACAAAACACCAACCCAAATGGCTCCAAATCAAGCATAAACCCCTTCCTGGGCCTGTTTCCTCTTGCCCTCCCACCTGGGCAAGCTTGTTTCCCCCAGCCTACCAAATACCTCACTTGGGCCGGCCACACTCCAAACTGCACTCAGTTTCATTCAGAGCTCCTTGCCCTGTGGCAGCCAGGGTCAGACTGCCCTTCCACATCTAGAGTCTGGGCTTATATGCCCCCAAACCTCGTCTCTTCTGGCCATCAGATTGAGTTTGGATTGCCACCCCTAGGGCCCAGGTGCTGCTAATTCCCTCTTCAGCCACATGGCGTTCTGTGGCCCATGGTTCAATTTACACAGGTGGCCCACATCTGTTACCCCTTATCGTTAGGCTTTCTGCCATCTGCATCTACTATG
Organism: Alligator sinensis; assembly: GCF_000455745.1. Lineage (NCBI taxonomy): Eukaryota > Metazoa > Chordata > Crocodylia > Alligatoridae > Alligator > Alligator sinensis. Next base: position 1,874,362 of record NW_005842127.1, on the reverse strand, counting down.
TTCCTCCTTCCTAGTAAGGAGAGTAGGAGTTCCCCGTTACACCCTGGTACCTCTCATCTATGTGGAATTCGCTCTTATGATACCACTTTTAAAGTGTGTCACATGCTGCCTGCTTTACTTTAGCTTAGTGGTGTTTATTCTGTAGCCCATTTTTTTTTTACCAAATGGGCATGTCTACACATTCATTAATGCACAGTAGTTACTGCACATTTAATTTAGTACTTGCTTAATTAAGTGCTAACTAAAATGCACAGTAACTACAGTTACTGCACAGTAGCTCCACCACACATTTTTTTTGTGATGATTACTGCACAGTAGCGTATTAACACGGTTTTTGCCCAGCATGCTATTGCACAGTGTTATTAGGCTACTGAGCATTAAAGGTCTCAGAGATATGCCCAATAAGACTCAGAGCTATAAAGGCACTAAAGATTATGCTTTAAGTCATGTGAGTAAAATCCCTCTGGGGTCGAGAAACCTGCTCACTTGCTTAAATGTAGGTTTAAATGCTTTACTAGCTTTGAACGAAACGGGAACAAATTTCTGCTTATTTAGTAAGATAACTTCTGAGTTTGCAACTGTTCTGCTCAGATTCCTGTTGTCCTTATAGTATGTAGGCTTTGTTATTGGAGGCACACTGGTAACATATAGTTCCTTCAGAGATTGTTCTTAATAAAGCTTAAATTTGGATCAAAATGCCAAACAAATGAATGCGGTGGACAAAATGCATTGCTCACAAATATCGATAGATATGCAGGGGGAAAGAATAGAAGCTCAGCATTTCACAAAACCATTTTTATTTTCAAATGTCTGGTACTTGAAGGGAACAGATTTACTTTTCCCTCAACTTACCTAGCACATTACTTTGTCTGTGACAGAATCAGTGTAAATAACAGTGTCCATAGACCCAATAAAGTGATGGAACTCCTTGGTCAATGCTTCTGCAGTTGATTATATTCTTAGTTGTCCACTGATAACCCTGTTGCTAGGATGAGAAACTGGGATAAGCCTGTTAGGTCAAAGTCAGCCCAAGCATAAAGGAGGCACAATTCCATTCAGAGTGGCTATATGCGACTTGCTGTTTTCATAGGGACTGAAGTTGACATCAAGGATTCCCACTGTTGATAAAAGACTGGTCTGCCAAGGATGGCCGTCAAGACGGCCATCTTAAGTATTAATATATAGTATATAATACATTAATATACATAGTCTCCCTCTAGCATATAAGGAACCTCTAAGATGCCATGCATTCTCTACAATGTGACAAGAACTAATGGCACACAAAAATAGTACTTACAAATTGTTGCTCCTCAGCTCTTTGCGTAAAATGGTTCCACCTGATCTGATGTCTTGCAGACCTTGTGCTGCTGTTCTCCATTTAGGATTTATTTAGAAGTATGTAATTCACACACCAGCTGCCAGTCTTGAGTTGTTAGTGGGGCATGTGTCCTACCCGATATCTACACTTCTGACATTTCCTCTCTATGCCAGCTTTGTCCTCAGGCAGGATTTCAAGGCAGGCAGGAAATCCAAGCATGGTATCCTAGGGCAGCACTCTGATTACATGGAGGGAGAGGCAGAGAAGGTTCTCTTTCATTCTATTTATAATTCACTCATCTTATCAGGAAGCCCATCTCTGAGTAAGGAAAATACTGCAGTTGATGCTGCATTTAGCTACACCAGAGGTGGGCAAAATACGGCCCACTGGCTAGATTCGGCCCACCAATTGATTGCATCCAGCCTACAGCTGCCACCACAGTGTTGCTCATGGGACTGAGCCCCACCCACTCCTGCCCAGGGCACACTGTGCTGCTCTCCTGCCCACATCTGCTCCACACATTTTGACAGCACTGCCCTAGCACCAGCCAGTGTGCACAGTTTCCCAGAGAGGCTGCTCTCGCTGCAGCTGTCCAGATACTGCTGATCTCCCCCCAACCTCCAGCACCTCTTCCTCCTGCCCCTGCTGCATTGCTCCAGGCAGCAGGTAGCAGGGAAAGCAGAAGTGTGGAAGAAGCTAAACCTGGGTGGCTCCTGTGCACTGGGCTCCAGCTCCAGCTCCCGGCTGCCTTCCACCCCTCTGCCTGTCCAGCCCAATTAGTGGTGGCCAGGGCTAAAGCCAGAGCGGTGCCATCAGTGGGTGTGGGGTGGGTATGGGCAGGAGTGTGTGGCAAAGTGGGCTTCTCTCAGGCCAGCCATCGCCGGGCCCCCATCTGCCTCCTTACATGCCACCCGCCTGCCTCACCCACCACGACTTGCCCAAAAATTAATAAGCTGTTAAATAAGGCGAGAGGCTGCCCTATTTTTGCCCTGATGCCAGGGGCACTATCTGCAGCTCCGTTCCTCCCCTACACTGCAGCCCAAGCCTCACAGATGGCATCCAGATATAACAAGTACACCAGCCCCATGCTAGGCTCCAGAATCCTCATCATAGGACCCTCCTTTAGTCCCCCCACTCTGGCGGCCTACGCCGCCTTCATCCGGGCTCACGAGCTCCACATAGCTGGCTCCCCTCTCGGGCGTGGTCCCTACTCAGGACCTTTGGCCCTACACAGGCTCTGGCCTCACCTCAAAGGCCAGGCAGGGTCCCAGGCCCACGACTCTGGGTGCCCCTCATGGTGAGCACCTGGCCCTTTTGACCCTCTCGATCCTGGCCCCAGCATGGGCCAGTTAAGGGGGCACTCCACCTCCAGCTTCACTAGCCCACTCTCTCTCTGGGTCCCCCTTCCTGGACGTGGGGAGCTGGGGTACCTCATACCACGACTGGTGCCCCAGGGTCTCACAGGGGACTCTCACTGCCCCCCCTGGGGCAGCAGGTCGTGGTGCTACTATGGATGTTACATTTGACCCACACTCTGCCTTCCAGCAGTGGAGGACTTACTGGGATCAAGACTCGCCTCTCCCGCTCTGGGGCTGAGGCCCCCTGTTCACTCAGCCCATGGCCCAAATCTCAGCCTCCAGCATCTTGAGACTTACCTGGGCCTATTCCCCTTGCTTGGGGCTCCACATCACCCCCCACCCCCTTACTAGGGGCTAAGGATCTTTACCCCCTTCACTGGGGCTACCCCCCTCACTGGGGCTCCATAATTCTGCCCCTCCCTTGGGTCTAGCACACTGCCCCTCACCTGGGGCTACCGATCTCATCCCCCTTCCCTGGGGTTCCAGGGGGCCCAAGGTGGGGTTTGCTCCCTGGTGGGCTCAGGTGGCCATAGCCGAGCCTGGCCCCAACTCTCCCCCTGTGGGGGTGCGAGACCCTGAGGGCTCAGGCAGCCTCAGTCATACCTGGCCCCAACTCTCCTCCTCGGGGCTTGCACCCCCTGCAACTACCTCCGATGGAATGCAAACCCACCCGAAGGTGAGGGTTAGTGTTAAGGCACCCCAACCCACTTTTCACCAGGGTGGTCACTGTCCTGGCATTTCCTGGGGGGGCTCCCGCACCACTGAGTGCCCCACCAGGCCACCCACTCCCAGCAGGGTGCAGTTTTAGGTCATGCCCAGGACCAGGAGCCTCCTGACCACCCCCTACAACTCCTTCCTTACCTCCAGATGATACCTACAGCTGGACAATGTTATTACCTAGCCTCCAGCAGCAAAACTGCCTTGTTTATTTGGGCAGCCCTAGGTCCAAAATGGCTGCCCTCATCAGGCACCTGTCAGCTGCTAGCTTCAGGCCCTTAAAGTGGCAGGCACCTACGGTGCCCTGCCACAAGTATTGTATGGGCTGCTCTGGGCAGGAGTGGGCAGAGCTCAGCCCCATGCAGAGCACCATGGGGGCAGCCACAGGGTGGATATGGGGTACAGACCGCACCTATACCAGCACCAACACTGCATTACCTGAGTAAGCACTGCTGCATGTGACCCATGACCTCCTCCCCTCCCTCTTCCCACCACTGGCCAGCTCCCAGGACTTAGCATGCAGGCAGCCCACACACACCCCACATCTCCCCCACACACAAGCACACTCTCCCCATAGAAAATATACAAGCATCAGACTTTATTTTGAGCTCTTATGCAATCACCTCTATATACACTGTTAAAAAAACCCCCATACAACAGGAAAAAATATTTTTTGAAATAAAATTAAAATATGTTATAATAGATGTTTGATTTTTAATTATCTATAATTTGTTGAAGTTATTTTGAAAAAAACGTGAAAATGATTCTGAAAGATTTTGTGTGTCCTGTCCTCGACAGCTCACCAAAACTTATGTGGCCTGCCAGCTGAAATAACACCACCCCAGAGCTACACACTTTGTATACTGGTGCTATAACTCCATTAAAGTCAGTGGAGTTAAACTGGATATTAAAGCAATCTGGCCCAATACTATAACAATATATTATTGTAATAGCTTACTGTAACAATATATTAACAGTCAGATTTTTCTAGTATTTGATGAGAAATAGGTATGGAGTTAAACATTTGCAGATAACTTGTAAATAATTTGGTAGTTATTAAATATGGCAGCCAGCTGCAATATAAACTGCTGAGGTTGAGATGCTTAGTACTAGGAATTCCCACTAGAAATGACTGCCAGCCTAGTAATGAGCCAGAAAAGCTCATTGATGGGCTGGAACTATAAACTTCACAGATTAATTCAGAACAAAACTCCCCTCAAATTAGGGGATGTTTGGATCATCCCATTATAAAAGTCAGCCTTGACCAGCAGGTCTGGATCTAACTGGACCTGGTTTGTAGTTTTCAGTCTCTATTACAAAGGCTTTTGATCCATTTCCATAACTTCTGCAAGTGATCATCCATTTTACTCCAAATCCAAGACTTTGACTTGCTTGACACTTTATTCCATTCCCAGGTAAATCCAGGATATCTACCGAATATAAGATACAACTAATGTTAGACTGATTGACTTTTATTAGAAGATGTTTAGGATTGTAAATCCAAGAAAAAAGATGACAAAGCCGATAGGGAAATACAGAGTGCCTGGGCAAGGGACTAACAATAGAAGGATGGGGGTAAGGTGGAGAACGCAACTAGGTTACAGGCGATACAAAGTTAGCCAACTAAGCCTGGGGGTAGGGGGCAATGGTGGAAGAAGTGGTCCGAGGAAAAAGTGTCTCAGTCTATATACAGTCTATTGCGGGGGTCCTCTTCAGGTGGCGCAGGGTCGTCGTCCATTGCTGATGAATCCTCTTGAAGCGAAGGTCCGTCTGGTGCGGGGGGGGAGTTCAGGTGGTCCCCTCTGGGTCCGGTCTGGCGGCTGTTCTCCTGGTGGGGTCCGTGTACTGGCGGTGACCCGTGATGTGCTCGGTCACGGGACCAACGGATGGTGTCGGACACCATGAGGCAGCGCATCAGCTTGGGGTAGTGGCGGGAGACGCGGCAGGCACGCAGGACGCTCTCGTTGCTGGGGTCCCAGGCTCCGAGCGTTCCCACGATGAGCGTGTCGACCGTCACATCGTAGCCGCGGCCCCTCAGGGTGTCGGCCAGCGGGGTGTACTTCTCCCGCTTGCAAGCCTGGGTGTCGGTGAAGGCTTGGCGCCAGTTCTCGAAGGGGATGGTGACGTCCACGATGACGATCTTCTTGGCCTCCTCGTCGGTGATCACGATGTTGGAGCGCGTCTGGCTCTCGCAGCCCGGGACGGTGTGGTTGACGGAGACCTGCCCCGCTGCAGCCGGAATGGCCCTCACCAGCCGGTCCTGGACGGCATTGTGGCAGAGCTGCCAGGCCCTGGTATGCGGCTTGCAACTGCACAGCACGTGGGGGAGGGTCTCGGCCGCGTAGCCACACTGCTGGCACCTCTTGTCCCGGTGGCTGAAGCGGACGGCCCCCTAATCAAAACCCCAATTAAGTTGGATTTAAAAATCTGGTTCTCTGTACCTCAGTGCCTCATCTGGAAAATGAAGAAAATATTTTCCTCCTTCACTGGGATTTTATGCTTATTAATGTTTGTGGGGTATTCCTTCTCATCATCCATGATGTATGAGTCATACAAAATCATGTAAGTCACTTTCCTATTGAGACTCTAGGTATCAAAGCACCATTCTAGTCTTTAAATTTCACTTGTCCTGAGCAAGGTTTTCTCTTTTGCATTTTGAATTCTATTGAATAATATTGAGGTTCTGTTAAAATACACGTGTACCTTCTGCATGCAGTTGGAATAGAAAAGTTCCATGGTTGGACAGTAGAGGCCTGAGTCATATAAAGCCTATGTGAGTCTCAAGCCCTCTCCTTTTGGGCTATGCTGGTCTTTTCAGGATAGTGCTCTCTCCATTGTTGCTTTTACAAACCTTTACACAATGGTGCTCTAATCCCAGGTATTTTGATCAGTGCCTTCATTCAGTTAAATTCATATAATCTTATTAATATTACACTACATCATTTTACTATAAGTAGACTCTTGCGTTACTTTTTTAACGTGTTCAGTTGTTCATTCTCTTTCTGGCTTGCAGGGTCCTACCCTAGATGAATACCTGCCTTCTAGGCAGTCAGTTCACATTTAAACCTAGCCCTAGCTAATCCTCAAACTTCATCCTGTGGTTAAGGATTATCATAATATCAGTTGTTCCAATGAAACTGGATGCTGAAGGGGTATTTTTTCAGTCAGCTGGCAGGCAGATACTTGGAGAGATGCAGCATGCTGCAAGTTGGCAGTTGGTTTCCAAAGGACCTGGCACCACAACTTATTTCTTATGTCTCTGATTTTTTGGAGGCATCACCTCTTCTTTCATCTACATTTCTGCCTACTGGTCACTCAATTGGCTAACTTATCTCTTGTTATTTTTAATAAGTTCTGTGAACATTAGTGGTTTTCTTTTCTTTGTCCATGTCCTTGTGACAAGGTATTTAACAGAATTCACTGATTTTCATTGGAATCTGACAGGTCACACCATGAGCACTTCTGCTTGAGCCTGTGACCTCCGGGCTCTCAACCATGTTCCTTAGCATTCACGCCAGCCCAGCCCCCAGTGCTTTGCTTGGGGAAGGAAATATGATGGAGATCATTTGCCCACCCTGAACTGTTTAACAGCTATTTATATTTTCCAGTGTAACTTGCATCTAACATAGTGACTTGTATAGACTTGCATAGAACTTGCATAGAACGCAGTGACTACAGACCCTTCTTTCTTGCCTTGGCAGTGGAAAAAGGGCTTAAAATAGGTAGAAATGTCCCAAAGGCAGTCCCTCCTGTGCAAATATATTCCACAGATCTGACATAGGGAGGATATTGGGAGTCTACTGGAGAATGGTTGGAGCATTCTGTGCTATAGCTGTTCCCTGCTTCGCAGGCCACAGAGCGGGGAAACAGAATATGTTATAGGAATTCTGAGCTGCTGTTGTTTCTCTATGAGCCTGCACCACCCCAGAATATGGGTGGCATTAGGGTGGTATCTCTTCTTTTCCCCCTGCTCCTGCCGATTCCTTTTTATCTAGGCATTTTCTAATGTATCATTTGTCAAAATATCTTGGCAAAAGCTGCTTGGTGGCTGAGATATGTGAACCTATTTTCTAGAGGTCCACCAATATATCGGTCATATATCAGATCAGGACTGATAAAAGGAAAATTAACATTATTGGCAATTGGGATTTTTTTGGCCGGTGTAGATATGCATGCACGCAGTCACAGCATGCATGCAGCCAGGAATACAACCTGGCAGCTTGGATAGCAGCATCCAGCCGGTAAGTCTGTGGGGGAGAAGGGGCATGGTGGAGGGAAGGGGCATGGGGAGGCAGATTGAGGCCCCCACTGTGAGGGAGGGAGTGGGGCAAGGGCAGGGACAGGGGCAGGGGCAGGTGCTGCCCAGCCAGGGCAGTGAATGTGACCCCTCCAGGAGTGTGACACAGCCACAGATGGCTCATCCTGGGGACACAGTGGTGGGGAGGGGAGCAGCTCCTTGCCGCTGTTGACACCTCCATGGGGAGGCATGGGTAGCATGTGCCCCGCCCCTGCCCCAATTTGTCCGCAGGGTGAGGACTGGCTGCCCCCTGTGGGTTCAGGGCTGGGGACTGCACCAACCTCTTCCTGCCAGCAGGTTGGGCCTAAGCTGAACTCAGGGTGGGTGGGGGCAGGGTGGGATACAGGCACCCCAAAATTCCCCAGAGCCACCCCTCCCAGCACTACCTCCACCTGCCCAAAAGTGCAGCTGTGGCCTATCCCCTCCACCAGGAAGAGGATGGTGTAGCCCCTGGCCCCAAGCCCTTGCCCTGCGCACAGATCTGGGGCACACATGCCCCCCAGAGTGCACACAGTGGTAAGGAGCCACCCCCCCATCCCCCTGCACCCCCTGGACAAGCCGCCTGCAGCTCCATCCTGCTCCCGTTGGGGTCACATTCACTGCCCTGGCTGGGGAGCACCTGCCCCATAACCTGTCCCATAACCTGTCCCAC
>NW_005842127.1:1845756-1865939 GCF_000455745.1 Alligator sinensis | reverse complement strand
TATTAGTTAATATGGCTAGTTAATAATGGGCCAGCAGTATCAGCCAAAAAAATCTTTATCAGTGCACCCCTACTATTTTTACTCCTTAAATGTGTGGGTATTCTCAGAGCAAGTCAGGCAACATTTATATCCTCAAAGCTAGGATCATTCTATTTCCTGATGCTGGTAAGGTCTCAAAATGCCTGAAGGACATTTTTTTCATACCTGTTTAGCACTTATACCTTCCCGCTGGAACTTGGTGTGCGTGAAAACTAGAAAATGAAAAAAAGGGGAAAAAAAGAGGTATTTCATAGTTTGAATAGATTTCATAGACATTTGGGCTGAAAGGGACCCTGGAGGATCAACAAGTCCAGGCCCCTGCCCCAGGGGCAGAAAGTCAGCAGGGATCATAGGATCCCAGCAAGATAAACATCCAAGCGTGTCTTGAAGGCGTTCAAGGTGGGTGCTTGAACCACCTCCGGCGGCCGTGTATTCCAAACCTTATTCCAAACCTTGGGGGCTCAGATAGTAAAGAAGTTCTTTCTTATGTCCAGCCTGAATCAGTCGCAGATCAGTTTATGACCATTTGATTTTGTCATCCCTTGGGGTGCTCTGGTGAATAGTCATTCCCCCAGATCCTGGTGAACACCTCTGATAAACTTATAGGTGGCCACCAGATCACCCCTGAGCCTGCATTTTTCCCAGCTGAAAAGTTCCATGGCTCTCAGCCTCTCATCATAAGGTCTGTTTTCCTGACCTCTGATCATGCGCGTGGCTCTCCTCTGGACTTTCTCAAGCTTCTCCACATCTTTTTTGAATTGTGGGGCCCAAAACTGGATGCAGTAGTCCAGCTGCGGCTTCACCAAAGCCGAGTACAACAGGAGAATGATGTCCCGGGATTTGCTTGAGAAGCATCTATGGATGCAAGCCAGCGTTTTGCTCGCTTTACTAGCCACAGCATCACATTGCAGGCTCATGTTCATCTTGTGGTCAATCATGACCCCCAAGTCCCTTTCATCTGTAGTGCTAACCAGCGTAGCACTGTCGAGCCTATAAGCATGCCGCGGGTTTTTCCTCCCGAAGTAGAGAACCTTGCATTTTTCGGTGTTCAACACCATCAGGTTCTCATCCGCCCATTTCATGAGCCTGTCAAGATTCACCTGGATCACCCTCCTGTCCGCAGGTGTGGATGCTTTACCCCAGAGTTTGGTGTCATCGGCAACCTTGGCCAGTCCGCTTCTGACACCAATGTCTACATCATTGATGAAGATGTTAAAAAGTATAGGCCCTAGGACAGAGCCCTGAAGGACCTTACTGGTCACAGGGCACCACGATGATTGACTTCCATCAACCACCACCCTCTGGGTCCTACCACGGAGCCAATTCCCTAGCCAGCAGATCGTGGTGAGGTCAAGGCCGCAGTTAGCCAGTTTTGCCAAGAGGTGATTGTGGGATGCCAAATCGAAGGCTTTTTTGAAGTCAAGATCTATGACATCAATCTCTTCCCCCTTGTCCAGGTGATAGGTCACCTGGTCATAAAAGGAAATAAGATTGGTCAAGCAAGACCTACCTGCAACAAACCCATGCTGGGTCTCTCTCAGGATATTACCATCAGCTAGTCTGTTAAGGATGGCCTCTTTGGTAATCTTTTCCAAGACCTTCCCCAGGATAGAGAGGTGAGGCTGATGGGCCTATAGTTTGCTGGATCTACTTTCCTCCCTTTCTTGAAGCTAGGCACCACATCAGCCTTCGTCTAATCTTTGGGCACTTCACCAGAGCACCAGGAGTTCTCAAAGATCTGTGCCAGGGGCTGAGCTATGATGCTAGCCAGTTCCTTGAATACCCTTGGGTGTAACCCATCAGAGCTGGCTGACTTGAAGGTATCCAGCCTGTCAAGGTGTTCCTTCACGAGGTCAGCTTTGATGGAGGGTAAGGAATCTCCCTCACCTGGGCCTCCCTGTCCTGCAGTGGGCAGGGGCATCCCATGGGACTGGTGAAAAACTGATGCAAAGTACCCATTTAGCAAGTTTGCTTTTTCCTGGGCATCGATTCTCAGTTGTCCCATCTGGTTTAGCAGGGGTCCAATGTTGCCCTTGCTTTTCCTCTGGCTCCCCACATACCTAAAAAAGGACTTTTTATTGTCTTTGACATTTGTAGCTAGCTGGAGTTCCATCGCAGCCTTGGCTTTTCCGGTTTGCTCTCTGCAGGTCCAGAGCAGAGTATTCTTCCTTGGTGGTGGTTCCAGTCCTCCATCCTTTGTAGGTCTTCCTTTTAAGACACAGGAGGTCTGCTAGTTCCCTGGAGAACCAGGGGGGCTGCTGTGCCCTTTTGCTGCCTTTACTCCGAGTCGGGATAGACTTGCTTGTGCATACAGGATTGTTCCCTTGAGGAGCAACCACTCATCCTGATCTCCCCTCCCCTTTGGGTTGTGGCCCTTTAGGGCCTCACTGACTAGCCTCCTTAGCTTGTCAAAGTCAGCTTTCCTGAAGTCGAGGACTTCTGTATTACTGACTGACTTGCCAGCTTTACAGCGGATTGCGAAGGTGATCAGCTTGTGGTCACTGTCACCCAGCTTCCCTTCAATCATTAGATTTCTGATTAGGTCATCCCTGGTTGCCAGTACCAGGTCGAGCAGCACTTTACCTCTCATTGGCCTGTAGACCTCCTGCGTCAGATAGAGATCATCCACGCATGAGAGAAAGCTTTGCGACCGCTCGGATTTGGCTGAGTGCTCCTCCCACGAGATGTCTGGGTAGTTAAAGTCTCCCATGACAACCATACACCAGGAGCGTGCGGCCTCAGCCAATTCCCTGGCAAACTCCCAGTCAAGGTCTTAATCCTGGGTAGGGGATCTATAGTAGACTCCCACCATAGTATCCCCTGTGCCGTGTTCCCCATGGATTTTGACCCAGAGGGTCTCAAGTCACCCACCCTGGGTGCCTATGTCGGCTTGCAGGGATGCGTAGCGTTCCTTAACATAGAGAGCTACATCCCTGCCCCGTTTGTCCACTTGATCCCTCCTGTACAAGGTATAGCCGTCTATACCTGTGGTCCAGTCATGGGTGGAGCCCCACCAGGTCTCCGTTATCCATATGACATCGTAGTTATTTGCGTTTAGCAGGAGGGCAGGTTCCTGCTGTTTGTTCCCCAGGCTCCTGGCATTTGTGCATAGACACGCAAGTGTCCCCATGGGGCACCAGGTCTCCGTTATCCATATGACATCGTAGTTATTTGCGTTTAGCAGGAGGGCAGGTTCCTGCTGTTTGTTCCCCAGGCTCCTGGCATTTGTGCATAGACACGCAAGTGTCCCCATGGGGCCCTTTGCCTTGCCTACAGTTCATTCCAGGGCTGAGGGAGGGGTGGGCTCCCTTAAGTGTCTTGGCCTGCTGGCTTTGTAAGGGTTGTTCAGTAGGCCAGCAGTGGCGGTAGTCCCCCCCATCTCCTGTTGGGCTTAGTTTAAAGCCTGGTGGAGCAGGTCAGCCAATCTGTTGGATGTTCAAACGCTGTTCAAAAAGCCTCCTCCTCAGTAGAGAGAGGTGGAGGCCATCCCTTCCCAGCAACTCACTGCCTCTCTCTCCAAAGAGCAGGCTGTGGTCATAGAAGCCAAAGCCTTCCCTATGACACCAGCGCCGCACTCCTTGGGTCACTACCTGGATCCTCCTCTCCCTCCTCAGCCCATACCCCAAGACTGGGAGGATCGATGAGAACACCACCTGCTCCCCCAACCCCTTAAGCTCTGCTCCCAAATCCCTGTAGTGCTTCATGACCCGGCTGGGAGCGCTCCGAGCTGTGTCATTCATGTCCACGTGGATGAGGGGCAGAGGGTAGTGGTCAGTGGGCTGGAGGCATTTAGGGATCTTCTCCGCAATGTCTCGGATCCGGGCTCCTGGAAAGCAGCAGATTTCCCGGGCTAAGGGGTTGGGGTGGCAGATTGCCCCTGCAGTCCCCCTCAGGATGCAGTTTCCAATGACAAACACTTTGTGTTATTTCTTAGGGAGAGCAGGGGCAGTAGTTACAGTTGGGCCTGTGTTGCCTGCAGGAGCTGGCAACTTAGCAGGCTCTACTGGGGCTGCAAGAGGTTTGTACCTGTTGCAAAGCTCCAGCGGGGCAGGGGTCTTGGTGCAGCGGATCTTGGGGCCCTTGACTACCTAGGTCCAACCCCTGGGCTGGATAGTAAGGGAGGTCCTTGAGTCCTCCCTTGTCCTGGAGGGAGACCATGGCCTACCCTCTGCCTCCCGGGGAAGAAGGGCCTGGCAGTAAGAGTCTATCTCTGCTCGCAGTCCCTGATGGCACTCAGTCTCTGGCCTGCGGCCTGGAGCTCCTCCAGGTGGCGCGCCAGAGACCCCAGTAGGGAGCAGACCTCACAAAGGGAGGTGGCCATGCTCCCGGGGCCTCAGAGCCTGAAAAAGTGACAGGCAGCCGCTGCAGCTGAGAGCCAGAGGCTCCATCTGCGTGGAGCTTGGAACCATGGGCTCTGTCTGGGTGGTGGTCTCTGAGGTGCCGGGGGGGCTGCAGACCCTGAGGGGACCTGAGGGGTGCGGTGCATGCCCATCCGTGGCATGCTGCTGGTAGGCCGGCTGCAGCCGGAACTGTCTACCCTAGGGGGCTCGCAAGCAGGGCTTCAGGCCCTCCTGCGCACCCTCCTGCGCGAACTTCTGCACTAACTCATGCACTGGGCCCAGGAGCATACCTGTTTGCGTGGCCTGTTCGCAAAGCTCCGGTTGTGCAGCTCCACCTCCGACTCAGCCGGCTCCCAGCTGGCTAAGTCCCACCCACCACAGGCCCCTGCTTACCTGCAGGCAGGCAGGGGTCATCAGGGGTCCTGGGGCTCTTCTGGGGGTCCCTGGGCTCATGGAGGTGCAGCGGGTTTACACCCACGCGTCTCGCACCAGAGCCGGGGACCAGAATGACCAGAATTAAACCCAGGTTTTTCATACTTCCAAATACCTGTGCCTCAGATTGAGTTCTTGATGGAGTTTTAGTTGGGTTTGTACCAAATGTGAGAGAAAGGAGAGGGGCATGGCAATAAATAACTTCTGATGCATTTAAATGGTCCTGAAGTTGTATTGTGTACAGGCTACACGAATTCAATTATGAGAGTCATTGTAACTCAGAGATAGAGTATGTGACATGCTGTTTGTTGCAGTAGATTATTAGTGTCCACTCATTGAACTCAAAGTTAAACAGAGAGGATATTAATCATACTGGAGTTTGAAATTTTTAATTAATTCCTCAAAAAGTATTAAAAACCCATTGCCAAAGATTAGCGATGTTGTTATTTGAACCCTGAGGAATTACCAAATGACTAGTAGGCATAATCTCTTTCTGGTCTCTCAGTCCTCAGCATGGGTTCATTAGGGGCAGGTCCTGTCCAATCAACCTGATTGCCTTCTATGATCAAGTCACAAAATCATTGGACGCAGGTGTTGCGGTGGATGTAGTCTTTCTGGACTTCAGGAAGGCCTTTGACACTGTCTCCCACCCCATTCTCATTAAAAAGCTAGGCGACTGTGGCATTGATGCCTCCACAGTCAGATGGGTTGCAAATTGGCTGAGGGGCCGCACCCAGAGAGTGGTGGTGGACAGGTCATATTCGACCTGGAGGGATGTGGGAAGTGGAGTCCCCCAGGGCTCGGTCCTTGGGCCCGCACTGTTTAATCTCTTTATTAGTGACCTGGACGAGGGGGTGAAAAGCACCCTGTTCAAATTCGCTGACAACACCAAGATCTGGGGCGAAGTGGGCACGCTAGAAGGGAGGGACAGGATACAGCTGGACCTGGGCAAGTTACAGGGGTGGTTGAATGAGAACAGGATGGGATTCAATATTGAGAAGTGCAGGGTACTGCACTTGGGCAGGAAGAACCAGCAGCATACCTACTGGCTGGGGAGAAGCGGGGCCAAGGAGGTGATCCTCCCACTCTGTGTGACACTGGTCAGACCACACTTGGAGTACTGCATCCAGTTCTGGGTGCCACACTTCAGGAGGGATGTGGGCCAGCATCGAGAGGGTCCAGAGGAGGGCCACTCGCATGATCCAGGGACAGCAGGGCAGACCCTACAAGGAGAGGCTACAGGACCTGAACCTGTTCAGCCTTCACAAGAGAAGGCTGAGAGGGGTCTTGGTGGCTGTCTACAAATTTACCAGGGGGGACCAGTGGGGAATGGGAGAGACCCTGTTCACCCGTGCACCTCCCAGAGTAACAAGGAATAACGGCCAAAAGTTGTTTGAGAGTAGGTTCAGGCTGGACATTAGAAGACACTACTTCACAGTCAGGGCAGCTAGGATCTGGAACCAACTTCCAAGCGAAGTGGTGCTGGCTCCTACCTTGCAGGTCTTTAAGAGGAGGCTAGACAATTACCTAGCTGGGGTCATATGAGCCCAGTATTCTCTCCTGCCCAGGGCAGGGTGTTGGACTTGATGATCTACTTAGGTCCCTTCTGACCCTACATCTATGAATCTATGAATCCTATACCTGCCTTAAATACAGACTTCTGTCTTATCCTATCTTGCACAATCTCCTTCCACCTTGTCTCATCTCTGCCTCTCCCTCCCAAATAAGTACTTAAGTTCTGTTCCCATCATCACCATGGTCTACCTCAAAGTCTGATATCCTCCACCTCAGCTTCCAGAATCTGCCTCATCTGCCTTCTCTTTTCAGTTCTTATGACCATGCCCATTTCATTCTCTGGGCCTTTATCTTGCTCAATACATCAAGTATTTTGCAAAGGTCCTCAAACTCTTTTGATTAAATTTCCCTCTCCATTCTCTGTTTTCTAATACTGCACCAAATATTTTCCCTAGCACTTTGTTTTCAAACACTTATAGCTTTTTTCCACTTGCTTTGCCAGCATCCAGAATTCACATTCCTATAAAAGTACAGGTTCAACTATTGTACTATGAAGCTGGATTTTAAGGCTTCCTGAGATTTTTCTTGGTGCCATTATTTTATCCAGGCTCAACAGGCATTTATTAGCATTGTAAATTCTTGCCTTGATTTCTTCAATTATTTGATTATCTTCAACGATTATTGCTCCTAAATGTTTCAATTTCTTTACCTTCTTCACATTTTCATTTAGTAGATATAAATAGATATCATCATATCAATGTGATACAGTATATGAGTCAAATAAAAGGTGATAATTCTATATAAGGGTTAGAACAGGGAAATGATTCAGGAACTCTTTTTTTTTCCAGACTCTGCCACCATGTGCGTTTAACCTGTGGCTTTATCCCTAACCATAAAATCTACCAGGAAGCACATGGCGCGGTTAAAATAATGTTGCCTTTTCTTTCTTATTTTAAGTATATATTGCATATATTTTTGTCCAGTCCCAAATTATGGTAAAATATTCAGGGTGAAAACGCAGCCTCAATGAAGTCAACATGAATTTTGATATTGACTTCAGAGCTAGAATGTCACCCTTTACATGCTGTTCAAAATGCTTCCCAGACCTCCATCAGGTGCTTTGCACAGGTAACTCCCATACAGGTGGTTTAAAAGGTGGGCTATCATATTAACAAACTGCTTAAAGATCCTCAAATATAAGGTTTCTTAGGAAGAAAGCTTTATCATTATTGTGGTTTTACTTATTAATTCCACATACTTGTTTTTATAGAATGTAGAGGCCCCTCTCTTCCTTGCTTTCCTCAGCTGTGAATATCGCATACCCCCCCCCCCCCCCCCCCCCCCCCCCTGCTTTCAACCCTTAAAGTAGAATAACTTTGTGTATTTGGAAAATGAGGTAAAAAGGGAACAGGTCAGATTTCAGCATCACTCCAATGGGTGGCTCTCACAAAGCCTGCTTCCCCAGTGGCCTCTCATGCACTTCAGGGATTTGTATGAAATAATTTCTGTAACAAATGTTAAAAAAAACTATCAAATTCTTACTGTATTAAGGCAAGGTTATTTTAATCTTGCCTGGGACTGGGACTCTGGGAGGACAACCAGGTCTCCTGTTCTGCCACTGGCTCCCTATATGACCTTGGGAAAAACAGTCATTTCCCATGGCCTTCTTCCTAGATTGTAAAATGGGATAAAAACACTTTCTTTTTCATCTTTCCTTCTTTTCTATATAAATTGTAAGGTGTCTGTGGTAAGGACAGTCTCTTCCACTTCTGTCCAGCACATAAAGGATCCTCATCTTAACTGGATCCCCTCAGGGGTTACTATAATAATAATATACTAGCTGTTGCTTTCATCCTGTGCAACTGCTGTGGGAAAGCTGAGTGAGCAGAGCTTGGAAGGGAAGGTGGTGCTCAGTACAGTTTCTGACCCATTATTAGAAAAAGCAAGAGTGTTGTGGCAGAGCAGATAACAGGTCTTGCTAAGATTCTAGATAAATGAGTTCCACCCCTGCCCTGGACTCATGCCAAAAGCTGTAGCCAGTCCAGCCAGCTGTCAATGGGTGTGTGGACATTTGGACTGGGGAGTTGCAGGTGGCTGGGCTCAATGCTATCCACAACATTCCCTTATATGCTTTGGTTACAGAAACCAATGTTCCCTAACTTTTATACTTGATGGGCTGCTAAACTCAAGGGAACCACTGAACTTTTGATTAGAAAAAGTATCTTTCCAGTAGTTTTCCCCCAATGGACTGAAGGTTAATTTAGACTAGAATATGTCTTTTTTTTTTTTAATCCTATCTTGTTGATTATGCATTTTGTATCAAATCGTGTCACAAGTTATTTCTTTTGTGTTTTGAGAGATCCCTTCCTGGGCAATTCAGCCTGATGGTAAATATATGTGTAATTAATGTTATAAAGTGCCTTTGATTTTTTGCTGCCTTTACTTTCATCAAAAAAGTAAAGGTATTGATTGCTGTGTATGAGCTAACAGGCTAGCTTGTAAATGTTTCAAAGTTTGGGTGCTTGTTCCTGCCAGCCTTCAAGACTGTAGACGGAACAAGAAGCTGTACATTGGACCAGACAGCACTCCTAGTGTGAGTCACTTGAGGCAAGTCAGCAAAACAAACTGGAGGACTGAATTATTGATAATCTTTTATATGCATTAAACAGAACGTCAAATGTTCTTTCCTTACAAGCTGAAGATGTACTTGGGAATAAGTTGACATGGATGCACGTGACAAAGATCAAACAATTTTAGTCTAGACTTAAGACATAAGCAAAAGCTGGAATGAAGGAAGGTGGGACACTGGCAGAATACAGTGTCCTTTGATCAAAAAAAATAAAGAAAGAGGAAAAGGAAAGGATATATCCAAAGTTAAATTAGACTAGTGATTCTCAATCAGGTGCCTTGGCACCCTAGAGTGTTGTGAGATCCTTTTAAGGGTACTGCAGGGTGTCATACAATATTAATACTGTTAGGTATTCAAATATCTACACATGATTCATAACCCAGATATCTGAAACAGGAATCTATGGTGTCAAAAACTTTCTGATTGGTTTTGGTCTTTCTGAGTTTTTTGCAATGGAGGAATTGCTCTACTGTTTTTTTCCATAGAGTGAAAAAGAGTGAAATCTAGAAGTTGGCTCTTTCTGAGGGGTGCCTTGAGTCTAAAAAGGTTGAGAACCACTGAAATATATCATGAAGTGTAGAAGACCAATTTCACTCAGTAGGGTCTAAACTGTTGTCATCAGTCACCAGACTGGTATTTCTGTCACCTGGGCATATTCTATATTCATCTTTAGGGCTTTACAGGATGTACTATCCATTTTTTGGTCTGTTCCTTGACTGGACTGAGGCTCAGGAAAGTCTTGGGTTCTGTTCCTGCCTATGAAATTGGCCTGGAATGTCACGTTCTCAAACTGTGCTTCAGTTTCCATCTCTGTAATAAATTTCCAAAGCTCTATGAGATATTCACAGATATTCAGAGCATGCTATCAGTATTTTGGAGCTGTGCATTATAATTAACAGTGTTTTTAATGGAGCATGAGAAATAGAAAGCTGTCCCTTTCCCAAGGTGATTGCAATCTAAAACCAATTACATTATAATTTCAGAATAAAATAATTGCAGTAAGAGAACATGCCATTTATGTAAACCACAGTTTAAAATGAGCCTGAACCTAGCAACGTGCATGTTACTGTATCTAGCTACTCACCTCCAAAAGACCATAAGATCTATATAATATTGAAAGGCTCTTGTGGATGGAGAAGAGCGATACTGGTGAATTTCTCTAGGCTATGTCAAACAAGAGGTCAGACATAGTCATCACAATGCTTTCATTTGGCCTTAAAAATCAGTGAATGTATAATTTGTAACCATTTTTCCTCTTTCTTTTTGTCAGTGATCCATGTAAGTTGTGAGTATTAGATGCTTCAGAGGAAGATGCAAAAGACCTGCATATTGGATAATGTTGGAACAGAAGTTTCTTTGAATTGTCAATCAATTATTAGTTTATATTTTTCATGTGTACTGATTGTTTTATCTTACATGACTATGGAAGTTCCTACTATCCATAAAATACTTCATCCTTTCTTGAGTCACAGAACTACAAATTTTTGCCACTTGAGAAAGATTGCCTAAAGGAATAAAAGTTGGTAGTTAATATCCTCTCACTGACAAGACTACATTTTAACTGTTTGTTCTGCATAACCACTTGATTTCAGCTTTAAGATACTTTTCATTTTAGTTTGATTCTTATTTCTTTTGCATCTCTTAGTCAATAAATGCCCTGACTGATATGAATTTCCTACTGTGTCTTCCCTGATGAGCAAAAAGATCAAGATCTCTACATTCAGAACCCTGAATACTGCTTAATGCTGTACAGTGATAGGACAAAGTGCCGTACAGTGATAGGAAAAGATGATAGGACATCTTTTGATTCTCTGAGTCCATTTACTTAATCAAAATGTAACACAGCACAAGCCTTCTTCATCAGAACACTTCAGTGCCACTCATCAAAAGGCAGAGGCAAAGTTTGAGTGCATGTCTGTGCTGTAGAAGGGAATCCCACAGTGGAGTAAAATAGGCTCGCTCTGCAAATGCTAAGGTCAGATATGTATGTATTGGATTTTTGCCAATAACCATGCCTAAAATAAATAGTATTGTCATGCATCTGTTGCTGCTCAAATGTGGTTACTTTGCATCTGTTTACAGGTTTAGCTCATTTTGAATTGACGTGTCATGCTCCACTGTGGCACTCCCTGGTCCAAAGGAAAGTGTTATAGGCTTGTTCCCAAAGTCCACAACTGTAACTCACTGCCATTTTAACCACACTGTACCCTTCCCTTATTAGCTAGTGTTAATATTTCCAGAACCTTTTGGCTACATTTTTTTCTGCTGTTAGGACAATCATGTAGTGGCTTATTTAGATACTAGGACGTGAGTTGGAAGGGACCTCAAGGGCTATGCTATTCCTAAACCATCCCAGACAAATGCTTATCTGGTCTTGTCTTGAAAACCTCCAGTGAAGGAGGGATTCTGTAATTTTCCTAGGCAGCTTGATCCACTGTCCTTGTTGTGGCAGTATTCAAGTTTTTTCCCTAAAATTTAATCTAAATCTGCTTTGCTACAGTTTGGACTTATAGCTTTGCGTCCTCCCCACTGCAGCAGTAGTTCTACCTCTTCTTTTTTGGCAACCCTTTAGATATTTAAAAACTGTTCTTACATGCTCCTTAATCTTCTTTTCTCCCAGAAACGTGTTACAGACAGTATCGGGACTTGAGAGGGCTAGGGACAGAAGTTACACATAAATGGGTTTAAGTGATCAGAAACTGGTTTAAACCTGTAATAGATAGTGCACATAAACCAGTTGCAAAATGGCTGAAACTGGTTTAAGATAAACCTGGTTGAATGTCGTATAAGACTTAACTGATTGAAGTCAAACCGGTTCACGGAACTTCTGTCCCAGATTCCTTCCTGATTTTAAGTTAAATCACAGACCCCCAGCATCCCAGCAAGGGTAGGGGGCATGGCCAGATGCTGGCCTGGCATGGCCCCCTGAGGTGAAAGGGGCAGGGAGGAGGTTTATTCCCTCCTCCTTCCCCTTCCCCACAGAGAGACCACAGCCAAGGTCTGCCAGCCCTGGCTGTCACCTTCACTGCTCGGCCCCGCACAACCTGAGTGCACCCTAACAGGGATGCTGTGCCCAAGCCAGGCAGACCCTAGCTGGAGTCCCCCAGGAGGACAGGGAGGGAGGGGAGAATAAACCCCTTCCCTGCCCCCTTTGCCTTAGGGGGCCAAGCCAGCCAGCAGCTGGCCAGGGAGTGCAAGCATCTTCCCGGTGGGGCGGCGGGGTGAGAGAGGGCTGCATTGAAGGCAGCAGTGGGGTGGGCAGAGCTGCTACAGCCTTCACAGGGTGAGCAGCAGTGATGGGAGGGGTGGCTACGGAGGCTAAGGTGAATTTTGGGATGTCCATAACCCCCCAAGCTGCCCCTAGCACTGCCACTGCTTAGCCCCCTGTAGCCACCCCTTCCCGCTCTGCTGCCGCTGCTGCTCACCCTGGCTCAGCCCCCAGCCCCAGGCAAGGTGGGCAGATGGCTGGGTTGGGTTGGGCTGGGCTGGGCTGGGCCAGGCCATGGGGGCAGGGTCTTTCCCAGCTGTCTGTGGCTCAAGCTGGGGCCGTGGGAGCTTTGCTCTCAACTTCCCACACCGAGGCCGAGCGCAGCTGGGAAGGGCCCTGCCCCACCATCCGCCTGCCTCACCTGGGGTTGGGTCTGCAGGGCTGAGCCGAACTGGCCTGTGGACACTACTGAGTGCACATGTGGAGAGGCCAGGTTGGGCTGGGCTGCGGAGGCAGGGCCCTTCCCAGCTGGCTGTGGCTCAGGCTGGGGCCATGGGAGCTGTCCTCCCAGATTCTCCTGGCTCCTCACACCCAGGCTGATGTTACAGAGCCACTACAGCAGGCAGGGCTCTCCCCTTTCCTCCTTCCCCCCTGCTGCGCTGTCTGGGGGCTCAGTGCTGGAGGGTTGCAGTGCTGGGCCCTACTGTGGGGCAGGGGGAGGGGGGAAACTGGTGGCAGGAAGCCTTTGGTGGCTTTTTTCCCCAGCAGTACATAGCCCCCCTGCCAGGTGTTCTTGGTTGTGGGCGCTGCAAGCAAACTCTGTACAGGAAGGTCTGGCCAGGACTCAGGCAGGGTCTGGGCTAAACATTAGAGGACCTTTGGAGGTCCCTGCCAGCCCTGCTTCTCTGTGATTGCTCCTCCTTCCTCCACTTTGCTTCAGTCCCAGGGCCAGGGTCTGGCCATGACCCTGCTCTTGCTGCTTGACCCTTTGGTACCAGACAGGGGCCAGGGCCTGGCCATGCTCCCTCCCACCCCCCCACCACTGAAAAGCCTAGCAAGGGCTGCTTCCCCCACTCCCACTCCAGGCACACCCTGGCTGGGGGCTCTGTAGGCATGGTGAGGGTTTAAATCCTTCCCCAATCATAATCAGGCTGCTGGGGCCTAGCCACACCCCCTCCCTCAGCTCAGCTGCCCTCCAGCCTTCCAGTCACTGGGGAGCCCCCCAGCTTCTAGCCTGAGTCACTACAGGTATGTGGCTGCACTTCCAGAATCAAAAGTGAATGCATGTTCTCTTGCTTGCCAGTTCAATCTATGCAGGTTAGACTAACCTGAAAAGATTGAATCAATTTAGGCTCAGGCTTTCTGAATGTCTGTACTTAACCGAAACCAATAGTCCTGTTTACTAAGCACTGCTTTAACTACAGTGCCTTCAGTATGGGACTTTTTCCTGACTAAGAATCAAACTCTAGAGTACAGATGTGAAAACTGTGGGGATGGAGGGTGGTCTAAGGCTATGACCAGTAGCCCGGACTGTCAGGTGGGGTTTTTCCACGACGGAGTAGAGTTAGGCATGGAAGCGTATCGGTTGTACAAAGAAAGCTTTACTTACACTGCCGATGGTCACAGTGCAGGAAGGAAACTTGCTTGAGTTACAGTTGCACACAAACAAACAGAAGTGAGATCTCTTCCGAACCGAACCAAGATGAGTCGTCGATGTATGACTCCGCACGCTCAACACGGGGGATACGTCAAATTTTCCACTATGACGGGGAGTGGTTAGAAGCTGATCAGGCCCCTATGTCCTCCTCCAAGACACACGTGGAGTTTGCTAGGCTCCACAGCGCGCTTAGAGTTCCCCACGAGATGGTTGTGGAGTCCTCCAACTTGGGCGGAAACTGCTCTAACCTTTTATATGGCTAGCGAGCCAATTGCTAGCCGCCATGTAGGAATAATTTAGAATTGACCAATAGTGGGACACTAATTTGCATACGTGTGGCGGGAACTCTTTTGCACCGGGGGTTCCTCTCTGCAGCTGAGAAATCCACCGTGCAAAGAAAGCTCCATGTGGTGGGAAAATTCCAATGTGCCGAGGCACTAAAAATCACTGGGTTATGACAAAAACACTGAATCCTAACCACTGGACCGCCGGGGTGGAAGAATTCAGGCTCTCTGGAAGCAGGTCTGGAATCTCCTAGCCACAGCCCCTTCTCAGCCTGCCATGGGCTGAGGCAGTGGGGTAGGGAAGGCTGCACCTGGGCTTGGCTCTGCCCCCAGAGCAGGGATCCAGGAACCATGCCCCTTCCTCAGCCTGGGGCTGGCTGAAGGGAGGGAGGGGAAGGAAAGCTGGCAAGCAGGGCCTAGACTCTGCTCCCAGAGTTGGAACACAGGAGTCACTCCCACTCCTCAGCCTTCAGGCTGGATGGGGAAAGCCCACACCAGGGCTTGGCTCCATCCCATTCCAGAACTGGGAGTCAGGCTGGAGTCCCCTAGTCATGCCTCCAGGCAGGCTGAGGGGAAAGGAATGGAAGGGGGACTTGGCTCTGCCCCCCAAAGCTGGGAGCCGCACTGGGAGCAGCTTGGGGCCCAGAGCAAGAAGCCACATCCCCTTCTCAGTCTCTGGGCTGAGAGAGGGGAGTGGGGAGCGGGGAGCGGGAGAAGCAGGGAGATGAGAAGCCTGCACCCTGTGCCAGGAGCTTCTTAGCCTCCCAGCTGGCTGAGAAAAGCCTGTACCAGGGCTTGGCTTTGCCCCCCAGAGGCAGGAGCAAGGCTGGAGTCCCAGTTCCAGTCTCCTTTTCAGCCTCTGGGCTGGCTGAGAGGGGGACATGGCCCCCAGCTCTGGGAGGCAGAGCCAAGCCTTGCTGTGGGCTTCTGTCCCTGCCCTCAGCCGGCTCAGAGGCTGAGAAGGGGCTGTGGCTCCTGGCTCTGGGGGCAGAATGGGCTTTTCCCCACCCCCTGCCCTCATCCAGCTTAGAGGCTCAGAAGTGGGTGTGGTTCCCAGCACTGGGCTCTGGAGGCAGAGACAAGCCCTGGTGCAGATCTCCCCTCCCTTCCCCAGGCTGGCATCACCCGGCTCCTTTCCCCAGGCTGAGGTCCCGTGTCCCCCTCCTCCCCCTGCCACCCACTCCAACCAGGAGCACTCGGCCAGAGATCTGGGGCTGGGCCAGAGGGGAGAGTTTTTTTCCCCCCCACCCCCTCCTCAGCCACCCAAAGTGATAGTGTTCTGTCTAGGGAACAGAGGGGCAGGGCAGACCCTGCTCATTAGAGCAGACAGCACAGCCCAGGGCTGCAAAGCATTGTGGGATGCTGGGGGACTGTGAGTTAACTTGAACTAGGAGGGGATCTGGGACAGAAGTTCCATAAACCGGTTTGACCTAAATCAGTTAAGTCTTATACTACATCCAGCCAGGTTAATCTTAAACTAGCCATTTTGAAAGTGGGTTAAGTGCACTGAAATTCTATTCTGTCACAGGTTTAAACCAGTTTCTGATCACTTAAACTGGTTTACGTATAACTTCTGTCCTTAGCCTATTGTCTTAGGCTGCCTACTTTCTCAAGCAGAAACCTGTGCACTGATTTCGATATTGTTCACATTTTGAAGGCAGAGTAGATTTGGACCTTATAGACTAAACAAAGGGTTTATATTGCACAAGCTTTTGTGAGCTGAGGCTCACTTTGTCAGATGCTGTGAAAAGACTGCACAAAGCTGTGTATAGGAAGGAGAGAACAAAGTGTGCATGTCCTTTCACAGCATCTGATGAAGTGAGCCGAGGCTCATGAAAGCTTGTGTTATACACGTATATCTCCTTTGGTTAGTCTATAAGGTACAAATCTACCCTGCCTTCTACTTGACTTCAGACTAACATGGCTAACTACATCTCACAATTTGAAGGTCATCTCTGCAACTAGAAGGGGTAAAGCAGTAGCCTCCAATGAAAAGTACCAGCCCATACTGCAGTGAGCTGGCTGAATCTTCTTTGTGGTACAGGACATCATAACCAGGTATTTTTGAAGAACCTGGATGATATCAAACTAGGTTACTAAATTCAACTTTCTAATTATCAATGACATGTTTGCAATTGTGTGACGGTGAGATTCTCCACTCACTTAAACCAGTTTTACCCCCAGTGTAACACAACTGACTAACAAGATTATTCCTGATCTATACAAGCAAGAGGAGGATCAGGGCCTTACTTTAAAAATGTATGATTTCGGACATGTAAAGATGCACAAAGATTGTCTACACTGAGAGAGTTATTATTTACGTTTCCTTGTTGTATCAACCATTCCAGTGCATGGAAATAAAATATTAATTTTAATATTAATTAATATTAATCTTAATCCTGTGTCTGAATTTTAATCTTCAAAATATTAATCTTGCTCCTGTGTCTGAATTTTTTTAAATCTACCATTGCTGCAGGTAGTGTTTAAACTTTCTGTAAGAAGGAGCTTAGGAAAAGAAGCATTTTCTCTGGTTTTTGGCATTGTGCTTACTTTGTGTATTTGACAGCAATTAAAGAGTATTCCCTGTTTGCGTGGGCTTTTCACACAGCACCATAGAAGAGAAAAAACATTTGTTACATTAAAAAATTATGATTTTAAAACCACGTAACTCATCAGGAGGTTTCAGGGGCAGATGTAGCTCCTAAAACTAGTTGTCAATCATTGTTTTTACTAGTTGACAGTGGCCCTTTATATTAAGGTTTTGAATTTTAGAAAAGCTATTAAAATGTCTGTGGTTTTATATTATTTGATTTCAACAGTAAAGAGGGACATGGGTGAGGTGGCATGAATTTGAAAGTCTCACTTGGAATGTGCAAGTGCTTATTAAGCAATAACAATGAAGCTGCACAATGCTATTTTTACAATTACATTTCAGACTAGAACTGCCCTTTCATCAGTTGGCTGAAAAAATACAGAAGCTATTGGAAACCATTTTAACATTTTTTTTTACCAGCTTTATTAATGAAAACAGTTAAAAGACTGAGGTGTGTTGCCTAACCACAAATTGCCCTGTGGGCATAAGTGGTTTTGATATTTTTTCCATGCTGGATAAAGGCTTTTATAGCTGCATTTGTGTGGAGAAAAATAGCCAATTTATTTCCACATAAATGAGTCCTCCCATATATCTTTTGGGTAGAAGCACCCCCAAGCACCCAATTTTCTACTCAAGTCTTTTGAAATTCCTCTTTGGAGCATGTGATTTTTGTGTTGCTTTACTGAGATTTGTAAGATTGGAAGTGATATGTATTATTGTTATTATTGTTGTTATTGTGAAATGTTTTATGGATTAAAGAACCCTCTTACATAATTTTATTGAGATATTTTTCACTTACGAATTTGGAAGTAATGAATATTAATAATTTCACCCTTTAAGCTGGGAATAGCAGCACTGAACAGAAAGAGACTTTGTTAGGATTCAACCTCTGAGCTCTATGCTAACATTTTTCTGTCAAACTTCTTTTCCCCCCCAGAAATAAAAATCCCTGCAGAGGCTTCTTGGGGTAAGTAATGGACCACTCAAAAGGAAACAGTCTTTGTGAGAAAAGAGGCAAGTCAATCCTTTGCAAGTCTGTGATGTTTGTAAGCAGCCATTTATAGTGGGCACCCTTGGGGGGGGGGGGGGCACATCAGCTGTCTTTCTTCTCTTGATTTAGATGTGTCCTAAGATAGAGACATTTCAGTATGAGAGAGGCAGCCACTCACTGCCACATCATCTGAGTTTGACTTTCTTCATATCCACCCTTCACAAGAAGGTCATCTCTCTCTCTCTCTGTCACACACAACACACACACTTTGTCCAAGAAGACAAAGAAGCAAAATAAAGAAGAAATGTTATGTGAAAGGATCACATTGCAGGCAGAGGAGGCAGTAGTGTAACTAGGGGTGGGCAAGAGGGCACGTGCCCTGGGTGCCAAGCTAGGAGGGGCAGAAGAATTGTCCTCCACCCATGCAGAGTCCACACCCAAGAGCACTGCTGGGCAGAGAACTCTGAAACAGTTCCTAGCTGAAAGCAACAGTCTGGGTGGCCAGAGAAATTCCCAAAGTCAGTAAGGTTGCTGCTGCAGAGTTTGCCCTGGGTACCAACTTGGCTTGTTACACCACTGAAAGGAGGCATCCAGACAGGTGCTTGAGGACTGACAGAAATGTTAATGGCTGTAAGAACAATCTGGGATACATGAACTGCTCATATCAGGTGTGGAACAAGTAGTCACCAAAGATGGCATTTAGTTCTTCCTGCCTGCTCTGACAGCTGGCTTTCCTGTTGAAAGCTTCGTGGAAGGTTTTTGGGGAAATGGATGAGATACCCTGAGTGCAGAGTCAAACCTTCCTGCCTACTATTTCAGTTCGTGAAGTGAAATAGAGGTCACTGGCTCTTTGAGAAATTTAATGTGTGTGGCTAAAATCTGTGTAACCACAGATATGCTCAGCTCAAGCCCTTCTGCATTACTGGAAGCCAGAAGGAAGCTAAGCTCCCACCTCCAGCACACAACTGGTGCAAAATCTTTCTATGTGACCATTTCATTTGAGTTATGCCGTCATACGTACACACGGACACGGACAGAGCACTCATGGATTTCAAGGGTTTAAATCACCACTATTTTATGGCAATGAAACTTCAGTGATGGCCCCTGCAATACTTTTTACATCAATTTGCTAATGTCACACTAGATAATTTTCAATTTGGGACAGTCCCAGAGGATTCTATAATGAACATTTTCATACTGTTGGTATTTATATAAAGTGTGTGTGTGTGTGTGTGCAGGTATTTATATAAAGTGTGTGTGCGTGTAATTGTGATTAAGAATGGGGGGGGTTATGTTTGTACACTGGCACAGCTATGTAAAAAAATTATTGAGAGATAGCTAAGTTGAAACCTGAGTTTTACATATATGGCAATGCCCACCAGTATTTTTGTCTCCTGTAGGGGTGAGTCTCCAGGTCCTATAAACGTGCTATTGACCCTAAGTGATCAACAGATTCAGAATTCCACTAGAGTATTAAGTCATGGAAGATCATGGTCACAAAGGGAGGAGGAATTTCTTTGGTAGCCAAACCCAAACCCACAGAGGGATTTAAATATTTAGAGACTTTGAACTTGGAGGCAGTGCAAAATGCAAAATACAAGAATAACGCATTGTTCACTGTGACCTGCACTGTTTTAAAGGATGCGCTGTTGTGTTTTGTAGCACTTGGAGCTCTTTCAGGGGGACATGTCTTCACTTGGGGAGGTGCAGCTGTAATATTGTTGCTTACTGTATGCTATATAGCCCTAATAGGTTTACTGGAATTCTACGTGTAATATTCCTCAGGTTTATAAGGAGAATTTGGCACCTAAATGGCACTATGGTAGAAGCCACTTTCAACAATTAAAGAAACACTAGATTTAGGGAGAGGGAGATGTGGGGGAAGGGAAATAGACTTTAACCGTTTCTTTTTAGTCTTTTATCTTTAGAATAGAATGCAGAAGAACTTCAGAATTACTCTAAGGTTGCCTCTGTTCCAGCTTTGGCAACAAATTTAGTCCTGATTAGATTTAAAATTGTTTTCTATTAGGATAGCAGTCTTGTCTGCAGTGGATGATTTTGGAAGGTCTCCTGCCATTGCCAGAGCACCAGTACAGCTTTCCCCAGGAGGAGGGAGCATACACAGAGATCAGGCTCTGGTAAATATATAATCGCTATATTGTTTAGACCTGTTTTGAGCAAGGCAAGCCAGTACTGTAACTTGAGCAAGCCAGTGTTGTAACATGGGGTGGGTGAGTGGGGCATGTACACCAGATGCTGCCTAAGGGGAGGGGGCACCTGACCTTCCTGGCCCTACTCCACCTGCACGGTAGGGGAGGGGGAGAGGAAGGGTCCAGGAAGCAGACAGTGAAGACAATGGGTGTAATAGAGTGCAAAATGTTCTAGTAATCATACTTTTGTAGACCAGCTGTGGACTTTGCTGCTATTAAAGGCAAGGGGGAGAATGGAGTCCTGTATTTTGTTGCTGAAATCAGCATTTTTTTCTGCTTCTCAAC